>NC_086376.1:60754429-61086480 GCF_036588685.1 Mytilus trossulus
GACGCAATGGATGTCTCCTTACTAAAATTAATTTTAAAAAATCGATGACTTTATTAAATGCATCTATCATTTCGAATTTGAAATAAAGTACAGATGCAGTCAATTCTCTATCTATGGTGAGTTCATTTGCAACCACTGCTCAAAGTCGGTTCGTCCCCGAGAGTATCACCAGCCCAGTAGTCAGCACTTGTGTGTTTTCATGAGCTATAATTGATATGGTCATAATTAAAAATTTACTGTTTACAACAAAATAGAGTTTTCGAAATTTATAAGGATTTAACACTACAAACATACATGTAGAATACGTGAGCTGTATTGAAAAAAAACGTTGTAAGTTGGGATCCTTAATGCTTTTCCAATTTGTACTTTATTTGGCCTTTTCGTATTTTTTAGTTCAATCTTTTATGATGAGTCTTTTATAGACGAAATGCGCGTCTGGAGTATAAAATCTTAATCCTAGTATCCTGCTACCAATATGACTTCATTCATATCTTGCCTTCTAGAAACTGTCAATAAGGATTGGAAGGGAACAGAACTTTTTGACAAAAGGAATGATTGTAGCTTCCAGATATAAACTTTCCATATTTATGTGGCAATATTACAGGAGTGTCTGCATGGGTGTAACATATTAAAAAAACAATATTAAATTGGTGCTTCTCATGAGTTCCTTATGTCACGTGATGGTTCAGTGCTTACAAGGAAGCTATTGAATCAAGGGTTCCAAGTTATGAAGTTGAAGTCGTTCTTTGGCAAGTGTCCCACAAGCAATCACGAGTTGGTTTATATGTTACGAGTAATTACAAATATGTACCAATTATAGTAACGATAATCCCTTGTCATTCGATGGTCAAATCCCCAAATAATACTTATCATCGAATCTGTTCTTGATAAATCATAATAAAATACGACAGCTGCGTACCATGACGTACCATTAGTTTTGTGATATTTGTGTCACTCAGCCTTTCACATACTGGTTTGTATACTTGTTTGACTTTTCGTTGTCTTTTAAAAGAATTCTTAGCGTTGTAAGTTGCTGCTGCTAGAATGTTGCTACATACAGATGGAAAGATCACGATTTGGAAGCCGAAATTATCTCTCTTGTTCTAAAAGTTTTGTGTTCAACTGACCCTCGTTGTTAATTTCATCACGTAAGGCAAGATATGATGCATATGTAACTGTATCTGTAGTATCCTTTATCTCGAGTCTGATCGGTTAAATTCGTACAAAGTCACCAAACTTGGAATTTGATGAGAGAACGTCACCTATGTAGCGGAAAGTAAAGTTGAAGGATATTGCTTACTACTTTTCTTTCTTCCTATGAAGCTCCTGTGGGAAGTCAGTCGCATATGAAAAAAGGAACAAGTCGTCAAAAAGAAGTCCATATTTTGTTCCCTTTAGAAATGCTGATGTTTTTGTTGATAAACAATCGGCACTCCCCCATGATCGAGTTATCCTGTTATGCAAACAGTTTAAATTGTAAAGATTACAAATATATCAAAAGTTCCACGACAAACTTTCAAGAGTTGATTGTATCAGATTTAAATTGCCAAATAACGTAGAGAATACAACTTTGTTTAAAACATTTTACCTTGTGTTGTTCAACTGTTTAAGACGTTTTATTATATATTCAATATCATTTGAAACTTAATGAAGCTAAACACATATGGCGCTAGAGCGAAGTTTAATTGGCGTTTTCTCAAAGTGGTTGTTGTTGACCCGATGTTTGCTACCATTTATAACCCAAAACGATTTCAGATTTTGTACTACCTAAAGTATCATTATAATAACACAATGTACTATTATGTTGCGGTCAAATGAGAAATATTGAACACATATCCTGACGACTACGTAATCATCTCATCTCAATGCCACACTATACGAACACATTTTCTCGACAAATTACAACAATTTTGTTCTTGTCACTTTCAAGATTTTTTTCTTGTCACTTACAAGATTTTTTTCTTGTAGGTATTTGTGAACCTGTTGGAAGTCCTTGGTGTATAAGAGAGCAAGGATTCACATGTTATGACTTGGAGAACAGTGCCAATCTTAAGCCCTAAAAATGATTATTAAAAGAGCAGATTTGTTTTTCATGATATTAGATTCAAGATGTTGAATGATAAATTCATGAAGTCTAATTAATGTGCAACAAAATGCATGAACATAGGCCAATTCAAGAAAAATATTTATAAACAATGATCTAATAAAGAGTGGTAATTGTGTTTACTTTGTATAACTTTAAGTGAAATTTGGCTGCAGAAGAAACGGTGACATACTATACAAAATATGTAATCAAGCACAAAACAGATACAATGGACAGGATCCTTTAACATACTGGCAACTACCATTATACTCAATGTTCTTCCATTTGTTTTTCTAAATCAGTAAATTCAAGATTATCTCGGCCATATTTTCTTTAGATCCCACAAAGTTTTAGTTAGCGGATTAATTCTCGAAACTGGAATTGGGAAAATGCTTTTATTTCAGTGTTTATGGGGTAGCTGGTTGGCAGAAGCGAATGCTACTTGTGAATGTTTTAAATATGTAAACATCAAAATTAGGAAAACTAAAACGGGGAAATGATTAAACTTTTAACATCTACAAATATATTTTTGTGTTCTAGAATACATACAGAACCATGTGCACTATTATTTCGGAAGAGATAGTATTGAATGACCTTAAACGGAAATACTTTAAATGCGTGTAAAATATCACACTTTCCGAGAAGATGGATATTGGTGCTTGTCTTTGGTATAAGTGA
Source organism: Mytilus trossulus (assembly GCF_036588685.1). Classification (NCBI taxonomy): domain Eukaryota; kingdom Metazoa; phylum Mollusca; class Bivalvia; order Mytilida; family Mytilidae; genus Mytilus; species Mytilus trossulus. Next base: position 60,757,191 of record NC_086376.1, read on the forward strand.
ATAAACAAAATAAGGGGAAAATAAAGAAGTTTTATGAATATAGATATTGTCCAGAAATCAGAATCCTGTATATATCGCACCGGAACATATACTAGTATTTCAAGATTATCTTTATAGATAGTCAAAATTGTAATGTACAATCTCGACAAATGGATTTTTACAGTTCAGATTATTGATCTTTAATCAACAAAATCATTCTTCTAGTTAGCAGTATCATCATATTTTATAAAATTTCAGAGTGGTTGATACAATCTAAATCTAGGCTTGGGTTTTTACAAAAACTTTCCCCTTTCCTTCGATAACTGATCAATGCATGTCAGAAGATAAAGACATACGTAAGAACCGTCTAGGTACGATAGATAAGGCCTTTCTACTTACAGACAATTTACAATGTGGACGTGCGTTTTAGTTATACTGGTAACTATCCAGATTTATTCCTGTAAACCAAGTTACAGAGATTACATTCCGAATGGATATAATGTTCCAAATCCGTGTGTATCCCCCGGAGTATGGAATGCAGTTGGACACTACAACCCATTCCATCATACACTTATAAAAAACAAGTTTGGTCGGGTGAGTTTTTCAATCTTAAATTAGAAATTAGTAAAACAGTTTTTTTTCCCAATGGCATTACTTCTTCACATTATTAGTTATTTTTGTTTGAAAGGGAACAGGTTTAATTCACCACTTTCTGAATAAGCAAATGCCTGTACCAAGTCAGGTATATGACAGTTGTTGTCTATTCGTTTGGTGTACTTGAGGTTTTGATTTTGCCCATTTGATTATAGACTTTCCGTTTTGAATGTTCCTCATAGTTCAGTATTTTTGTGTTTTCACGTTTTATACTTTTACTAGAGCATCAAATTTTTTTTCATATCATGCTACTTGCTTGAGATCGAAAATTATTGCTAGAAACTAAGGAGCCACGTGGTGTTGCTAATGAAATTAAAATGAAATTGACAATTTCGATATCGGTAAAACACTGATAAACAGATTATCATATGTCATCTCAACTCGATTGCTTTTCTCGCTCTCGTCGTACCTTATCAAGCGAGAAAACCAATCTCGTTGAGAGGATCAAAGATAATATATAAAAACAAACAATATTCAGGATTGTAGTATTGCTGTTTATCACCGATTATATATGTATAATATGTTCGGTTTTTGAGATCAGCTTGGGCGTGTAATGTACAAATTATCAGAAACAGTACATGAGTCACGACCAAGCTGAATAAAAAACCTTACAATCACTATTATAGACAGCAACGTCGTTGGTTAAGGGTTATACAAGAGGGGCGAAAGATACAAGAGCGAGAGTCAAATCGTGAAAATAAACTGACTTAAAGTTTTTAGAAAGGAAAGTTTCCATAAAGGCATTAATGAATAAAACAAAAGAATGATTTTCTACACAATTACTAAAAATATTGCTAGGGATTTTGTTAAATCCCTGATTACAAATTGAAATAAAGAGAGACGAAATATACCAGAGGGACAGCCAAACTCATAAATCTAAAATAAACTGACGACATGTCTAAAAATGAAAAGGACAAACAATAGTACACATGCCACACCAGAGAAAACTAAAGAATAAACAACAAGAACCCCACCAAAAACTAGGGGTTATCTCAGTTACTCCGGAAGGGTTAGCAGATCCTGCTCCACATGTGGCACTCGTCGTGTTGTTTATGTTATAACAAATCTGTAAATGGTTTAAATCTGTAGGTCACATTCATGAAAGGAAAGGGGATTGTAGTTACGACGTAAGGAACATATCCGATATCATTTGTGAAACGGTTATTCCATAACGGTCAACCAACTCGTGATGGCGTCCATAAAATTTACGAAGAGATGATTTTAACTTCACCATTTGGACATCTTGATTTCATAGCTTCCTTGTTAGCATCAACACTCTATCAATTCAAGAAAATCATGATAGGAAATGCATGCACGTGAATATCGTTTCAATTGGGAGATATATACACTGTATGCAGGTGCTGCTGGAATATTACTACTTAGAAATGGAAAGTTCACAATTGGACTGCTAAAATCATCTCTTTTGTCGTAAAGTTGTTTTTTTCAATCGACCCTCATTGTCAATTCTATGTAGGTCAAGATATGAGACCGACTTAACTGTATCTGTTGTATCCTTTATTTGGCAATGTATGCTTGTAATTAAAGACGATCTAACGGTTTTTGTGTGAATGGCAGCAAGTCATTAATAGAGACATCATGCAGAGTAGGTCATGTATAATGACGATGACCATGACTGCGTCTACGTCGAGGATTAAAGTTAACAATATTCACCACAATAACCGAGCTACACGAAGGACTAGATAGAATACCTATACCATCAATTTTGTCATTTTACCCATATGGTGTTGTAGTTCACAATTGTCTAATCCAGTAGCCCTCTTTTTGTCTAGGTAGAGGCGTTACACGATTAGAATTGTTAGAACTATGGTATATTTTTATGCCCCACCTACAATAGTAGAGGGGCATTATTTTTTCTGGTCTGTGCCTCCGTTCGTTCGTCCGTCTGTGCGTCCGTCCGTCCGTCTGTGCGTCCGTCCGTCCGTCTGTGTGTCCGTTCGCTTCAGGTTAAAGTTTTTGGTCAAGGTAGTTTTTGAAGAAGTTGAAGTCTAATCAACTTGAAACTTAGTACACATGTTTCCTCTGATATGATCTTTCTAATTATAATTCCAAATTAAAGTTTTGACCCCAATTTCACGGTCCACTGAACATATGAAATGATGGTGCGAGTTGGGCATCCGTGTACATGGGACACATTCTTGTTTCAATAATGCGTACTGTCATAGAAACGATGGAATGCTCAGGCTGATTGAAATGCTGGTAAAGATATTAGGGTTAATGTCCGATCTATGACCGCACATACGTTTGTTTAGCCTTTCTGTCGTTTCACCTTCCGCAAAAGTTGCACTCTAATCTGTAGACGACATTAATCTATTTACAATCCAAATAATCGTAACTTCTGATGAAATATGACTTCTGAGTTAAATTGCTAATGAATTCAGCATCTTGATATAAGAAATGTGTATTATTTTAGATAATACAAATTAAACAAGCACTGTAGCTGTGAGTATTGCCCGGCGAAACATATCTTTTACTGAGCTGGACCAAAGTTCTAACTTAATATATAACTTTTCATGGTATACACTATATAACAAATATCAAGTATGACAAAAACAAAATTGAGGAAAACTGATTATTTGAGTGAATATTCTAATTCCAACGACCATACATCATTAGACCGGACCAAAATTCGAAATAAATCCGCAACTGATCATGATAATATATATACCTATCATCAAATCAATACTGTAAACATGACCAAATGAAATGCGGAAAATTCTGGGAATATTTTTTTGTGAGAAAGTTTGATCTTGATTTAAACACATATCCGCCTGAGTCATATTGTTTGTTCAGTTGTTTGATGAAAATTGCTCATTAATAACAGTATATAAGGCTCCTTTAACCTCAAACATGTTGTGGTTAACTGTTGTAGTCTTTTTCATTAGAGTTCTAAAATAAAAAAAATAGAAATACGTTTTTATACAAATTCAATGAATTAAATCAGGGAATCTGCAAAAAAGATCTTAATTATTTCAGTGATAGTAAAATCCCTAGTCAAAATCAGGGAGTTCACAAATCACTAATCAGTTCAATTGTGATACACAATCCCTAAAATTTACGGATTTAACAAATCCCTGATTTTACAAATTCACCATTACATATATACAATGTATATACAACGCTTCTTCAAATATCAGCAAAGCAATGTTAAAACTGCAAATGTTGTGCTGATATTTAGAGAACTTATGAATATGATATATGTATTCATCAGTTATCACCTTCACTGGTCATCCAATGGATACATCTGTCGTAGAGTTGTCACTTGTTTAGACGTACTTAGATTATTACTGTGACTGCATCTTACGATCATTAACGATAGATAATTTGGCTAATCTGCAATCAATTCCATCTTAATGGCTAATATATCATTCAGTGTAACAAGTGTAGATTCTTCTGACGAGGAAAGGCCACTGAAAGCTGAATTTTTAGTTCAGTTAAGATGGACGTGTGGTTCGAATGCTGGATCACAGTGCAGGCGATATTGTCTCGATTCCCAATAGCATGCAGTCGAATCATGTCGAGTGAAGAACAAAAAATTGCAACACGTGGTATATTGACAATGAGTCAACTGATCACAATAAAAGCTATAGGTCAACATAGATAACTAGTGTAAAACAATTCAACGACAAAACAAATGGCATGACTTGTGTACGAAATCATGAACGGAAAACAAATATAATATACAGCAGCAAAAGTCAACCACGGAATTACAGGCTCAAAACTTTAGACAAGCGCATACATATTGTGACGGGATTCAACTTGTTTGAATGCACTAACACTCTCTTAACTTTGGAGAGTGGTGTAACAGTACAATATAAGAAATATACAATTTTTATTTTATTTTTAGGATTTTACGAGTGCTTCAAATTTTTGGAGCTTAAGCCTTTGTCGTATGGATTCAGATCGAGACAATAAAACAAACGGTGAGGAACTGGGAGATCCCAATTGTATCTGGTTTGAAGGACAAACTCCATCTCACACACCTATGAGCCATCCTGGTAAGCATGAACATGGAAACATGAACGTATCAATAACAGATGTAAATGTACTAAGAACGATCTTATTTTTGATAATGAATTACTAATGTGTTGCGTTTTCATATTATAGAAATACTAATTGCTTAAACACTAATATTAATTGATTTATATGAATGCCGTTTTATTTTCAAGTTTCCAATTTATCATTTTTCAATTTCCAATTACTCAACAGTAACATACCCGCTGCCCCCAACGGTATTACATATCTCAGATGATGTACATGTTTTGTCATAATTTTATATCTTTTATTTTTTATTCGTATGTAAAAATAAACAACAGATCACCCAGTTCATTTATAAGATTTCAGTTGAAAGCACCTATATGTACCCGATTTTTTTTTTACGTTTTACATTTTGATTTAGAAGAAATACAAAATACCAACAAAGATAGATAATACAATATATAAGGGTATTACTTACATAATTCTATATTAATATTCTTGAAATTGTTACAAAAAAATACATCTAATGACATAGTTGGATTTGCCAGACCTAATCGGTGGCAAATATTAAGAAATTTACATGTCCCGTCATTTTTGTAGCGTTAATTCAGTCGTGTGAAAGACAGTTCGTAGTTTTGTTGTGCTGTACTATGTTGTTTTACGTATTTTGTTTCTGTGGTTAGCCTGTCGAAATGTACTATTTGGTTTTTTTTATTTGTGTCTTTCTCTATGTTCTTGTATTTTTTTGTATTGTATTCCTGTCATGTAATGTTGTCATTTTAATGATATATTTAACACTGTCATAAAAGCGCGAGGTTTTGCTAGCAACACAACTAAGTTAAACCTATTTTCTTTCTTTTTCTTCTTCTTTTAGTTGATGTGTTTCCATCGGTTTTAGCATGTAACTCGGATTTGTTTTCTCTCTACCGATTTATGACTTTCAAAGAGCGGTATACTACTGTTGCTTTTATTTACATTAATATTTCAGATAGATTGTTTGTGTTTTTCTCGGTTTAAGCTTGTAACTCGGATTTGTTTTCTCTCTACCGATTTAATACTTTTGAAGAACGATATACTACTGCTGCTTATATTTACATTGCTATTTCAGAAAGATTGTACGTGTTTCCCTCGGTATAAGTTTGTAACTCGGATTTGTTTTCTGTCTACCGTTTTATGACTTTCGAAGAGCGGTATACTACTGTTGCTTTTATTTACATAAATATTTTAGAAAGATTGTATGTGTTTCCCTCGGTTTTAGTTGATAACTCGGATTTGTTTTCTCTCTACCGATTTATGACTTTTGAAGAGCGGTATATAAAGGCAACAGTAGTAAACCGCTGTTCAAAACTCATAAATTCATGGACAAAAAACAAAATAGTGATAACAAACTAAAACTGAGGGAAACGCATTTAACATAAGAGGAGAACAACGACACAACATTAAATGTAACACACACAGAAACGGACTAAGCATAATACAAAATCCTACGAGAATAACAAATATAACATCAAAACCCTGAATTTGGGATAGATAAGAGAACACAAACGACACAACGGAAATACAACGTTAAAATGTATCACACACAGTATAATATAACAATGGTCATATTCCTGACTTGGTACAGGACATTTTTAAAGGAAAAAATGGTGGGTTGAACCTGGTTTTGTGGCATGCCAAACCCCCCTCTTTAATGGCCATGTGAAAAATAACATTAAAATGACAACACAACATTACAGGACTATAATATAAATAAATAGGAGACCACAATTGACAAAGAAACACACGAATAATAGCTAACAAATGGCAACAAGCTTAAAATTTTAATACGCCAGAAGACTTACTAGTGACGCTCAAATACAAAAGTTTGAAAGCCGAAACAAGTAAAAAGTTGAACAGCATCGAGGACCAAACATACTACTGTTGCTTTTATATACATTGATATTCCACAAAGATTATGCTTTCCATAACCTTTATGTCGTTTCTAATTCCTCATTAAAAAAACCTTTAATGAGCATTAAATCTTCAACAGCAACATACGTAAAATAATGTCTAAACAGTCATACATTACAAATAATGTTGTATTCCACGTTTCAATTCTCAATTCTATAATTCAAAGTTTTAAAGATATTTTGGTAGAATACAGGTCAAGATTTATCAAGTTTGATTCCTCCGCGACACCCTCCCCATTAACTCTTCTGTACACCAAAGTAACAATAATATTCGTCGAAGATTCAAAATCAAAATATCTGATTTTCGACCAAGAAAATATTAAATTAGGTTTTTATGAAGACCTTTACAATTGCCATTTGTAGCTGGTATAACTGAGATGCACATAGTTCATGCATATTATATTATATCAGAGTATCATATGTCATGTATGTACTATAAGCTAAAGCTTCAATATCAAACAAAGAGCAAAAGGTTAGAGAGTGATGATAACACATCTGATATGAAAATTAACATTTTTAACCTTTTTGTCATATGCCTCAACAATGACGAAAACTAACAGTTTGATATAGTGATCTTTTAATGAGGTATGCAAGCAGAAGCTCAACCTATTTTATCATATACTTTAGAAGAAAGTAGTATATATTCAAAAGTATTTTTATAAAACTTTCAAGATATAATTTTCATTACTCAAAATATGGTTTCCTCTTTCCTAATTTATTTTGTTCTATAGTACTTTGTTATGCTTTTTATTGCTAACATACCATTGAGGCTTATTTTCCGGAATTTGCCGGTTGACTTTGTTTCAAAATTCTACTGAAATCTGGTTTGTAGTTTAAAAAGTGTACAACAAAACGTTGAAATTGGTTAAAAACGACACAAACAATACAAATTGTACCAATGACACACCATCGTTTTCTATTGCTAGATGCCATTCAATAACGCTATGGACTGGCATGTGATTATAGCCGGAAGCAGTTGATAAAGGGTTTTTCTCTAGTATATAATAAGCATGTGTATCATGCATGATGTTTACATTATGCAAAGATTCAATCAAACCTTTTCGGGCTTATTTAACTAAATATATTACGATTAGTCTGTTGTGTGATCTATTGGATTATGGTTAGTCGTCATTTTAGACGAAGATATACAAAACACATCACTTAAATTTTCAGCACACTTTTTGAATCATTAAAAAGTACATTACAAGTCTAATGATCGTAGATAAAGAAATACACGCGACGAACGCCAATAAAAACGCTGTCTATTTTTTTATTGTTGTTTTGCTAATAGTGAAACAATTTCCAGTGTAACTTGAATTAAATCAAAAGTTTCTTTAATATTAAATTGTTCATGTGAGCTATCATGTTATTTTCTTTTTTGTAGGTATTTGTGAACCGGTAGGCGACCCAAATTGCCTTAGACAACAAGGTTTTACCTGTGATCAAATGGAAAACAGTCCTCATCTTAAACCATAACACTTATATTTTCTACTACAAATTAATCGATGTCATGTTCCTGGTTTTCAAATAAAAATTATGGGTCTACGTTAAATATTAAAAAGTTTCCAAAATCCAATCCCTTTTAAATATATTTGGAAATTATCATTATTATGTCTCTATCTTGACAAATGAAAAACGTCTGTAATTCAGTGGTTGTCGTTTGTTTATGTGTTACATATTTGTTTTTCGTTCATTCTTTTTACATAAATAAGGCCGTTAGTTTTCTCGTTTGAATTGTTTTACGTTGTCTTATCGGGGCCTTTCATAGCTGACTATGCGGTATGGGCTTTGCTCATTGTTGAAGGCCGTACGGTGACCTATGGTTGTTAATGTTTGTGTCATTTTGGTCTTTTTTGGACAGTTGTCTCATTGGCGATCATACCACATTTTTGTTTATGTGTTACACATTCCATATCCTAAGTATAAATCGTTCAAAATATAATGGCATATTTTATTCTAAACTGTTTCCCAAAATTGATCGCCCTGAAGATAAACATTTAATCAAAATTAAGTATGTCAAAAAAGGTTTTGATTTTGTAATTATTGCCGGTATTTTTAACGATCATTCTGTTAAAGAACACATTTCTGGATATTTTGATAATAATGAACTCGCTCTTATTTGTTATATGTTTCAGCTCATACTCAGACTTTGTAGAACGTCATCAGTGTCTGAGTAGAAAGTTGATGAACCAGGGGTATGTCAAAGAACGTCTCATCCTTTTTCTAAAAACAAATCATCGGAAGGTACCAAAACTTTGCTGATAAATATTTCGTATCAACTCACAAATAATACATAATAGTCTTGATGTATAGATTCTGCGTATTGATAGTGTTTATCATCTAAACAGCTTGTTTTATTGTTCTTTTATTTGCCTTTGTTCTATTACTAATATTACTTTTTTTCTGTTGGATTGTTTTATGTGATATCCATTTAACGTTGCTCGGTACTTAAACATCCAGTCAATGTGTTTGTATCTTTCATTTTTTGCTGGTGTGTTTTGTATATGCGACTTTTTTTGTTTCTTTGGTTCTTATAACGTGACTCTGTACTTTAAAAGATCTCGTCAGTATGATATTGTTCTATTATATAAATATCGTTATGATATATTTCTATTATGAATTAGAAATACATTGAACCACAAACGTCAAAATTATTCAATCGCGTAGTGGAATGAACTATTTGTGGATTCTTATAAACTCTATATAACTTTTGGACTATTTTTAATTTCGGTCTAATTCTGAAATTAATTCTTACATACTTTTTTTTAACCCTATATGCTAACATTGCCAATGTGAAATATAACCATTGTTTATATATACATTGAACGACAAATACATGTGACGTATAAAATCTTCTGAAGTCAGACACGCGAATCAATGAATGTGTTTGTAGATCATAGGTGTTTTTGCGTTCTGTTAAATTGTTCCTTTTAAAATTGATACACGATTATGACTGCTGTACACGTTTTTTGACTATTTTATTTATTATGTCTGTTTAGTTCACGCATCATTGTGAATATAACGGAACTTGATGAGACTGTCATCAAAGTTAGAGGTTTAGCGCTATAAAACCAGATTTAATCCACCATTTTCTACATTTGACGTTGCTTGGTACTTAAACATCCAGTCAATGTGTTTGTATCTTTCATTTTTTGCTGGTGTGTTTTGTATATGCGACTTTTTGTGTTTCTTTGGTTCTTATAACGTGACTCTGTACTTTAAAAGATCTCGTCAGTATGATATTGTTCTATTATATAAATATCGTTATGATATATTTCTATTATGAATTAGAAATACATTGAACCACAAACGTCAAAATTATTCAATCGCGTAGTGGAATGAACTATTTGTGGATTCTTATAAACTCTATATAACTTTTGGACTATTTTTAATTTCGGTCTAATTCTGAAATTAATTCTTACATACTTTTTTTTAACCCTATATGCTAACATTGCCAATGTGAAATATAACCATTGTTTATATATACATTGAACGACAAATACATGTGACGTATAAAATCTTCTGAAGTCAGACACGCGAATCAATGAATGTGTTTGTAGATCATAGGTGTTTTTGCGTTCTGTTAAATTGTTCCTTTTAAAATTGATACACGATTATGACTGCTGTACACGTTTTTTGACTATTTTATTTATTATGTCTGTTTAGTTCACGCATCATTGTGAATATAACGGAACTTGATGAGACTGTCATCAAAGTTAGAGGTTTAGCGCTATAAAACCAGATTTAATCCACCATTTTCTACATTTGAAAATAGTGTACCAAGTCAGGAACATGACAGTTCTTGTCCATTCGTTTTTATGTGTTTTGTCATTTGATTTTGCCATGTGATTATGGATTTTCCGATTAGATTTTCCTCTGAGTTCAGTATTTTTGTGATTTTACCTTTTATTTGTTATATGTTCACAAGGAATCTGCTCGGAAATATGTGTTTAATAATAGTCAAATGTGTAAAGGTGTAAATATCAGTGAACATACACTTACGTCATGTAATTGCAGTAATGTCGAATACATTAATAGCCCAATTTCCCACGTTATAACAGGAGACCTTTAAATCGTTCGCCACCGAGAGTTAAGATCAATTATCAGAAAAGGACCTAAATATAGTCCCCTGTCAATCATTAATTGGAATGATTGTCGAAATATCATCCACGACTCAAACCGTACTTAATGTATGAAATGGACAAAACGAGAAAGGCTATCAAGAACTCTTTTAATCTTTTTAATTCAGTAATGAACATAGCTGATAAACGTATACATAACATTTTACTCTAAACAATGAATTTGTTTTGTCCCGGCTGATAAAGCTGCTAGTAATATCATTATTGTTTGACAAAAAATTTACATTGAGGTTCTGCAAAAGGAAATCACAAATTCACCATCATTCCATTTTCGGCAAACGAAATATGTAACAAACATAAAGGGACAGTCAAACTCATACATCTTTTTATAATTCGTATGTAAAAAAAAACCAGATGATTAATCACCCAATTCATTTATAAGATTTTAGTTTAAAGCAATTATATGTACACGATTTGTTTTACGTTTAAAATTTTTGTTTGAGAAGAAATACGTACCGACATAGCTGGATAATATAATTAATTATCTTATTACTAACATAATTCTATATTAATATTCTTGAAATTGTTAAAATAAATATACATCAAATGACATACTTACATTAGTCCAAACCTGATCATGAACTGTGGCAATCATTAAGAAATTTACATGTGACGTCACGTTTGTAGCGTTGATCCAGTCGTGTGAAAGACAGTTCGTGGTTCTGTTGTGCTGTCCTATTTTGTTTTACGTATTTTGTTTCTGTTGTTAGCATGTCGAAATGTATTATTTGTTTTGTTTATTTGTGTACTTCTCTGTCCTGAATGTTCTTGCATTTATATATACTGTATTCCTGTCATGTAATGTTGTCATTTTAGTGTTATATTTAAAACTGTCCTAAAAGCGCGAGGGTTTGGCAAGCCACAAAATAAAGTTAAACCCATATTGTTTTTCTTAAAATGTCCTGTACTAAGTCAGGCACGTTTTTCGCCTAAATCCGTTCTCGACTTTTACATGGACGTATGAGGGCCTTGCGTTGTTTCAGCGCTCTGTGAACGTATAAAACGGCACTGTGGCGTATCAAAAGTGACGTGTTTTGAAATTCAATGAAATTTTCTCTAGCATTTATTTTGGCTTCTATGTCCATGAATTTACAAGAACATGTCTATCCAAAAGTAGTACAAGGTACAATAGTGAAGCACTCAAAATACAAAATAAAATTAAAATTGAACAACCAAATATTTAATCATCTTATCTTAATAGCTTTCTAATACATTTACTAAACTGTTTGTGTCATACATTTGCACATGTTTGTAATTAATATCTGCCATTATTTTTTAAAAGTTAAGATTTGAAAACTAATTTCTTGTTTGTGTATCCATGGCAGCATTCTACATTTAGTTACCATAAAATATTGCAAAACGGGACTTGAAAATGTTACATATTCCCCCAAAATTTGGTTTTAACTAGAAGTTCAATGTCCATGAGTAATATTTTTTTTGAAACTGTAAATATTAATCTATCATTTAATCAAATACAAATGAGATGTATTTCGCCACATTGGTTCGTACAATTTAATCGCAAAGTTCGTGCCATAAAAAGTTGGAAAGAAACTCTACAAGAATTGCTGGACCGATGTCTTCTATGAATTTAAAAATACGGACTGTCATACTAGTCCAGTCGATTTGTGCAGATTTTTGACAAAATTGCTCAGATTGTGGTAAAAGCATGAAATTTGGAACAGTGGTAGTATATGTCATGGACAACTTTTTAAGCTATGGACCCACTCTGAAAGTCAAAATTTGCGGAAGAGGCGGCCATTTTTAAATGACGGCCGTTTTATCTCAATAGATTAATAAAAAAAATATGAAAATAATATTAGAGAAGACATTGACATGAAACCTGGGTAAGAGAATAACAGTGCTGATTCCAATTGTTTTGTTGAACAAAGTTTTTGGAAATATTACCCATATTGTCAGATTGGCGGCCATCTTGAAAAATCTTGGGTTTTTTTTAGCCAAAAAGGTAGTCATTATTCGATGAAAATTAAAAAAAAAACAATATCAAAGATATACAAATGAATTTGTTTGAGCTGAATAAACAGGACAAAACGCGAGCCTATGTAATCCCCCTTCCCCCGGTCGAGTTTTCATTTTGTTTCGTAGAGGGTACAAATTACTTTATATTATCCGATAATGTACATTTATTGTTATTATTCAAAAATTCACACCCAACACTTGAACCTATAGTTGTTGAAATCTGAATCATTGACTCTAATGTTCAAAAGTAATCGACAGTTAAAACGCGACCATGAAGAAAATCATAAAATGAACTATTACTCTAAAAGCAATATTCGTGCCACCGCTTGTTCAACATAGAATAACAGGAGAATTTTATTTTACAAATACAAATAAAGCAAGGAAATACCTTGTATACCTGTCATTTATGATAGTTGGCTGATTACAGGATAATTCGTTTTGTTGATATTGTTCATTTGAAACAACTTTCAAAAACCTTGATTGCAGACATAATATTTTTCATATCATACAAGTAATTAATGTGATAGGAACATCAACTGCTCAAATGTTCTCAATTGACGTTAAAAGTATCTAACAAAAATGAAAAGTTCATGATTTGTCAAACCTCACTCTGTCTATCATGTTCTATCACATTGTCCTCCACATTTACATTGAGTAGTACAACTTAATACTGCCTTTACACATTTGCATTTCCTTAGTTACCATGTTCACTTTGACATATCAGTTAAGCGCTTGCTGCAGGAAGTTATTATAAAGTCATATGGTATATTCATCACAGATGACAAGGACTGTCATCTGAAGACTTCATATGTATTGATTTTTTGGTAGCCATTTTGAATGATGGCCATTTTGAAAACATGAATTTCCAATATAACATTTTTCGCTAATCTTATTCACTGTTTGCATACACACTTTTTTTAATAATATGCATTGGATATTTATAAAATGGTCAGATAAGGCATGCACATGTTTACAAAATAAAGATATCAGTATAAGAATTTCTAACTGCTACTTACACGTTTGTTTGCCTAAGTAATTTTTTAAAACAGAAATTACGTATATATGATATAATTTATGACTGAACGTTGGTGTTGGAAAAGATCAAAATTGTAGATTTCTAAAACACTGGAGCTAGATATCAGAAGAATATAATGGGCGTTCAGACTGGAAGGAACGTGTGAAACGGCAAGAAAGGACATGTGAGGGTTTGCATGCAATGCCAAGCAGATCCAAACAGACATAGACATTTGAGCTGGCAATCATATTTTTTTTATGCAGGCATATGACGATGTTGGGTCTTGAATTGGTTTCCTGTTGCTCAATTTGAAATAGTTGAATGCGGGTTACGGAACTACAGTAGCACTCAAGACGGCACAAATCCCGTCAAACAAATTTTCAGACCTCAAAATATTTAATCAGCAATAGGGAAAGTATACTTCTGATGTTGAAGATAAATTGCCAGTTGAAAGAAAACAAGAAGTAAGTAGACACTGTTAAGTGATACTGAATCAACACAAAAAATGACTGCAATGTAGTTTTTTCTGTAATGATATTTCTGAAGATCTCCATGATACATCGAAATTTAAAAATCGACAAAAATGGGACATGACTGTGCACCTGTACTACAAGACATATTTTCTTAGCCAAAGTAAGAGCTGGAGATAATCAAACGGAATCACCATAGTCATAGCAGGCAAAATATATGCTTGGTACTTAGAAAAGCTTTACAGGGACACTCAATAACAGCTATTAACACGAATCATTTCACCAGACATAAGTTTCATTAGTATAAATGTTACAGGATGGCCAAACATTGAGACGCAATCCAGTAATATAGATTAGTGGAAGACACCATTCACCATTTCTCAGCTATACTTAGTCTAGTTCAATTGTGCAACTCGTCGTTGAAAGGATACAAATGCAACTTATCAGTCCTCTGATAGAGAGTAAGATGTCTCAAAGATTGTGGAATTTCATTTTGAAAGCCTACAATGGATATCCCTGTAAACCATTCTATAGTAGCAAGCTTAACTCTTCAAACTATTCTAGTTACCTTGACTATGAAGAGGCCTTTCCCCATCACGACTTTAACATTTTGTGAAAGACAGGTCCTGTTTCAGAACTTCCCTAACATATTCATTGAGAATCCAGAGAAAGACGCAACCATTCATGTGTGCTTGCATATCATCTATGGTAGCTAATAATCATGTTTTCATAAATGTTGTATTAATCATTCCTTCCATGACAACTAATATCCACGAATGACGTTTACTGTACCATTTTTTCATATAATCAATTTCAAATATTAAAACAATATCTGTTCCAGACTGTGAGCCGTCACTATTTTTCTATTATTTTGGCAAGCCCCATTGCAATGGATAACATATTCTTGACTTTTTTTCTATGTCTCAAATTCTGTCTAATTGCCTTGTCGTGTAGTTTTAACAAACATTCAGCATGAGATCGGCTCCTGAAATATTACTCTTCAGTCTGGCTAAAAGAACAATGATGGTTAGTAGTTCAAGTGACAGTCACATACTCTATTATCGATCACAATTGTTGATGCTTCATGATGATCGTCAGATACCTCATCACAAAGAAAGAAAGAAATATCTGCAATCATTGTTCTTGTTGATTCATCACAAGTGTGATTGGTTATTCTACGTTTTTTTTTTCAATCCGTGACTCATTTTGTTCTTCCTGACTATATATATTAAGATTTGATTTGACAGGGTTAGTACCTTTTGCCTTATGATTCTCCCATTGCATGGCATTCATCAACGTGGAACAGTTGTATTACAAAACGTGACTGATTACCAGCTCAAATGTCTATGCTCTTTATGTATTTGCTTGGCATTGTGAATCCCCACGTGTACCCTCTTCCCGTTACGGAATTCTTTCCAGTCTATTTATTTATCAGATTGTTTCAGCTCTAGTGATTTTGATACCAACGTATTTTTCCTTTTCAACATACAGTACTCATGTTGTATATATACGCATTTTTTTTTATGGTAGCAAAAGTACCTAAGCCCTACATGCTAAACTGCAATTAAAAGAATTTACGTATTTCTTTAAATACATTTATTTGTTAACATATGCATACCTTCTTTGAGTACTTGGTGAATATATCTTATATGAAAAGCAGCAGTCATAAATAAATGATTAGCAAAACTAGTTGTAAATGCATATAAAACTTAGTTTTAATTTAAAAACCAATTTAGGATAGCGAATAATAATATATTTGAAATTTACGTTTCCAAAATGGCCACCATTCAAGATGGCCACTAAATACTTCAATAGTCCTCAGTTTATATTTTTTGTCATAAGAAATACGAAAGTTTATCAAAACTAGTTGAGTAACATATTTTTCATATTTTTTAAAATATTTTTTATTGACATTTTGGACATGATTTCAAAATGGCCGCCCAGAGCCGCCATTTTGATTTTTTGAATTGGGTCCATAGCTATAAATGTTTGTTATGACCTCAACTAACACTCTGCAAAGTTTGATGCTTTTACCACACTCTGAGCAATTAATTCACATTTCGACTGGACTATACAGAAAACAGCGCATAATACAAAAATAACTCAATCTTGATGTTCCTATAAACGTAATATGAAGGCTATATGAAAATACGGATTTTTTTGTGTTATTAAAATTTGCTGTTACAAAATATCAAAAATTATTATAAATGAAGGAATGTATCTCCCTCATGCAAAGCTCTGGTTCCTTTCACGGATTTGGCTATACTTTTTTGACCTTTTGGATTATAGCTCTTCATCTTTTATCTAAGCTTTGGATTTTCAAATAATTTGGCCACGATAATCACTGAAGAGACATTTATTGTCGAAATGCGCATCTGGTGCAAGAAAATTGGTACCGTTAATTTTATTAATCATCAGCTATACAAAAATCAATTTTATTGTACACTAGCTCTCATATTTGAAAAATCTACAGGGGCCAAAATGCGAAACTACACACTTTACTGTGGAGTACTACCTTAATTAGGAATAAGGGGCCAAAAAAGGGCAAAAATAAGCTACCCGAATACCAAATAACTACATGTCCGAAGGAAGGATATATCATTCACACGGAATGTGACTGACTTTTTCTGGCAACGAGTGAACATGTATCATTACACTTTATTCTCTCTCCTCCTGCATCAGCACTGGTAATATGTATGTTGTTGTTTTTTCAACATGTAAAACACCAAAGTTTATCTATCATTCATTTAGCGATGTCATAATAGGATACCATACTATCGATTGTGAATTAAATAAAAAGAACATATTGACTCTCAAAGCAGCATGTCATTTTGAAATATTTGAGGAACAAAGTCATAGCCTGTTCAGTTATGTACGACGTTTCACAACTAGTCAAACTGATCAATTTCTTAATTTGTTTGCATGCTAGATTTGTATAAATCGAATATGAGCTTTAAGCAAACATTTAAAAATCAAAATGATACTAGGGAAATGAAATATACACGGTTTTACCACTGGGATAAATACAAATGATAAACAAATTGTTTTACCAGCTAAACTAATGTTAAATTTTATAATGATTGAATTGATATTAATTTGTCGTACACACTATCCTTTCAATTCCTATTATACATGTTAATAAGAACTCAAACTGTTAGATCTCTGGAGAATAATTAACGATTAATAAACTCAGTCTGGCAGACTTTAAGTCACATGGTCCAATATCAGTATTCAAATAGGAAATTATTTTTTTTGAAAACGGATTTTACTTGCCATTTCAATGTACATGTTAAACAATCAGTATATATTATAAAAACCAAATTTTGATTTATCTGACCGATTTTTGGTAACACAAATTATAATTATGTTATAATGAACCTTAATCATTAGAAAATTAAATGTTTATGTTTAAAATTGACATTAGAAATTTACGTGTAGTTGTGTGTTGAACTCAGTCCATGCTATCTTTAAACCGATTTGTTCTATTTATCCATTTCGACATTTAACTGAGTTCATGCGATTTTAAAAGTTTCATTAATAACGCAAGAAGTGTTTGTCATTACAAGAACAACTCCGTTGATAGGTTGCAGTAAAAGAGCAAATAAAAATGCAAAAGATGACAAAATTATGAATATTAGAAGTAGGGGGAAAATCGTATTTAGATATTCCAAAGCTTTTAACACAAAAGTGTAGTCAGTTAATTGATTTATGGTAACGAGTGGGAAATTTGAGGAAACCGTTCTATTTGTTGCAACCATCTGCCTTTTTTTAAATACCTCTATTGTTGTATGGAATCTAGGATTTGTATAGTCTAACTATACAAATCCTTGACGGAATCAATTATTGAACTCTATAATGAATAGATTGCCAATTGCGATAATAAAACACAATACAAATCGGGGTGTAGTAATGGTAAAACATTTGTTTTTCATTTTGGTAATCATTTGATTAAATTGAATGAATATTTACACTATTGTACTGACACATTGCAAAATGATCAAAATATAATCAGAATTGTGTAAATAGTGAATCGATGTATATCAGATTATGATTTGCTTCAGTTTTTAAAGTTCATACCTCATTTAAAAAACGGTTGTATAACAAAGTTGATGCCCATGGCGAACATTTGTTTGGCTTATGCTACAGTTATATAATGATTATTGAATAACAGCAGTTTTATTGAAACCTTGACAGTTGAATAATAACATACATTATAAGTGTTATACAAATCCACAAAAGCTACCAAAGGAATATTCATTCTCATATGTCAAAAATAAACTGACAAGGCAATGGCTAAAACAGAAGACAAACGGACAAACATTAGAAACAAAACATAGAAAAACTAAAGACTGACTAACACATACCCTACCAAAAATTGGGGTGTTGTCATGAGATCCGGATTAGTACACAAATCCGGCTCCACTTATTGAACCCGTCGTGTCGCTCATGTTATGCCTTTTAATTGGAGATTTCTCCATCATTCAACTTAAATACGTTTTATTTGGGACCTTTGTATAATGCTATCTTTAATTATAAGAATTGTATATAATTGCATTGTGCAAAGACAAATGCATTAGAATTTGGCAAATAATGTACAATTTTAATTCGTTAAATAAATATTTCACTCGAATATCTTTTAGTCTTGATGCCGTTTTAAAAAGAAAGGGATTTTGTAAAGGTTTGGAATCTAGAAATTTAATATCAAAAATAAACTTTCAAGAAGTGACGACACAGTATAAGATCTCATAGCTGAATAACAATTAAAGGCATTAAGAAACAATTCTCAATTTTTGTAGTGGGAAATAATACAGTTAAACTGATTGAAACCAACCATTATTTCACTGCCTACGCTGCGAACTATTTAAGAACCCCATAAATTTTTACTGGAAAATACAAAATTAAAGGAGTTATGATGGGAATTTAACTGCAATGTTAATCGAAAACTAACAAACTAACTTTTTGCCTAAAAAAGACAATGTAAATTTCACAGAAACACATTGTAGGATTCTTTAATCACATCTATTCCGTTCCGTGCGATACGATTATTATCTCCGCGTAGGGAACAAAAACAAAATAAATCCTGTCAAATATTTTAATAAGAAAAAGTAAAAGCCAAAATGCATCATTTCTCGGAAATAATCTATTCATGAAATGAAGCTAGAGTACTATTTCATTCAGAAAAATGCAAATATATATTACCCTTTTATCAGATAGTACCAAGGCTAGCTCGACTGGTGTAACGTAATCATACAATAATAATTCTTTAAAAAAAAATTTCTCAATACAGTAATGTTTAAACAAGAAACTTGCGTTTTTAAATAAGACATTTAGTTCATTCAATTTCAATGATATTTTGGCACCCTGGATCCTCACGGTTTTGTTTAATAGCACTGCACAATAATTATATGTTTTCTTTCATAGCGTACATGTAATTTGAATTGCATAGGCCTATCTGTCTATCTATCGGTATACGTACATATATGATTTACCAACAGTAAAAAAGGTATTTGTTCAGGTGTAAAACATTATAGTATTCACAGTGTACGAATATCGTTCTTTAGCCAGTACTTTAAATAATACCTGGTGACAAAAACTCTACTATAAACATGCAATATATATCAACAGAAAAAGATCAAATAACATTATTGTTATATCGTATAGTATTGTTTAAAGAATTAATTAAATGACGATTTTCCAATTCAATGTTGTTGCATATCTGTCTCATAGATGACGACTTATATTTTCCAACTGTCGTAACCACAATTTCTTTTTTCTAGATGTGAATTTTCGAATCATGAGCAAAGCGACGGTGCCAGGTGTAAAGTAGGATCTTATGACCGTTACTGAGAACCTGTGAACATCCTTGGTATTTAATCGGATTCGTGTTGCTTAGTCTTCAGTTTTTAAGACTGCGTTTTGTATATAATTGTTTGAATTTTTGCTCGTTATTTAGTTGAGTCTCAACATTTTTTCGCCTTTCTGCTATTGAAGCTATAGTAAGAATAATCATTAACATGAAAATCATAATCTAAAATCAGTCAATAACCGTTTTCAAACTTCAGGTTTTTGTAAGAACAAAACTATTACTATCTAGACTTCTAATTATTTCCAGTAACTGGATTCTATCGGTTCACTAAGCATAGATCAGCTCATTTATAGACAGGTATCTTCAGATAAACTCATCGACGACAGGTTGAGTTCTAAACATTATCTCCTTTTAAATATGTAAACACCAGATGTGTAGATTTGCTGAGAAAACAAATAATATATGGTCTTCAAAAACTTCATTTGTTTTTTCTCTTAGCTTTGTATTCCTGAAAGTATTTTATGTTGGTGGTGTAGGTTCATTATGTGCAATGATATTTGAACCACATTGATTTCTTTCTTAAGGTCTATGCCCTCTTTTTAAGACCGATGTTTTTAATAGGAATGTCAACAAGTTCTCGAGTATCGCTCCGTAGTACCGAGTATCCATTAGCTAATTGATACTCGACTTATCGGTTTCTTGTTAGAATGTTGTTGCTTTCTTAAGTTTATAAACAAAACATGTTTTTATTGAGAAATTACTATTAATCAATCAAAATTATTAAAGAATAAAATTACGGCTTGAATGTTTGCGTGTAACTGCCATTTAAAATTCCTCCAAACAGATGTACAGGTAGGATACATGAACAAGAGCATTTTCCAAGGCTAATTTTTATCACTCCTCAACCTCTGTACCGTCAGAGCATATATTTTTATTAGTAGGACTGTTATTTCCTAACCAAGTTGAGAGATCGCTACGTCTCAGAAAAGATGACAAGGTGATTTTTGTAGTACATGTATTACAGTTTTGATACGATACGAATACCACTACTTCTTTGTATGTATCCATGTTTAAGTAACATCTCTTAGAACTTTGCATTTCCCAACATAATATACTCTCTATCCATCTATATATAAAATGTACTGACTCTTCTTATTATGTAATATAAAGTAGTTAAAGAATATAGCTATATTTTTAGGAATGTAGAAATATCAAGAAAAAAATATTGTAAAAAACCGAATTGCTCATAATTAATTTAATAATACGTATATGTATATAATAGCTGCTATTTCAATTTGAATATATGTACTGAATTACTGTTGCTATAACACTATATGTGTCTAAGAGTTTATAATAAAGAATTTGAACTTGAACTGAACTTGATATTGTAGCACTAAGAAATTTCATAAAAACATTTTACGAAATTTCTAAGTGCTACACTATCAAAACTGTATATCTACAAAATAAAAGGACGTGTTAATTGGTACAAACACGAAGGGGAAACGTTTTATTTGTATACATTTTGACATAATTTGAAATGCATTTTTGTTATTTAAAGTTTTTAGTGTTACATTTCGTCTCACCATTTTATAATATTCACCACCTTTCATAAATTTTCACTTTTCTTCTCGTACTACGAACATCAAAATTATTTGTTTTGTAAAAAATATTTCTGTACTCAATAGATATAGGAAGATATGGTGTGAGTGCCTATGCGATAACTCTCCATCCAAATAACAATATATAAAAGTAAAACATTATAGGTTAATGCATACCTTACAACAAAAACAAATTCATTTAGCTATGTTCATGATTTTTATTTGGCTGCATTTTGTCCAAGGTAATTAAATTGGTTGTTTTTTCTGAAATTGTTTTATACTTTAGCCATGTGTTTTATTAATTTTGTATTTACATTGTATCATACTTTAGACCAAATAATTTATTCAGTGTACGTTCATTTATTTTTGTTAATATGTCTTTTGATTGAATTAAGCCATAGATGTCTTAAAGTGTTTAGATTAAACATATGTTATTGTAGATAACAGATAGATAAGACACAAGTTTTTTAACTTAATTCAGTCTTCTCTTATAGTGTGTATTTTTTTGCTGTGATGTAACACTATTGTTATGTTACACTATTGTTTCAGGTAGGCTGAGAAATTGTGATTATCACAACTTGTAAATATAAAAAGAAAGATAAGTATGATTGCCAATGAGACAACTCTTCATTTGTTTAAGCCTGTCGTAAGAACCTGATATTCAGTTGTTTTCGTTTCTCGTTTTTATATAGAATAGTAAAATCACTATAATACGGAACTTCGTGGAAAATGAAAAATGAGAGTCCCTATTAAGTAAATGACAAAATCAAAGCTGAGACACATCAAACGAATGGATAACCTATTCTTGACTTTGTACAGGCTTATGTAGACATTTATAAATTTAACCTTGTTTCATAGCTAGCGAAACCTCTCCCTTGTATGACAGTCGCATTAAATTCAATTATATTTACAACGATGTGTGAACAAAACAGACTTACACAATAGGTAAAAACCGAAAAAGTTGGGTTACAGCAGCCAACACTGTGATAATATAATATTGTTACCTTACTCAATATAAAAAAACAAGTATGTGATAAAGAAAAACAACACAAAAAGGCATATAAGCAAAGCCTTAATCCTGGTACCTTTTATAACTTTTTAATATAATTTTTCATCTCAAGAGAATATCCGAATTTTTTGAGAAACAAAAATGAACTATAAAATACAATGTTTATAAAAAAAAATTAAACAACTTCGTTCATCCTAAAACTATGTATGTTTAGTAACTTTGGTAGTGGTTAAAAATCAGAAGCTGTGATTATAATATAATAAAGGCATAATTCTCAACTCACACTTTTCAAACCGACTATCAATATTCAAATTAAAAGATAGCCTCCAACCGATCAGCTGAAAAACAAATCCTATAATATAATATTGTAATCGTGTGTCGATGTCTTACTCTTTTTCTCAGCTTTCTACTAATAACTGTATCTTCCAAGACTATACAAAATGCATATTGATTGGCCAGATTTTGTAAAAACGTATATAAGGAGGGATTGTGCTTCATTGTCATATGATGAAAACATACTCCTTAATCTGTTTAATTGGGGTCTGGCAATGGCATGTCAGTAACTGCTAGTAGGTATATCATTGTAATTTAGCTGATTTTCTTTTGTTACCTATTCTTACATCGGACTTGGATTTACTTTGCGTATTGGTGTATGTTTATTCTACATTGGATAGACGTATAGGAAAGGGTTGAGATTTTATAAAACATGATTAGCCCCGCCACATTGTTGTGCTTTTCCCAAGTCAGACTCTGGGTGCGGGATTGTCTCGCTGTGTTGTTGGCAATTCGACTCCTTTGTCGGGTTGTTATCTCTTTGACCCATTTCATTTTTAATTCTCAATTAAATGTACTAAAGCTTTTGTAAATTAATTAATACAGAATATTATATCATAAAGTTGAACAAAAATAAGGGACATTTGATATTGGCAAACAACTGCTATCTCATTAAACAATGATACAAATATTCGCATGCTAGTATTTAGAATAGTTAATTTATAAAATTGAGAATGGAAATGGGGAATGTGTCAAAGAGACAACAACCCGACCAAATGAAAGCAAAAACAACAGCGGAAGGTCACCAACAGGTCTTCAATGTAGCGAGAAATTCCCGCACCCGGAGGCGTCCTTCAGCTGGCCCCTTAACAAATATATACTAGTTTAGCGATTATGAACGCCATACTAATTTCCAAATTGTACACAAGAAACTAAAATTAAAAGAATACAAGACTAACAAAGGCCAGAGGCTCCTGACTTGGGACAGGCGCAAAAATGCGGCGGGGTTAAACATGTTTGTGAGATTTCAACCCTCCCTCTATACCTCTAACCAATGTAGAAAAGTACATTTGTATCTTTTCAGGAGAAAAACATGCCTATGTTTTGTTCTGAAGTTGTTCTTAATTTTTTCTGAATTAACCCTTTTACCCTGCTTACTTTCAATTTTTCAAAGTCACATAGAGAGCCTATTATTCGTTGGTTGGTTGCTGTCTGCTTGTCTGTTTTTCGTGTATTGCTTTATTTTACAGTGTACTATTGTTTTGGGGGAGAGTCTAGTCAATATTTTATTGGTCGGTGATGCCTTGCTTGATGCAGCATACTGTTTCAAACTTGGGTCGAATAAGAGAACATACCCATTTACCGTCTGTTTTCTCTCCCGGTTAACGATTTTTTTTCTCTCCCGGTTAACGAAATTAAATTTTAAGTATATGGATGAAATATTTTCAACACTTGACAACTTCACTCGTAAGAGTTTTATATTCAACTACTTCAATATACATATCCATGCTTGTCTCAATGTTTTGCATTGCTTCAGATGTTTGCCATATAAGTGTCGAAACAATCGTGATCATATTCTGTGCTGGTTTTTTTTTTAATTTAGTTGCCCATGGCCACTATATTGTGTATGATCTTGATATTATCCCCATCTGTAAAACTTGTAATCTAACTAGTGCTGGGGACAGTTATGATACAAAAAAGTCGTAATAATTGTCCTATTTTAATTCACAACCAAAGAAATTTTAACTTCACAAATATGAAGAATTTGGTGCATTCGAAGTGCTTGTGTAGATTCATTTACATTCAATAGTTATCAAAGGTACCAGGATTATAATTTGATACGCCAGAATCGCGTTTCGTCTACATAAGACTCATCAGTGACGCTCAGATAAAAACATTTAAAAAGCCAAACAAATACAAAGTTGATAGGCAATGAGGACCCAAAAATTCCAAAAAGTTGTGCCAAATACGGCTAAGGTAATCTACTCCTGGTCGTAAGAAAATCCTTAGTTTTTCGAAAAATTCAAAGTTTTGTAAACAGAAAATTTATAAAAACGACCATATAATTGATATTCATGTCAACATCGAAGTGCTGACTACTGGGCTGGTGATACCCTCGGGGACGAAACGTCCACCAGCAGTGGCATCGACCCAGTGGTGTAAATAGTTATCAAAGGTACCAGGATTATAATTTGATACGCCAGACGCGCGTTTCGTCTACATAAGACTCATCAGTGACGCTCAGATCAAACATTCAAACAACACACAATAAACGCTGGGATGTACATATACTTGGGTAGCTATCAAACTAAACAGAATATATAACCGAAATCTACAGACAATTTTCACTAGTGTAGTAAGATCCCTTTGCCGTCATAATTTGTATATTTATAAGTGGACAATGTGTGTTATTAATCATGTAATTGCGAAGCACAAATCTAGTACAAGTTTTTCATTCGACAAACTTTAAGTAAAGAGTGCCTCATGCAGACATGTCCTTTAAATCATTGGATGCGATACTATACAAAATTCTTAAGCTGCCCGATAACTCCACACAAGAATAGATTCAGTTACGAAAAAGATGTTTAAATTCGTAAATATTTTTCATTTAAATACATTTAAAATTTTACTTCAGTTGCACTTTTGCAGGAAATACTAATGTTTTCAGAGCACCCGAGTTCCATTCTATATAATTTCAATGGAGAATTTTTGTACACATTTTTTTTAACTTCAGATTTTCTTGAGTTTAATTTCCATATATGAACGAAAAAGTGCCTTTTGCTTAAGATGGTATACAACACTACAGGGAGATAACTCTATACAATCAGTTTAACGTTTTAATCACGTTCTATTGTTGAGGAAACATAGAGCGTCTCAATGATCAAAATTAGTGTTTGTCAAACCCTTTATAGCAAATATTTTTTTTACGATAAAAGAGGGACGAAAGATACCAAGGACAGTCAAACTCATCAATCTAAAACAAACTGACAACGCCATGGTTAAAAATGAAAAACAAAAACAAACAAACAATAGTTCACATCACACACCATAGAAAAGTAAAGAATAAACAACACAAACCCCACCAAAAACTAAGGGTGATCTCATGTGCTCCGGAAGGATAAGTAGATACTGCTCAACAAGTGGCACCCAATAACGTGTGTGGTTCTATTTTTGTCAACGGGTCAAAGTGAATATTTATCAAATTTAATGGAAACTAAACGAGCCAAATGAATTTAAGTCAAGGTGTTTGGTACCACTTTGATGCTTGTAAACTTTTACGAATGTTCATCTTACTTTTTATTGATTTAGCAGAAACTACACCGTGTGATTGTTTGACTATAGTGGTATTATAAGAAATTCGTTTATTAGTTTGTGAGTTAAGAACGTCAACTCAGTCTCGTTTATTTTTTCAGCTTATCAAAAAATGAACACGGTCACAATGAATTAAATCAAAGTATTTCATAATTGTATATGTAAAAGAAATGACTGAATGAAAATAAGAATAGTCTTTTAAAAGACAAAACTATTGTTCATGTTTCATTAACTTACCTTCTTAGAATTACAGTTAATTTCCATAAAAATAAAGGTTTCAAAAATTAAAACCCATGTCTTAATGATTGTATATTCAAATGTTGCAATACGTAAACATTTCGCTTTTTCCTACAAAATAATCCCAAGCAGCATAGTTTTATATGGCATGAATTTTTACATGGTGGTTTGTTTAAAAAATAATATAAGTACGGATTTATAGTTGAATTCATATATCCAAGCCACGTGATCACTAATACGGTAGTTTTTCCTGCTTTATAATTCATCAACGTGTCTACTATGGTCAACACGAAAAATGGTAGCCAACAAAGAAAGAAGCAACTTAACATAACTGCAATGGTTCGAGCAACTTTAACTTCTCTTTTCATCAATATTTCGTTTTGTTGTAAAATACACTTACTTAGTTTGCACAAATTCCTTCGATTTGCCCGAACTTTGCGTAAAATTTTCAGATTGCAAACTAACATGAAAGCAGATGGAATATAAAACACTGCAACACCACATATAACTGCATAATAAATATTGACTATAAATGAACATGTGTTTGAACATTGTTTTGTTTCTTGTATTCCAATATTATGCACCTCTCCAAAAATCAAACCAAATGAAATAACAACTGGAAGCAGCCAGCATATAATGAGCAAAGTTATCACAGAACGATTGCACATTAAATTATGGTATCTAAATGGTAAACAAATAGCTATGTATCTGTCAACGGTCATACACATAAGGTGAAATATAGATGTACTTGTAAACATGACATCTAAACTAAACGATAACCAGCACACAGATTTTAAGGTAAGCCATGACATATTTCCGAACTGTTGTAGAATGGAAAATGACATCACAAATATCGCAACAGCTATGTCTGTAACGGCCAATGATACGACGAAGACATTCGCTTTTTGTCTAAATTTATGACGTTTTAGTACAGTGAATATAACTAGAATATTTCCCGCAATAGTTATACAAGGAAAACAAGAAAGAAATATAATCAACACTATATCTTCTGTAACTAATTTGTCACTTGTTGTATTTGAGCAAGTTCCGTTGTTCATATCTGGTTCTTCAAATACTGTGTTTGATTATAATAGGATCCTAAAAAATAAAACAAAACATTTGTATAAAATACTTTACATATATTTTTTTTCAAAACATATAAAATTTGTGATTTTTTGGATGTTATCAAGTACAGAATCATATTTACTCAAATTAGCTTTTCTGTGTATAAGTACGAGTTTCACGTTTTCATCCTAGTGAAACTAAATATATTTTTTCCCTATTCTCTATATGAAAATATTCATTCCATTCACAGTTTCAATAACAGTTTACCTCTAGCGAGACATTATTATTAATGTATATAACTGATTTCCTTAAAATGTAATTACCTGATGCGCTGTGCCTTCCATAGTTGTCCTCTGAAACGTTATTAAGACATTCGCACGTTAGCATATTTTCAATATCAATAATCCATGCAATGCTACACTGGACAAATAAAATTCCCAAAGGATCAGAGATTTTGTTTATCTGAAGTAATTGTATCCTGTTAAACTTATGGCATGTGCCCAGGGTCGGAAGTATCATTTGTGTTTGTGTGAAAAATGACGCATTGATGCTAGTGGGGAAAATAACGTTGTTTATCAATTAATTTTTTTTCAATCATATATAAATCTGTTGATATCCTCCAAACAGATAATACACGATTAGAGACACACGCTTTGCATAACAAATACATACATCCAAGCCATTTCTATATCACTTTGATATGAAATATTCTATTTATATGCGAGAAATATAAATCAATTCGACGTGACACTGTAAGAAAACTGGATGTTATATGTTTGATAACATCATGGGTTATAACAGCAATGCAAACTACTACAGATATGACGTATATAATCCTGTATTATTATGATGTGCGTGCTTTTGGCTTGGTTACTATGCAAAACTGAAAAACATGTTAAATTAAAAGTTGTGAATTACATTTTTAATATTTTGTTGAATTATAATGTTTGTGTCATCCGTCTGCAATCATATCATTTATATTTTCTCTAATTAAACGAAACAACAAAACACAACCATTGTATACGAATTTAAAAGAAAAGCTTTGTTGAGAAATAAAAATATATAGAGTTTTGATTGTAACCAGATTGATCCCTGTAGAAAGCTTACTCTTTTTTTTAAATGTCATTCACTCTTAATCAATATCTCACCATGTCTTGTCACATAGTATGAAATACAATGTGTGAAAAAATAATATATGGGCCATTTGAATGTTAAGTTCGTTTCACTATTATAAGATAAATGGGTTACCTTTTCCAAATATTGCAAATAGTTATCAAAGGTTCCAGGATATAATTTAATACGCCATACGCGAGTTTCGTCTACATAAGACTCATTAGTGACGCTCAGATCAAAATAGTTGTAAAGCCAAACTAGTACAAAATTGAAAAGCATTAAGGACCCGAAATTCCAAAACGTTGTACCGAATACGGTTAGAGTAATCTATTGCTAGAATAAGAAAAGGCTTAGTTTTTCGAAAAATATAAAGTTTAGTCAGTAGGAGATTTATTAAAATGACATATAATTGATATACTAGTCAGCACTGAAGTGCTGACTACTGGACTGGTGAAACCCTCGGGGACGAAAACAGATGTTGGAAACATATATCTGCCAATGGTAATGCATATTAGGAATTCTTGATGGAACAACTTTGCGATATTTTGAATTAGAATGCGTGGATAAATGGAGAAATTTATGTTTTCCAAGGCGATGCATTTTCATAAGGTTTTAAAAACAATGTGATAAGGATTTTTTTCATAAATATTGGATAACATAGTTATTGTCATTGTGTTCATGCGTTGGAATGACGCAACATACAATGTAGTTTTATGGTGAACAAATATCACACGTTGGCTCGTTACAAATTTAAAATTACAAATAGGAACCAGTTGTATAATCCATATGTACATGCGACAATATTACTTTAACAGTCTAAATTCTGTTGCATGATTTTCAATGTGTCTACTATATGTTTTCTGTTCCTTTGTCCGACTGTTCGTCCGTCCGTTCGTCCCGCTTCAGGTTTAAGTTTTTGTCAATGTAGTTTTTGATGAAGTCGAAGTCCAATCAACTTGAAACTTAGTACACATAATCCCTATGATATGATCCTTCTAATTTAAATGCCAAATTAGAGTTTTTACCCCAATTTTATAACGGTCCATTGAACGTAGAAAATGATTGTGTAAGTGGGGCATTCGTGTGCTTGGGGACACATTCTTGCTTTATGTAGAGAATGGTGGAACTAACATAGCTTCATAGCCAGCAAAATATCTCACTTGTACGACAGTTGTATCAGATTCTATCATATTGACAACGATGTATGAACAAAAAAAACAGTAAAATCGGTAAACATGTCAAAATATAGGAGTAGAGCAGTCAACATTGTGTTATAATCTTTATCACTACAAATACAAACAGACATAAATAGGTAAAAAAGATTGCAGCACTTCATTTCTCACCAAAGTCAATGTTTACCACAAATTGTTATGAATTAAATACATTTTGGTTGTTAAATGTCATTATGATATAAAATTTAGTGTTCATGAATTTTATCAAAATTTTAAAGCCAATATTTAGTAACTTGAAAATTGAACATGACAATGTTTATGAGATACTAATTGTCTGTATTCACCGTCGTTAGGATTTCTCTAACACAAAACATTTGATAATCTACTTATTGGTTAACAATTTCATTCTAGTGAAAAATCTTTTTAATTCTATTTGTAAAAATATCATTTCATTCACAGTTTCAACCTATCTGTTTTCACTTCACAAAGCAGCATCACCTACTCGTATTACTGATTTCTGTGATATTTAATTATTCTATGCGTTAAGCCGCCCATGATTATCTTCTTTTGAAAAATAATCAACATTGTTGCACATTAATATCTTGTCTATATAAAAACAACTTTGCAAAGCAACGCAATAAAATAATATATCAGAGTATCAGAATTGCTGCCAATCTGATTTTTTTTTGTATCCCGTTAAAGACATCTGCTGAGAGTTTCAAACATTATATTTGTTCGTTTGAAAAATGTACCGTTTTATCTAGCAGGCAATCAACGTTTCTATCAATAAAAGAATTCCAATCAATTGAATCTGTGGATGTCCTTTCTACAGATAATACATTGGCCTTTAGACACACGCTTTGCATAACAATTACATACATCCAAGCCATTTATATATTATTCGATATAAAATAGTCTTATTGCATGTGAGGTAAGTTTACTTCCTTAAAATGATTAATGATATTCGACGTTTCCCTTAGAAAATTTGTTGCTATAAGTTTGATAACATCAATAGTTATATCATTGCAATTGCAAGGTATACCAGATTTGACATATACAATCATCTATCATAAGATTGATGTCTTTTAGGCTTGTTTACTTTACAAATTCAAAATAAATGCTCATGCTACATGCATGTTAGACATTGTTTTATTTTTTATTATAAATAACAATAGAACGATTACGTCATTTGTAAACTTTTCCCTTATCAAAGTGGCAAACAAAAATCAGAATAACTAATTGTATTGAACAATTGTGTTTGAATATATCATTGTTGGAGTCGCTTTACGTTTTATTTATTGTGGCATTTTCATCATCCACACAATATCAGTTATATGGTTATAATTAATAATCATATATCAGTACCTTTTTGTGGGTTGTCACCTGATAGGCAATGTTTTGTTTTGATCATAGATATTCACGAGACAGAAGGCATGCATTACTTTTTAGTAAATAGATTGGTTCTCCTTTTGTCATACTGGGTCCTTCTATAGTATACTTCCGGCGTTCGGAAAAGAACTTGTTCATCGTTACAGACCGTTTTGTAACTGCAATAAATCAAATCCTTGGTCTTTAAATTATGGATTGTTTTCGCATCATGATTAAACCACATTTCCTAATTGTTTTTATTTTCCACAATACTATCGTTAAGTTTACATGTATTTGAATTACTAAATTAAAAATTCCCAAAAGTGTTGGCCGGTTCGTGATATTCTGTGTAAATTGATTTTAAGAATTTTATTGTCATAGTTTTGACACGTGTCTTCTATTTCATTCATTCAATGGGTCTCTGCATGCAATTAAGGGAAAAACTCAAACCCGAGCATATTAAGAAATGAAAGCATCATTATAACCAATAAAGCCTAAAGATACTAATAGTGAGTGCTCACCTTTTCAAAATTATTTCAATTGGCATTTGATTTATTTTTTTTTGTTTCATAAAAATAGAAGAAGGTCCCCTAACTTTAAAGTTTATTAATTTATCAACGATAATTTTTAAAATATTTGTTATAAATTTTGTCAGTGAAGATGCAATGAGTACTGAGTGGATGATACCCTTGAGGAATAACATACCATTAGTTTCAGTGCCAGTAAATACGTTTAACAGGAATGGGATATTTTTTTACCGAAACAAAACTATCGACATTTACCAATAGAGGTGACTAGACAGCCAATTCAGTAAGTCACTGAGACTAATTGTAAATTAAAAACTCATAATTACAACATTAAAAATTAATTTTCATACAAACATAACTTTACATCAAAGAGGTTCGAAGCAAACGCAAAGCACATCTTTTATATGGATATGGAAAACACGTGAGCTCGTGGTTACAGCCTTTACATCACGTCAATGTCTCTTTATACGATTTTACTGCTGCTTTATTATCAGGACCATTGGCGTCTTTATAATAATGTAGAATTATGTGATAAATTAACAAAATTGATTCGTACATTTCAACTGAAAGCTGTTGATTATCATTTTAACCACCTGTCTATAAGTGGTATGTAAATGCACCAAATATTAGTAGAAAGTTATAACTATGTTACACGTTTTGACTAGAAGCAAGCTAATGTAAAGTCGTTCTCCTCTGCAAAAGTTTGTGATCATTCCTTCTCTATTGCTTTGCACATCATTTCATATAACACTGTCCAAGGTTAGGAGAGGGTTGTATTCCCGCTATTATGTTTAACCCAGCCACATTATTTATGTAGTTTTTCTCGTTTCTATGCGGTTTGGGCTTTGCTCAATGTTGAAGGCCGTACGGTCACCTATAGTAGTTAATGTTTGTGTCATTTTGGTCTCTTTTGGACAGTTGTCTCATTGACAATCATACCACATCTTCTTTTTTTATAGTTAGTATCAGTTTCTACCACCAGTGACTTTTCGGCAGAACAAAACTATCTACTTTCATTAATAGAGTTGGCTAGAACAAAAAATATTGATGTCTATACAAACATAAATTTACATCAAATAACATATTTTACTTAGAAGCAAACGGTAGCACATCTTTTCAATATGTAGTAGAAAACGAAGACGGTTACTGCAAGTCTGTGTATCTTTATGTGATTATTCACCGCATTGTTGACCAGGACAAGTGTAGTATTTATAATAATGCAAAATTATGCGATTGATTAACGAAATATGTGTTAATGTTTGAACATGAAGATGTTTATTATCATATTAACCACATGTTTAAAAGTAGTATGTAAATGCACTAAATATCGGTAGAAAGCTATAAATATTTTTACGTTAGGATTTGCTTATGTAAAGATCTCATCTGCTTGTGAAAATTCCTTCTCTATTGCTTTGCAGATATATTGATGTAACTCTATTTGAATAAAATGACAATTGTTTTAAAGAGACAACTTACCAATAATTATGTCGTAATTGTATCAGCTTACTATTCCTTTGGATTTTTTATTTTGTATAATGGCAAAGGAAGAAGATTATGATATTGTTCTGTTTTCACCGCTTAATTATTGACATAATCGGGTTTTGTATCAATACTGAACTGATGAAAATTCATATAAGATCTTGCTTGGGCATTTTAAAATTCATACTTAATTGCTCACGATGCTCATAAGTGATAAAAATGAAATTATTTATGCCAAAGGCGTACATTTTACAGACTATTGTTGATAATATCATACTTTGTCACGGAAGGTAACGATGATCTTTCAAAGGCAATCGCGCATAGGATAATAAATGGGAGGCGCTCATCCGTAACGCTCAACTATCAACCTTGAAATGCAGTTGTGTAAAAAAAAACATAGAAACGTTAGGAGCTACATGTATATTACCAAAAGGTATATAATGAAATGCATTTTATGTGTTCAACTATGCATGTGAGAATTGCAACCTTGACGTAATAACTTTTTAAGCTTTAGAAAGCCAATGATATACCAACATAGAAACGTTTTAGTAGATACATGACCAAAACAGATAAAACATGATAGCTAAAATGTTAAAGTTTATCAACGGAGAGGGAGGGCTGTACAATTATTGTTGAAAGTTACTAATGTTAATCGTTGGCACGAACAGTTTTAGAACGTTCATTACTAAACCAAGTGCCACAAATTACGATATGGTAATTTATCATTTAATCAGTTTTGTCAAAACATTAACTGTGATACAGATGAGTTGTTTAATCCACTATTTTCTAAATTTGAAAATTCGTGAACAAGTCAGGAATATGACAGATGTTGTCAACTCGTTTATCTTTTGATTTTGCCATTTGATTTACTAGGAACTTTCCGTTTTGAATTTTCCTCGGCGTCAAGTATATTTGTGATTTTATTTTTAATAAGTTTTTATAAAACCAGGTTTAAACCAATCTTTTGTTTCGAAAACGGTTGTACCAAGTCAAAAATATAGCAGTTCTTTGATACAGATGAGTTGTTTAATCCACTATTTTCTAAATTTGAAAATTCGTGAACAAGTCAGGAATATGACAGATGTTGTCAACTCGTTTATCTTTTGATTTTGCCATTTGATTTACTAGGAACTTTCCGTTTTGAACTTTCCTCGGCGTCAAGTATATTTGTGATTTTATTTTTAATAAGTTTTTATAAAACCAGGTTTAAACCAATCTTTTGTTTCGAAAACGGTTGTACCAAGTCAAAAATATAGCAGTTCTTTTTTAATTGTTCAGTTTGATTTTGTTAGTTTTTATGAGATTTAAAAAGAAATACTTGGAGTTTGGTGTTTTTGTTTTACTTTTTGTTAATCAACAGTGTTTTCCTATTAGACACTTTCATGTGGTATCAAATGTATGAAATCGCTGTATACAAAAAGTTCAAAATTAAGGCCAAAATAAGATCATTGAATATCTCCCTCTTTTTAACCTTAATTTACTTCATTCATAAAAAGAGGGGGAAAGACACCACGAGACAGTCAAACTCAGTCGAAAATAAACTGACAATGCCATGGCTATAAAGAAAAACGAAAAACAGACAAATAATAGTACACATGACACAACATCGTGTTGCTCATGTTATAACATATCCGGTAAATAGTCTTATTCGTAAAAAAGGGAAGGGGATTATAGTTACGTCATAATAAGTAGTTATCAAAGGTACAAGGATCGTAATTAAATACGCCAGACGCATATCCGATATCATCGGTTATTTCATAAGGATCAACCAACGCATGATGGCGTCTGTAAAATTTACGAAGGGATAAATTCAACACCACCATTTTGAACTCTTGGTTTAATAGCTTTATTGTGAGCAGCAACCTTCTATCAAGAAAGTCATGATAGGAAATTCAAGTCCAGGAATATTGTATAAATTGGGGGATATATACTCCGTATGCAGGTGCTGCTTGAAGGTTGCTACTAAAAATCGAAAGTTCACAATTGGAAAGCTGAAATCATCTCATTTGTCGTAAAGTTTTGTTTTCAACCGACCCTTATTGTCAATTTTTAGAGTACGTCAAGGCATGAGGTAGACTTAACTGTATTAGGTATATCCTTTCGTTGAACATAGTCACCAATTTTTTAATTATATCTTGAGAGAACATTCTTTATATAGCGGAAAGAAAAGTTGAAGGATATTGCTAGCTTCTAATCTTTCTTTCTAAGAAGTTCCTGTATGAAGTCAGCCTCATAATAATACAGAAACAAGTCAGCTATTAAGCTGTGCGACAAAATGTGTTCACCTTGATGATCGGGATATTTGCAAACATTATAAACAGTCTTTTTTAGTAAAGGCAAGTTCTTTAATTATTTAAATCAAACACATATACAGATATGATGCACGCAATTTATTCTTAGATATACGAGTTTACTATTAGTTAATATTGAAGTTCAGATAGATCTCAGTGACAGTGAATTCTCTCACATCTGTACTTTGTGTCTATTGTATTTTTTTGTTTTTGGAGTTTGTATCGATCTAATGAGTAAAGCCCTTTTCATCTTATTTTTAAAGTTTGTTTTGTGCTGTGTTGTTATTTAACTGATGTTAGGGAGTTTGCGCGCCTGCAAACATGTTTTATCCTGCAACATGCTGTGCGTACCTATTTTTTTTATTGTTTTCTTCACAAATCAGGCATAAGTTTTCTCGTTTGTTCTGTGTGTCATATTTGTTTTTGTTTACATCAATTAGGTGCGCGGTTAAGCTACCTATTATGTTCCTTAGTTTTTCAATTAAATAGACCTCATTTTTCCTTTTTGGGACTTTTACATCTTTCCATGCGGTTGGGGTTTTGAATATTGTTTAAGGCAGTACGGTGACCTATACTCGCCAATCTCCCTCAACATGTCCTTAGTTTGTTTAAATTAAAGATAATAAAAGAGACAATAGATAGTGTACTTGCACACATGGGTATAAGTTCAACATCCTAGTAATATGTCAGTTCTTATCTTTAGTCCAATGTTGGAGAGCGTCTTACAAATAACAGAATGAAGAACAACCCATTGAAAACGCCGTTTCTTTGAATATTGATATTCGTAAGCTTTGCAAGACAATGTTTTTCAAGTATATGTTCTTAAATATATAATTTTCCACCATTATCAAGGAGAAACAGTCATATTTGATCGGCTCATCCGTTGTTTTTGTGATTTTGATTCGACATTAAATCCACTAAAGTCACTAAAACTTCAGCTAAAATGCAATAGATTTTGAGTTTAACTTTGACTTAAATTGAAACCTTACTATTATGAATTACAAGCTCCTCACTTGGGAGTGTGTTTTAAATTAACTGTTTAAAAAATATTGAATTTCTGAAGTACTACGGCTTTTCTACCTCAGGCATAGATTACCTTAGCTGAATTTGGCAAAACTTTTATGAATTTTGATCCTAAATGTTCTTATTTTATTTGGCCTTTTTGACTTTTTTTTTCGAGCGACACTGATGAGTGTTTTGTAGACGAAACGCGCGTCTGGTGTATATACAAAATTTAGTCCTGGTATCTATGATGAGTTTATTAACATGTGAGCGGGTGCCCAGCCCTCTACAACTATATATTCCTACCTTTATGTTGTTCAAATGAAAAATGGTATCCTTCCAGTATTTCAAAGGTTTCATTTGTATTAACAAATATTAATCAAATTTTTGACAATGATACATTCAGAATATTATTATGGAAATGATATGTAAATAAAATGAAGCTATCCTTAATATCCTTAATAGGATCAATGTAACTTATCACTATAATCTTACATAAGCAATAATTATTACACTTTAAATAGTTAGTATCACGGGCTAATCCGCTGTATCACTATCATTTACAATAGCCCAATATTCTGTACATCATATTTAAGTAATGACATTAAGCACTTACCATTGTCGCATACAATTTGTGCATTTTCCATTCGAGTATGAATGCAAGATCTTCACAAATATGTTTTATACATGTTTTATACATGTTTTGCTTCATCGCGTTATGAAGGTAAAAGTGGTAAGAGTGTAACGTTTTATTGTATATTTACACATATTTTCTACAAAACCTTGGTGTAGTTTATTTTATCAGTTCATAAATGAATATAAACTGTTACCGATTATCTAGCTTTTAATCGTATACATTGTATTGCACAAACAATCACAAAGTACAGCGCAATTAGCGGGAATATGTACTACTATTTTCTACATGAATAATTATTTTAGAAGGACCTATTATCGACAAGAATTTCATAATCTGATCATATAGATACAGTGATGCTTCTAATGTGTCCTTGAATTAAAATAGAAACTATCAACATCAATTTTATCAGCATTAAACACCGGCTTACTGTGAGAAAGTAAATTAACAAAAATACCGAAATTCCAGGTAAATTCAAAACGAAATTTCCTTTATAAAACGGATAAATCAAAAGCTCAAACACATCGAACGAATGGAAAACAACTGTCACATTCCTGACAGTGGAACTAAGAAAGTGACTCATCCAGGGATAGTGTGATTAAACACTAAAAATCAAACAATCTGTAGGATTAAAGACAATCAAATGTTTCTTACTTCGTGCAAAAGCATAAAATATAACACCTTTCTACCCTTTACACTAGTAAAAAGATATAAGAAGATGTGGTATGAATGCAAATGGGACAACTCTCCATCTTAGTTACAATTTATAAAAGTAAACCATTACAGACCAAGGTACGGCTTTCCACACTGAGCTTAAACTCCATTCTAAGCTTTAAGATAGTTTAAGTTGTTCCATGACACGGGTTATGTTCGTCTGAAATATTTTATAATGGTATAATACTAAACCACTAATAGGAGGTATTTTACCTGATATTCGTATGATGAAGAAATAATATTATCAGTTTAACTGAGGTCTGGAGCTAGCATGTCAATAACTGCTAAAAGTCTGTTGTTATTTATGTATTTTTGTCATTTTGTTTATTTGTTTTGTTTCCTATTCTACCATTGGACTCGGAATCGGACTTCTCTTAAACTTAGTTTTACTGTGCGTACTGTTGTGCATTTCTTTTTTTCTACATTGGTTAAATGAAGAGGGGTTGAGATTTTAAAAAAAAATGGTTAACCCCGCCACATTTTTGCGCCTGTCCCACGTGAGAAGCCTCTGGCCTTAGCTAGTTTTTAATCAATTTTTGTTCTTGTGTATAATTCGGAGTTTAGTTTGACGTTTATTACCTCTGAATAAGTATACATATTTGCTGTTGTCTTTTCTTTTGTCGGGTTTTTGTCTCTTTGACATTTCCATTCTCAATTTTATATCATATTTTATATTTGTTAAGGGGTCAACGGAAGGACGTCGCCGGGTGAGGAAGTGGCCTTCGGCTGTTGTCTGCTCTATGATCGGGTTGTTGTTTCTTTGAAAGAGGGACGAAAGATACCAAAGGGACAGTCAAACTCGTATATCTAAAACAAACTGACAACGCCATGGCTAAAAATGAAAAAGACAAACAGAAAAACAATAGTACACATGACACAACATAGAAAACTAAAGAATAAACAACACGAACCCCACCAAAAACCAGGGGTGATCTCAGGTGCTCCGGAAGGGTAAGCAGATCCTGTTCCACATGCGGCACCCGTCGTGTTGCTTATGTTGAAACATTTCCCATTTTCATTCTCAATTTATCAATAGAATATGTCTAACTTTGTTTTGTTTTTTTTAATAGTCAATGTTGATAAAAATACCTTATTTTAGAAAGTGTTAAATTTTTGATTATTTTTAAAGTGAAAACTTATTTGTTACGTTAAGATGATGGGTCCTAACTAACTTTTAGTATCCTTATGGAATCGAACTGTACTACTTTTCTTGTCGACATTTAATTTTAGCTCTTAAGACAGGTGATTTATCGGTAGAATCACAAGACGTTAATAATATCCCTTAACTTCAAAAAGACTGATATTTTATTCTTTTGAATTCGTTGGACGTTTGGTGACGATATTGAAACAATCTTTACCGGCGAGCTTGATCTAAAGGATAAAAAGCTATATTAAGTGTGACTCATATCATTACTTACATCTAACAATTGACAAAAAAGACAAAGGTAAATAACAAACTTTTGAGGCAAAAGGTAACATTTATGCTGCCAAAAGTTAACATATAGTTTCTACGTAGTATTAATCCAGTTACGACTATTTGAGGAGTATATATACCCAAGATGATATATATTTCAGAGCTACAGTTGTTTATCATTAAGTCCTGATAGATGGTTGCTTATTTCATTACAACCATTAATTAAATCAGGGCTTCCTTCGGTTTAAGTTTGTAACCCGGATATGTTTTTTCTTGATCGATTTATGACTCTTGAAAACCGGTAAACTACTGTTTTTGACCTCACTTTTGTCTCATCGATTATGACATTACATAACTAGTTGCAAATAAAGGCAACAGTAGTATACCGATGATCAAAACTCATAAATCGATAGTAAAAACAAATCAGGGTCACAAACCAAAACCGAGAGCAACTCATTAAATATAAGAGAATGACGACGCAGCAAAAAATGTAATGCACGCAAAAACGAACTAAGCATTAGACAAAATCCGATGAGAATTACAAATATAACATCAAAACTAAATACATGAATTTGGGATAGAAAACTACCGTGACACGTCTTATAATAATATGAATTCACAATCAAATATAAGAGGAAAAACGGCACAAAAGAAACAAAAGGTTAAAATGAAACACACACAGAAACAAACTATAATATAACTGTTACAATGACCATATTCCTTACTTGGTACAGGACATTTTTTAAAGAAAAAATGGTGGGTTGAACCTGGTTTTGTGGTACGCCAAACCTCCCTCTTTTATGGCTATGTTAAATATAACATTAAAATGACAACACAACATTACAGGACTACAATACAAATAAAAAGGAGAACACAATTGACATAGAAACATACGAACAATAGCTAAAAAAAGGCACAAGATTTTAAATTTAATACGCAAGGAGTGCGTTTTTGTCGCACGAAAGATACGATGCGTGTTTCATGTGGATCATAATTGCGTATCCATCCGTTCATTCGAGTTCCTTTTCTTTTTCTGTTGGTTTGTGTTGCTCCGTCTTAAATTTTCTGTGAAGTATGTTTTTCGACATTTTCGTTTTTCTATAGCGATGGTTTTTTTTCTTCGACAATTTGATTTTTTTTTAATTATCCCCCTTTTTTCTCAACTCTCCTAAAAAAGTTACGATGAATGATCATTTTTCGCATAATAAAATTATTATCCACGTAAAATAAAATATTTGTTTTGCAAGTGATGGAAAAACGCTAATATCTTGATTTTGATGTTTGTTTATCACACATAACAAAATATACTTCATTGCATCGAAAAACGTGTATACAGTAGTGATTGATAACTCTAAAAAGATCTTGAATTTCAATGTCTTGTTAGGAGCAAATCTATCAATGGAAATCAATATATGTGACCAGGGAGAAAGCCAGATCAATGACTTTAGACAGACAATTCTGACATTCCATTACTGATAAGAAAGCTATTCATACAAAACACATCATCATGAACGACGTCATGTTATTTAACAGCTCAACAAAGACAGGACAAATCAAACATAGTATTCTAGTAAGCATCTATGCAGGACAAAGTGGTTTCTGTAAAAAGTCATTAGAAAACTTCATGACCAGGGAACAAGCGGGTGTGTTCATTTTATATTTATGAGAATTTAAACTTAAACACTTAAACTCTGTACTACCCTCCCTTCACTTTGAATTCAATTTTCGACGTTACCATGTGATTTTATACTGGAAATATTCCAAAGTTTTGTCTCTTTGGGATAGAGATGGTATCTGGGAAACAGTACATAAACAAATACAATTATCGAACCACGCCAATAGGACACTACAATAAATGGACTAAACAGTGATTAATAATTCCCAAAGACAAATAAAAGAACACTATACCACGAAACTTTGAATTTTTTTAAAAATTTCTAAGGACTTTCTTATCCCAGGCATAGATTACCTTAACCGTATTTGGCACAACTTTTTGGAATTTTGGATCCTCAATGATCTTCAACTTTGTACATGTTTGTCTTTATAAATATTTTGATATGAGCGTCACTGATGAGTCTTATGTAGACGAAAAAAAGATTCCAGGACTAAATTTAGTATATACGCCAGACGCGCGTTTCGTCTTCAAAAGACTGGTCAGTGACGCTCGAATCATAAGCGCGTCTGGCGTACTAAATTATAATCCTAGTACCTTTGATAACTAATGGATGAAAAATCACAAAAATACGTTAATAAGATGATAGACAATGGCAGTATCATGAATGAATACTGCAAGACCATCGTTTTTTATTTGTGAAGTTGATACTGAATATTTATAACTAGGTCGACGGAATATTTGTAACAAGGTCTTGGTATCTTCTGATGAACTTTTTTTTTAGAAGAAGGATGAGACGTGCTTTGTTATAACCCTGGCTCATCAACTTTCTACTCTGACAATGGTGACATTTTATAAAGTCTGAGTAGTAGTTTCAAGCTCTTGAATACCTTATGAGTTTTGAAATGATATCACATATACAGGTGAAGTTGTTAGAAATAGAATGTCAACATGGAAATGAAACAAAAAGCAATCTTTTTACAGGCGAAAACGATGATCAACACATATTTTACCTTTAAAATGAAGTAAAATAACCCTACGAATATCCAATGGCACGTGCTCGCTATTTTTTGGGGATAATTTAGACGATTTTGTATTTTGAAAATCAAAATTGAGAATTTGTGTCAAATCTATGAACATGCGATGCAAAATTTTACCGAATATCGTCAGAAGTGATTAACGGATATTGAAAATCTTTCGTCTTATATTTTTCTTCCTCCTTTGTAGCGGCTTTTGATCATATTAAAAAGGGTTCTATTATCGATACCTTCTTTTAGAACTGTCAGAATAATCTCTTACAAAACTCTAAGAGTCGGATAACAGTTCTACCTAAAAAAAAAAATGCTTCTCGGGAAGAAAAACCATTTGCACAAAACATGCCTGATATATAGTTTATGAAATATTTTTAACAATAAAAACAAACCTTCCTTCAATATACAGCCACTACAGCGCGTACTTTATTCGGATTCGTTGATTTCCTTTTCTTCTACTCTATCATATTTTTGCAAAAGCAGGATAATAACCTTATAGAGATCGAGGTCATCTGAGGCTATATACTATATAGTGTCATGTTCAATATTTGTCACAATATCAATCACCTGTCTAATATACAGGTAACTGTCACATTTACAGGTAATTGTCTTAATTTTATTCGTTTATATGCAGTTCTTATGTTTTCCTAGTTTGAAGATGTTAAACGAAAAGAAAAACGCTTGCATTTTTTATTCATTTTCTAGTACATTTTATTTGTTAAATTCCCATTTTAATCACATGCAAATGGGTCGTTGGATTAAACATTTTCATTTGTTATGCAGTCCTGCATCGAGTTTACGGGCATATAAACTGGAAAAGTTATGTTTTATTTAAAACTTTGAAAAAAATAGTGTTTTTTTCTCCAAATCTAATATCCTTATCCTAAATAATAAATGACAGCATGTGGAAGTACGCACGAAAAGGTTATGTAAATTGATATACCAATGGAAGATTCAAACTCCTTAGTCGAAACAAAGCTGACAATACTATGGCAATAAAAAAAGAGACAAAATACATAATAAAAAACTAAAGACAAGATGATAATATATATAACAAGAAGTTTTAATAATTTATCCTTTATTCTTCATGCAAGGAATTAGTATAATGTGGTAGTGAATTATCTACAGAACTGACTTTAAGCCAAATAAATAAAAAATCTTTTAATATAAATTAACAATCATGCAAGATACTTCTGTAATCTAAAAACAATATCAATGATAAAAAAAAATACACATAATGGAAAATGAATCAAAGTTGCAGTAAGAAGTCCGGTTATAAACTGTTAATACTCATGGTTATAAATACTCTGTTTATGTCCCAATATCATCCCGAACCACTCAAGTCAGACCAAGGCGTGGCTGCTGAGGTCTGAAATGGTACCGAGGTATGAGAATATAATTAATGTCCTAA
This sequence comes from Mytilus trossulus, assembly GCF_036588685.1. Lineage (NCBI taxonomy): Eukaryota > Metazoa > Mollusca > Bivalvia > Mytilida > Mytilidae > Mytilus > Mytilus trossulus. The sequence continues at coordinate 60,800,438 of NC_086376.1, forward strand.
TTTTTCGACGCAAAACTACTATTCATCATACATTTCTTATTCTGTTTTTGATTAATGAAGATGATTTCCTTTAATATTTTTCAAGTCTTTTTTTAAAAGTATTGATAGTTTTTAAAGTTTAAAACAACACGCTCGTATTTAAGTTTTATTTTACTTAAAGTTTGATTGAGCGTGAAGCTGACAACATAATCAGTCACTGTTGTAGACTTAATGAATCTGGCGGTAAAACGTAGTAGTAATAACAACGAACAGCTGTTACATAATAACAAAGGTATAACTGTCAGCCATTATAGTAAAGAACAGGGCTGATATGCATAAAACAACTCCATTTAAAATATTCAATCGTAGTAACAATTTATCATAGGACATGTAGAAAAATCCGTCCGTTCGGAACAAGTCTTAATCTTATTCTAAGTAGTTGTATGCACATCAGTCCAGATAATTGTTCAACGTATGAGAAAAATGAAACGATATCAAACTTAACAATGAATATAACAACAGATTAACAGAGGAATTTACAACATACATGAAAATACAATATGAAAATATATAACAATCTACACATTCAACAATTTAAAATAAACTTTCAACAAACAAAACATAATACAGGTTCTAATGACGATATCTTTGTAGATTTTGTTAATTAGTTATTTTTTTTTTAAAGTTTAGTTTATTCATTTACATTCGTTACTTTGTTAAATTTCTGTTAGTAAAGGTATTTAGTCTACAACAACTAAATGAAATTGGTAATCACAACTGTTGATTACGCAAACTTCTTCAAGCTTATATTACTGTACGAGATACATACATCTTATCGCTAATCCAGACTGACCCGGGAATCTGCGCCGCTTGAAATTATGACATCATACAACAATCACTTTTCCATTGTGGCGTCAAATATTTTGTATTATGACGTCAAAATAATACGGGATCATTTGTGATGTCCAGTAAAAGCGGACAAATAGCGATAAGGTGTATTAAGCAAACGTGCTTTCGTTTAAGTGTTTTGCAACTATGTTTATAGTTTAAAATTATTGAATTTTGTAAAAGTGTTTTGAAAATTGATTAAATGCCATTTTAAAAGTGTAATTTGATCAACTATAATTAAAAACCTTAGTAAATATTAGAATTTAAGAACTGACAAAAAATAATTATTTATTAAAAAAATGTTTGTTTATGGTTGGATGAGCGGTTATCTCGTACAAGTAGGAATGCAATCAACTGTAAAATAATAAATGTACATGGTTAAACCAACACTCATTGTAATAATTTATGGCACATATGAAAAATAGCACTATGTATATTAATGTTAATCTCAATTACTTATTGTCAACATAATATCTCGGTCTCATTAATTTGAATGTAAGTAGAAGCTGCCAGGTGTTGACTGTTTTCTGCTTATGAAGCAGCAACCATATATGTGTTGTACATGTAGTACACATAGTTATCACACAACAGTGATATGAAGCAGCAACCATAAATGTATTGTACATGTAGTACACACAGTTATCACACAACAGTGATATGAAGCAGCAACCATATATGTATTGTACATGTAGTACACACAGTTATCACACAACAGTGATATGAAGCAGCAACCATAAATGTATTGTACATGTAGTACACACAGTAATCACACAACAGTGATATGAAGCAGCAACCATAAATGTATTGTACATGTAGTACACACAGTAATCACACAACAGTGACTGTTTGTGTTATCGCCATACTGGGATGTATGCAAGTAGTATTATGTAGCCGTGTTATAATGTTTCCCCAAAAAGTATATGAGTATACAACATTGGTGTATCATGAAATAATGAAAACCTTAACCTAACATGCTGAATAGTCCTTTTGCGAATTTAGGAACACCCTTTGAATATGTAACTTTTCCTCCTTTTAATCCTGGACCACTCTGACTCATAACAAATTCACCATTATTACCGCCACCTAATGTTCCTCCCCAGGCAAAACCTCTTCCGTTTCCGGTTCCACTTGAAAATGACATCCCTCCTCCGTTTCCGCTTTTACTTCTGTATAAGAATAAAACGCTGATCTAAAGATTTTTTTTATTTGCATAATTTTGTTCGTTTAATTATTAAAGGATAATACAGATATTCGGTTTGATGTCCAATAACCAAGAGATTTTTTCAATTAAATCAAGGTATGATTACATCTCTCAAACGGCAGACGAAGCTTGCAGTTATTTTTTAGCACCTTCCTGTTGCATACAAGTATCAACCACATCAATAATTGGCAATTCCTCACTGAGTAGAACTGTGAAATTAAAATGTTATGTAATCCTTATTTTAATGAATGTTGAAGGAGAAACTATTTGAAATTTTACTTTCTTTATCGATCAAAGTTTTTGTTTCCGAAGGGCCTTTGCATAAATATATATCACAGTCCTTAAACTGATAACTCCGGTAAACTTTATTTATGTATTGTTCTTTTTAAAATGAATCATAAAAATACCTGTTTGCTCTTTCAAAGCATCTGATTGTTTAACTTAAGATTTCAACAGAAATGATGTTGCTAGTTGTTCAGATGTTGTTGTTTTTGTGTGGAAATATTTATTTTTTGGTGTGAATCCATGTGTAGCTTTAAATAAGCTATTTATATCTTTTAATGTGTCTTACTTATATTATCGCGTGTTGAATCTTATATTTTCATACCTAAATGCTATTCCTTGCCCGTTGTCAACTTTGAACGTTTTCTTAGAACCAGGAGCTAGATCACTGAAATCAATGGTTTTGAAGGCAGTTTTTTTCCCATTTAACCCTGGAAATGGAAACAATGGCGGGAAACCTGGATAACTTTTAAGCGGTGATATCTTAGGCTGCTGAAAACTCATAAGTTGGTTGAATGTCTTCATAAAATCCGCCATAAATTTATTTCTATTGAATGCATTGTATGACGGCTGGCCAAAGAAAGCTAAAACAAAATGAGTAAAATCATAATCAAACCAATTGTAAGCAACATAGTTGTATTTTATGTGTATAAGAAAGGATAAAGTAGGTTTCTATAAAAGCTAAATTTCAGAATGTGTTATAACATTTTAAGATTCCATGCGACAATGATATCAGCTTTCTTTACATATTTAAATTCATGTTTAGAAGTGAATAAAACCAAGTATTATCAAACGCTAGAAATATGTTAGCCAGCTTGGAAAACAGGTTTAATCCACCATTTTCTACATAAGAAAATGCCTGTTCTAAGTTATGAATTTTATAGCAGATGTTATCCATTTGTTTGGTGAGTTTGAGATTTTGATTTTGTCATTTGGTTAGTAAACAAAAACAAATTTGCGGACAGTTCTATTGCATATTGTTTAATATTTTCTGACTACAAATGTTTAAAGTTAACGTCAATTTTATTGCTGCAGATGAATTTTTATGTTAAGAATATAAGTACCAAGAAATTTAGACTTTTCTTTTCCATTCTTAAGTTACTGATTCATTGTAAATACCAATATCTCTTTTTTTTTTATATAATTACATGCATCAGCCTATTAACAGGTGCATGCAAATAACAATTTTCTTTATTTGGTTGATATGCAAGTAAAGTTTGCAACTATCAAATTTACGATTAATGCCTAAAACAGGAACTATATCAAGTAATTTTCCAAATTTAAAATATTTCAATACTTACCGAAATGTTTGGCATTCACAACCTGAATGATCACAATAAGGATAATCCCTTTCAACATTTTGTAACTTGTATGTCTGAAAAATAAAACAGAAAATCCATATGGTCAAATCCTCACATAGATGTGGTCAGCTTTGTGGTTCGCGTAATGACGAAATAAATCACTGGGCTTCTACAGAAGAAATATTTCATCGGATAGACAGTTGACGCCTACGCTTTATAGTTGACGCTTAATAATTACACTTGATGGGTTCAACGTTATGATTTTATTGACAGTAAGTATGTCCATAAACTACCATAAAACAAACACATAACAACAAAAAGTGCAGGCTGTAAATATTTACAAAATAAAAAAGGGACTTATTAGCAGTATCTTAAAAACCAACACCTACATAAATTATTCATATTTTTGGCCTTTTTTGATATTTTCTTAGTAAACAAATCGAATCATTTTGTTAATTTGTGTTTCTCAGTTGATTTGTCAGCATCGCCTTTGTTTCCGGGTAAAAATTCAAATTGTTACTATACATCCCTTTATTCTGTATTGGTGTTATTTCAGTACATGTATGTTTTCTTAAATGAACCGGATTCTGAAAAGAACAGCATATTCGTCTGAAGAAAAGTGATATGCACGTGCCTTTACATGTGTTTACTTATGATAAAACGTTTGATATACATTTTTTTTTGGTGTAAGTACATGTTATTAAACACATTGTTTTCTCTCGAAAAAGAACACAACACATTTACTTTCTGATGCAGTTTTGATTGGACCCGGCCGCAGAATATAGAGATATAGCGCGCCCGTTGCCGCAAAACAAATTGAAAATGCGAAGACAAAAATAAAGGTACCATTCCTTGCATGTTCAACCGAATTTCAAAAAATTAATTGTAATAATTTTTTTTTTTAACTAATTCAAGAATTAAAATATCGAAAAAAATGATTTGTGACAGAACAACTCCGAGGATGTTAGCATATGCTACACGTATTCAATAATTAATGCGTTGTTCGGTCCCAGATTGAACATTTTTCTATATTTGAATTCTAGAATTAGTGATTCTATAAATAGTATCGAAAAAATAGAGGTATTTTACCTCTTAAAATCTTATACTAATAAGTCTGATGTCTATGTTGTATGACTAATTATAAGTCATACCGATCATTTCCCTGTTGTTTGTTTATTTTCATAGTAATGTAAACATTGTGTTCTTTTTTTCAGATTATTTGACAGTTATTGCAATCAATTAACTATGTTTTGTACACAGTAAACATACCACGAATATACATTTTGGTACAAATAAAACTGCATTGTTTACTTAATAGTTTTTTTGTTTGAGTTATTGTCTGAAATGCAGAAGTCAGCGAGTAATAAATGGTTGATTATAATGCTCACAAAGAGAAAATAGGGAACATTGAAACTCAGCTGTTAAATGTGCTATTAAATTCTGATATCCATTCTGTGCCCAAAAGGATAAGATTTGGGTGTTGTTCTTAAACAGAGACCGAACTGCTTTGGCTTTACATTGGAAATGTATACAAATCTAAACGCCCCGTTTGGTTGAAACATCATAAAGGAGAGATTCTGATTTAGAAATATGTTAACTTCTTAAAGATATATATGACAATTTTTATCTCATGGTTATTTTCATTCCTTGCCACCACCTTTTTATATAATAATAACCGAAATAATACTAAAATTCTATAAAATTGAAAAGTTTTACATTGATTTTACACTTTAATAATTTAATTTTGGATGTAACACGTCTTCTGATTGGCTGACGTTATTTTGTTATGAGCTACGCGCGTTATTCAGTGTGCACCAAATTTTTTATATTATTTCTTGATAGACAGAAAAAATATTACAGTCATTCCTTAAATAGGCTTATGTATCTTAAACTCAATTTATAAGCAAAATATAGTAGTAAGAACTTGTAGTTCTTGTTCTAATAGTTTAGTAATGTTTAAACCAGTATTCGGGTCTAGCTGGGACTATTGTACTAATATTCTTATAGTATAATAGTCCCCTGGTCAGCTAGAAAAAAATATTGCTTTTACAACAAAAGGAAGTTTTTAACGACCTTGACTGGCTATACAGCCCTTGCACGGTCGGTATTGCTTTTATAATTGTTCATTTCATAATAAATTGAAACCGAGTTTTGTCTATATACCATAAGCACGAGTAATAAATTGAGAACAAACATTTTTAAGTCATACCTTGAATTTTAACATATTTATCTCGGTTAGCATCGTTTGAAAGAATTGTTTGAGTCTTTGTTTAATATTCAGCAACAATTTTCACAAGAAAACCTTTTAATCATGGCGTAATTCATACTTAAATGTAAAGAACTTTCGAGTTATTTGTACTCATATGTTGATAAGTCAATAGTTTATTTCAACTCGTAATAGATTTTGTCAAAAGAACCGTTATTCCGTTGCGTATTCTTAATAATCTGCATGACTTTAATTTGATTCTATGGCCAAATTTATTGTATCCGTTAAACAAAAGTGACGAAAGTGATACATCAATTCAAAAGTTAATCAAATGACAGCATCTACCTCCTAATATATGAATTTGGTATTAAATGGTATATGAGAAATACAAATGAACCAACACCCCTTGTAAAAGGACTGTTTGTCCGTTATACCTTACCTTTCTGAATTAATATCACGTACGTCCTTTACAACTATGAAGATAATAATGCACTGCAGATGTTTTTAATGTAGCATCGTGGCATGTATCTTCATTAAGTGGATGACAATCTAGCTCCACCTATAGGTATGATTAGAATAATTAAACAGGACCATATCCGTCTGTTAATTCACTATCATAGGTGTCAAATGACATATTTAATATGATTGTTATAGCATCATAATTACAAATCTTAGTCTAATATATATATTGACAAGTTATGCGATAATACATTTAGAGGTAATTGTCTTTTATGTGTCTTGCTAATAGTTTTGGTTATCATTGTGGTGATATTAAAATTAACGGTACTAATTTTCTTGCACCAGATGCGCATTTCGACAATACATGTCTCTTCAGTGATGCTCGTGGCCAAAATATCTGAAATCCAAAGCTTATATAAAAAGATGTAAATATGTATAAATACTTTGTTTCCTGAAAGAAAATAAAGTACAAATGTACATGTTTGTTAATCTGAATATGATTCTTTTGAAGTTGTTGTGTTGTTTGATTGCTGACTTTTTTTAATAATTTAGTTCCATACAGTGATAACAATGATAAAGACGAGGTTAAAGGACAGCCACTGACTTATGTCACTGATTATGTCAACATTTATATATAAATAATTTGTTTCCTGAAAGAAATTAAAGTACAAATTAATGTACATGTTTGTTAATCTGAATACATATATCTTTTGAAGCTGTTGTGTTGTTTTATTGCTGTCAAAAATGCTTGTGTTTAAATAATTAAGTTGCATATAGCATTAAAAGAATAAAAACTTGGTCAAAGGGACAGTCTCTGATTTATGTCACCAATGCGCAACAATTATTTCGTTTAATGTATATCTATAATGCTCAAACAACCATATACTGCTTTTTAAATATTGTTGAAGTGTTTGTTTTAAAAACACAACCATCAAAACTTTTTTCTACAGAATTAATACTTTTTGTTTGTTGCATCGGTAAGCAAACTATACCTCCTTGTTCAATATGTGCAATGTTATTTTTGACATTGATGATAATTTGTTCTGTCCAAGAATATATTTCAGTGTTGTCCGTAAATCAATATGAAAATGTAATTTGTCCGCATTTAATGATTTACTGGTAATAAGAAATGACCAGGAGGTGCTACCGTGACACAGCTGATATATAAAATATACACGTCGTCTAAACGCATCTATATTCAACATACTTGTTGTACGCTGCTCTCGGGAATGGTTTGGGTAGATACATATTATTTTTGTAATAATTGTTTAATTTTGAGACCTTGAGTTTTTAAAATAATATTGAGTGTAAAAATTAAAATCAAAATTATTACGAAGTCCGAATTTTTGGGTGAAACGGCGGCATGCTCGTAATTCTGCCCTAGTTGGAAACAAGTACTTTATTTCGCATGGATGACGGTTGATGCATAAAAATACAGCAAAAGACCCCGCAGTCGCCCGTATTTTATTTATAGTTCATGCAAACCTCTGTGGTCACAACATTTAAAATTGCCACAATAATCTCAGAGGAGCAGCTAAATAAGCAATCTGTCTTAGAAGATATACATATAGTATCATGGAAGTAATATTACTTCCATGATAAAATTAACTAAAATTGAAATAAGCAATGAACTTGATGTATAAAGAAGACACTATTAATGTAGTTTGGGGTTTACTACAACGCATTTGATCAAATGATCCTCTTCGTGTGCTTTTTTGCATCTGCATGAAATACTTGCCACTGAACTTTAAAAAAGCATTGATCGATTTATTTGTAACAGTCATTTATCTGTATGAAATACTTGTCAAGGAACTTTAAACAAGCATCTATCAATCAATATGTGTACTAACTATGCTTCTGCATGAAATACTTGCAACTGAACAGTAAATAAAAAGCATTTACCAATCTACATGTGTTAGAACTATGCATCTGCATGAAATACTTGCACTGAACTGTAAAAAAGCATTTATCAATCTATTTGTGTATTAGTCTTGCATCTGCATGAAACACTTGCCACTGAACTGTAAAAAAAGCATTTATCAAACTATTTGTAACAGTCATGCATCTGCATGAAAAACATGCCACTGAACTTTGAACAAGAATCTATCAATATATATGTGTAATAAGTATGCATCTGCATGAAATAATTGCCACTGAACTGTAAAAAACATTAACCAATCTATATGTGTAATAACTATTCATATGCATGGATTACTTGCCACTGAACTGTAAAAAAAACATTTAACAATCTATTTGTAACAGCCATGCATCTGCATGAAACACTTGTCACTGAACTTTAAACAAGCATCTATCAATCAATATGTGTAAGAATTACGCATCTGCATGAAATACTTGCCACTGAACTGTAAAAAAGCAATTATTAATATATTTGTAACAGTCATGCATCTGCATAAAACACTTGCCACTGAACTTTAAACAGGCATCTATCCAATATATGTGTAATAAGTATGCATCTGCATGAAATACTTGCCACTGAACCGTAAAACTAAATCATTTATCAATCTATTTGTGTAACATTCATGCATTTGCATGAAATACTTGCCAATGAACAGTAAAACAGCATTTATCAATCTATTCGTGTAAAGCCTCGGTCACACTTTACCGGATAGCTCGAACGGACGCCTAACGGATAACTTTTTTTCAATCCGTTCATGTCCGTTAGATGTCCGTTCTTATCCGTTAGACGTCCGTCCATACTCGTTGCATGTCCGTTAACATTTTATACGTCGACGTCCGATGTGTCCGGTGGAAATTTTTGAGCATTTTCAAAACTTTGTTCATCCGTTTTATCCGGTACGCTTCCGTTAGGTGTCCGTTTTATGCGGTACTCGTCCGTTGGATGTACGTTCGACATCCATTCTGTCCGGTACGTGTCCGTTTCTCGTAAGTTTTATATCTGGTGTGTGTCCGTTATGCATCCGTTAAGCCTCGGTCACACCTTACCGGATAGCTCGAACGGACGCCTAACGGATAACTTTTTTTCAATCCGTTCATGTCCGTTAGACGTCCGTTCTTATCCGTTAGTCGTCCGTCCATATCCGTTGCATGGCCGTTAAGCATCCGTTTGATCCGTTGACGTCCGTTCTGTCCGGAGGAAAATTTTGGGCATGTTCAAAACTTTGAACGGACGTCCAACGGATAAAATTTCCGTTGAACGTCTGTTAGGCGTCCGTTTTGTACGGTACTCGTTCGTTTAGTATCCGTTACGTGTCCGTTATGCATCAGTTGGAGATCCGGTAGACCAATTCACCAACGGACGTCTACCGGGCGCCTAACGGACGCCTAACGGATAAAACGGATGTGAAATGGACATTAACGGAAAGATAACGAATAAAACGGATGCCTACCGGATGTAAAACAGACAAATGCCAATTGAAATTTCGCATGGTTTATTGACTTTAATTTTTAGATGGTTTATTGCCTTTAATTATCAGATTATTTTGTTCATCTGTTTTATCCGTTACGCTTCCGTTAGGTGTCCGTTTTATCCGCTACACGTCCGTTGGATGTATGTTCGACGTCCGTTCTGTCCGTTACGTATCCGTTTCACGTACGTTCAATGTCCGTTGTGTGTCCGTTAGGCATTCGTTACATGTCCGTTAGTACACCAACGGACTCCCAACGGATAAAAACTTTGTCAACGGATAACTTTTTTTTATCCGTTAGGCGTCCGTTCGATCTATCCGTTAAGGTGTGACCAAGGCTTTACACGTCCGTTTTATTCGGTAAGTACATCAACGGACCCAACGGATAACATTTTTGTCAAAGGACAACTTTTATTTTCATCCGTTAGGCGTCCGTTCCTGCTATCCGGTAAGGTGTGACCGAGGCTTAACAGTCATACATTTGCATGAAATACTTGCCACTGAACTGTAAAACAGCATTTATCCATTTATTCGTTTAACAGTCATGCATACCTGGTGGAAATTATACTAATGCGTTTTGATGATTAAAGTTAGATAGTACATTAGGAATTTTTTACACAATTTTATATTTATTGACGGAATAATGTTTTTATTATGTTCAATATATATTATTGCTTAATAAAACTTTGGTGTTATATAACATTTCGCACCGAAGAACATCATTAACTTAAGTGATTATATAAAAAAAAATGTATGGTAAGTCGATCTTGTTGGTTTTAAGCTTGAATTCTAAGATCGCAAAAGTATAAAATATTTATCAGATATCATCTTAGAGATGTTTCCTGTCGCGACATTAGTCTATAGACATCATTATTACCAGTTTAATGGTTTCTGTCATATTTTGCTTTAGGACTTTAAACTTCTTACTTTTCGTGCAAAAGTGCAATAAAAAAAGAAACTGGCAATTCCTCGCATTACCAAAAATATTTTTTGCCAGTAAATGTCTAATACCAAGACGTTAATGTGGGTAAGCTATCGTTGTTTTTAAGGCATTGATTCTAATTTAATTGTGTAAAAAAACTATGCATAAAATGTCGATTTTATGTCATGTATGTCTAGTTCAACACAATTATGGCGTAATAAAAGCATCACAAACAGCATTTGATACAACAATACCCAGATTATTTAACACTATCAATGTAAATAATACAATTTTATAAGGTTGTATGCATTACACTATATTTACAATTTCGTTTCAAACACACTCCTTTGTTTCTGAGGGACAATAAATAGTCTACATTCAATTTAAGTTTTGATTAAGAGTACTTGCCATATATCTTTATGACCAAACAAAAATACATGATTAAAATACTTAATCAAGACACTCGAAAATAACAGTTGTAGCTAACAAAATAATCTAGCTGCAAAAAAAAAATCGTTCCTCTCTCTCTATTGTATGTGTTCAATCAAAGAAACATAGAGGCAACACGTGTAAAACGTACTTATGAAGTCTTCTCCATATTACAATAAGGGTATACATACAATCTCGATATTATGAATATGCATATAAAACAAACACATTCATTGGCTATTATACAAACTCGTATGATATGTCTTAAGGCAAGAGAACAGGATCAGAGAAACGACAAAGAAACATATCCGTGATCAACCGTGACCGAAGTATTCGATTAATCTTTAAGTTTTATATTTTCAAGAAATCGAGAGAAAAAACCTTTACAAAGATCTAAAAGTAAATGATGACTATTTTGATAAATTATGACTTTTGATTCTACTGATGTCCTTAAAGTGATTGACATTTATTTTACTTCCGTATAAAGTTGATTGATTCTAGTTATCAGTTGAAAAACCATTGTGTTGTGATAAATATATATGTAATGAAGTGTTAAATGTGTTTTTAATGCGCATGCAGGAAGACAATATTTTGAATGCCCTAGTTATGTATTTGTAAAAGTACTTCTACCTAATACACTACAATAGTACAGACGATCATGTATGTTCAAACGAATGAATACATTAGTAGTATACAATTACTGTCCTTTTATGATGTAAAAATGAAGTTTTGTCATATGCTTAGAATAAAAAAATATTATTTTTCACTGTAAGATAATAGCACTATAGTACCGTAAATTCTATATTTTCAGAAATGGAGTTTAGTGTCTGATATGACTCTTGCTTTCTTCGCTTTCGCCGCCTTCAGACAGCAGTGTTCATTTCCTCTTTTGCTATAATAGTATTTCCCACCTTGTTGTGTTAGTTTCCATTTTTTTTTCTTGTTTAAAAATAGTCTTGACGAGATTGATAAATACTTTCTTGACCGTTTGGAGTTTTCTCTTTTTTTCTAGTTCGCTTCTCCTTTCTTTTAACAGTCACTGGACGTTTACCGGTTGAGCTGAGTCGAGTCAGATTTAACGATAAACACACAAGTAGAGTGCGACCGGTCTCCAGACAAATGCTTTTGCAGTCTATGTATTTACCAACAGTTTTTCAATTTACCTAAGGAATTGCTATCACTGTATATTTATTTTTCAAATTATAGGTAAGACCATTCAATAGGTTTCATTAACATTATTAAAAACAAAAAAAATCATCATTCTTTTCTTTTTAATCTTTGAATAATAAAAAGGAAGTCGATGGCAAAAATGGTTTTGTTTAAACTCAAACATTTTTTGAAACATCTGCACTAAGGTCACCTTGGAATATTCTGAACATTCTGTTCATAAAATGTCCTGTATCAAGTCAGGAAAATTGCAGTTGTTATCTTATAGTTCGTTATCTGTGTGTTGTATTGTCGTTTTGGTTTTTTGTTGCACTTCAGTGTTTCTGTTGTTTCGTTGTTTTACTTTTATAATTGATGTGTTTACCCCAGTTTTAGTTTGTAACCCGGATTTGTTTTTCTCAATCAATTTTTGACTTTCGAACAGCGGTATACTACTGTTACCTTTATTCATGATCCAAAATGATAGATTGTTTAAAGCTTTAATCACCCTCGAGTTTAACAACGTCCGTTTACAACATTTATTAATTGTCATTTTGCGTCTGCATCATCATTTGAATTTAAACATGTCGATGTTTTCCTGAACAAGGAACACGTAATACATTTTCATGTATGATATTTACCTGTAGTTTTGAGAAGTTACCCTAATTTCTACAACGTTTGAAATTTGAATCTAAAGATATGTTTTACTGGAATTTTATAAGCAATTTTTCAATCTGTCCGACAACTTATCATTTAGACTGTTTACTGGCACTTGATGTTTATGACAAAATGCATAATAATTTAACCTTGTTGTGAAAAATTTTAATCAACAAAATATACGCCGTAATTATAATCGTGTAGACCAAAACATTTTCCAGAACATAAGATGTACATTTGCAAATGGAACGATAAACACTATAGGTCATTTTATGCATAATTAAAGTCACGTTTTAAATATTAATTGCATTATTTACTTTTCATTTGTTCATTACATGACACTAGTAAAGCATTTCGTGACAACCTACGCAAACAAATGTAAAAATAAGCATGTAACAAAAACTGCGTCATTTGAAATCTAGAAACTCCTAGAAAAAATAATGTTCATTTGGGCATATAATTTTAAATTCCTTGTTATAGAATTTTAATTGCTTGATATGAAGTAATTAGACTTGATCATGTGCACGTAACGTGACCTTTCATTGTTTATAACTTTCTCATTTGAACTCTGATGAATAGTTGTCTCATTGGCAATCATACCACATCTTCTTATTTGTATAAAGGTTATTTCAAACGACCTTCTTAATAAAACAACACATATTATATAACTCAATTATGCAATGCCGTGACAGATAGAACAATAGTTGTATTATGATATAAATTACAATCGGTTTCAATTAAAATGTCTTATTATAAAGTATTGAAAATGTCGTATAAAATGTGCATCGTTCGTATATAATTGAGTGGTGTACGACTTTAATACAAGTGAGCGGTTTAGCTAGCTATAAAACCAGGTTTAATCTACCATTTTCTACATAAATGAATGCCTGTGCCAAATCAGAAATGGACAGTTGATTCCATTTGTGTATATAAGCTTTTGATTTTGACATTTTAGGAATGACTGTAATATTTTTCTGTTTCATTAAGAAGGTCGTTTAAAATAACATAAAAAAGTATGGTGCACACTGAATTTGTTAAAGTGTGCACCACGTTTTTGATCTTGAGACTAAGTTAAAAAATCGAAATTTATAGTATCCTGGATAAATCGCATACAATGTATTTCGTATTCAAATTTATGAACATAGATCTTTTTTACACTATGTATGAATGTAGGTGATCAAGATATTCAATGGAAGCACCCGTATGATACTAGATATACTAGAACAAAAACCATATCAAAGACAATTAGAGATCAAATACTGTATACAATAATAGACAGGTGTTTAACCAATATACCAAGCTCTAAATCGAGTATAGAAATGATCTGAATATATTTTAACAGGAACTGGTCTGGACCGTTTGTAATAAGTAGAATGAGCGTATATAGTGTATGTAAGCTACAGTTAGGTTGTTTATTCATGTCATAATTATTTATACTCGCCTCATGAGATGTCAGTGACTTAAAACATAAAGAATTAAATTCTGACATTATTTCTTTACGTGATACAATTTCAAATATCCGCAAAACGTGTTTTTCAATGTGAAGTAAACAAAGAAAATGGAAACATATGCGTTATCTGCAGTTATATATTTAATTTTGGTTAACTCAGGTATCAATTTTGATAATTGAATGAAAGGGTTATGAGATAATATATTGAAAAATACTACTGTTGTTAGTAAACTTATCGCCTATCAATAATCGAAAACTTTCCTATTCATTGTGAACTTTCAAAACATTGAAACAGTTTGAGAAATGTAAGTACTATGCCTTCCATATTTTTTTCTTTTTCATATTATTGGGATATATTTCTATTTCAGATTCTTCTTAAATTAAGAAATTGAGATGTTTATGAATGTATTGGAGTTTAGGTGTTCTCGATAAAGGTTAATCCAGAAAAAAAACGCTTCGTGCATGTACTTAACAAATCTGTAAAGTGTTATCATTGTTTGATTTTGGTATTTTGACGCCAAAAATTGGATTAATTCACAAACCAAACTAACGGTCAAAACCAAAACGTCGTAGAGCAGAGAAAACCGATCGAAAAAGCAAGAAGACAAAAGCCATACTTCAGATCTAAGCAGAACTAATGAACCAAAGGTACGATCGAGTAAAGTTATTTTTTTAATTCCCAAACGAGCAGTTCATTTTATTAACCAATTCAAGTCGATACCAAAAAAACTAACTGTCTATTTTACTGACTGTTTATAACACAGGTATCGATGACATCTCAAAATTGATTGACCATACAGTTATTTTATTTTGAATTTTTTGAAATACTAAGGTTTTTCTACCTCAGGCATAGATGACCTTATATAAGCTGTATTTGGCAACACTTTTAGGCATTTTGGTCCTCAAAGCTCTTCAACTTCGTACTTTATTTGGCCTTTTTAACTTTTTTGGCTTCGAGCGTCACTGATGAGTCTTTTGTAGACGAAACGCGCGTCTGGCGTATATACAAAATCTAGTCCTGGTATCTATGATGAGTTTATTTACAACCACTGGGTCGATGCCACTGCTGGTGGAGATTTAATCCCCGAGGGTATCACAAGCCCAGTAGTCAGCACTTTTTGTGCTGACATGCATCGTCATTGATATTTTTATATTTATAAATTTACTGTTAACAAAATTTAGATTTTTTTGAAATACTAAGGTTTTTCTTCCTCAGGCATAGATGACCTTAGCTGTATTTGGCAACACTTTTAGGCATTTCGGTCCTCAAAGCTCTTCAACTTCGTACTTTAGTTGGCCTTTTTAACTTTTTTGGCTTCGAGCGTCACTGATGAGTCTTTTGTAGACGAAACGAGCGTCTGGCGTATATACAAAATCTAGTCCTGGTTTCTATGATGAGTTTATTTAATATATATATACTGAACAGAAGAATTTCATGATACAACAGCTTCCAGTTTAATTTCAAAGTATTTGTCTAGAATTTTATATCGATTTTGTAAAGGTTTTTTTTTTCATTAGATGCGAATAATTTTTAGTCATCTTTTTTTTTCTCGTCGTGATTTTCTAGTTCAAACTGGCATTTTTTTTAACTACCATTTTTCACAATTATCCAAACAACGAAAATTACCGAGCTTCACAGAAGAAATCAAAGTTATTCATTTTTAATACGACACAATATATAAACAAGAAAAATATATTTCACGGCACTGGATAAAGACTCGACTATACAACTGATAGTCAAATAAATTGATAATGTTAATAAGCAAATGTATAGCGCGGTTCGCATTAGAATAAGTAAATATAATAAGCCAAACTATTGACTATGTATATGAGCCTGCCGCCAACCCAACGGCCGCCAAAAACCAAAGAACTGTGCTGAACAAAGATATTAAAACAAATTAGTTTTAAATAACATTTAAACAAAATACAAAAAAAGCTTGTAAATCTAGCATGCAAGAAATAATATCTAGCAAAAACTTAATAATTAACGCAAGCATAGAAGAAACAAAATCAACCATGAACTTAAACGTTTCTCCATACAAAAAACCATACCTCAAATGAAACGAGACAGCGCCCAACAGTGTGAGCAATACTCACTGAAAAAGTCCCTTACCTGCAATAAAATTAAAAATATTAGTACATACTATAAACGATAAATAAACTTCACAAAATCCTACAAATAATATAAATATCACCACTACATATTAAGGACAATATAAACAAATAGAAAATTCAAACAATACCAATTGTAGTATGGAAGGATAAATATCAACAATAAACTACAATTTTAAAGGAAGAATAGCAGAAACATGAATTCAACCATTTCTAATCCTTTAACTCCACTTGAAAAAGATATTTCGAATGACAAATTAACATATCTAAATTAAATGAACAGCTCTTCTTTTAAAATATAAACCTAATTGCCTTGTACCTTCACAGTTAAGATGTAAACCTTCGTCTTAATAAGCAAATAGTTCTACCTTTGGCTTTCCACAGTTAAAAAAAATATCTATACGAATGAATGAATTCTACTTTATAACGCAAACATAAATACAACAAAGCCATTTTAACCTCCTTAATCTCCTGACCCGTTTCCTCAAAATTGGGTCGGGAAGAATACAAGCCAAAGCAATCACCATAGAAGGAAATAACAATTTAGCAGTAGAAAAAAAGGAGTGACGTCCGAGCAAAAACGGTAAAGACCAAATATACTACTAAGTCATTGGTACCGTTAATGTTATTGAAATGCATTAAAGACAGAAACAGATTGTCGGATTTTTCAAGAGTGAACGTTTAGCCTCAACACACGCAAATAATATTTCCCCGATGTACGAATTTGATTGATGTTATCAATTTGTGTTGGACAATCTAATGAAATTGAAATGATATTTTATAATCCTTGACATTTTGTTCAGTTTAATAATGCCGACATGATTTGAAGCCATTAACCTACAACATGCTGTAAAATTGGACAGAACCACAGGAACACAGTTTCATATAGATAAGATGTTGTTATCCCGAAGATAACAACACAGCAATATCTGAAATTACTTAAACACTTGACAGATATATACATGTTTACTAAGCTCAAACATACATTTGGAATATATTAAAAAAATAAATAAATTAGTATATGTAGCAAGATGGCAAATGAAACAATTATCTATAAAAAAAAAAACAGGAGAAAATGTGATTAGCTTTATGTCACCAAGTCAGGAATATGACAGTTGATTTGATGTGTTTGTGTTTTCGATTTTTTCCTTTAATTAGGGACTTTCCGTTTTGAATTTTCCTCGGAGTTCAGTATTTTTGTGATTTAACTTTTCACTATTTAGCCTTCAACAATGTGCAAAACCCAAAAGGTCCTTTTGAAACAGAATATGAAAAAAAAATCAGATAAACAACGTCATAATTCAAACTTCAGAGGTGACGGAAAATCAATATGTCAGATGACATCTTCTGGATTAAAGGTTTCTGACTTTGGACAGGTGCATTAGTACTTATAGCCGATTTGACATGTATGTGGGCGCTTCGGAAAGTAAGTATTACCAATCTTCAGATAATCAGAAAAGGAAACTATTTATTCCAAAATAAGCTTATTTACTTTATCACGTCATATTCCTAGTTCACACGTACATTTCATTCGAATTGAATTCGAATTGAATGCGAATCAAATTCACTAATCGGGTTCACACACTCTTCTTTTTTAATTCGAATTGATTCGAACAGGCTAATTCGCATTAACCAACCAATTTGCATTAGAAATCATTTTTTGTTGATACGAATTAAAATTTCACGTCGTTTGGACAGTCAAGCAAATTTCACGCGCATTGCATTTCGAATCATAATTTACGTTTGGACGTAAAACGTTTCGAATGCGAATTAAACTAATTCGAATTACGTGTGAACGCAGCATACAAATAATAAAGTTAATCAGAAACACTGCTCGTATTATTTTTCCGTGAAATTAGTAATAAATAGAAAATTCGCTGATTACAACTAAACATTTTGGGAATTGTTTCGGCATCAGGATCCTTATAATATAATGTTTATCTTAATCAAGGGGACTGAACACCTTACCTTGCTGATCTCTTCTTTATTCCATATGAGTTGGGTTCCTTCAAAGAAGCTAGATCAGTTAATTTTCTTTCCATAAACAATCCACATTTTTTTTATTAGGTTCCATAATAACCCAATCCAACAAATAAGAAAAAAACAGATACGGCTTCATTGTTAGACTTATATCTCGAATTTGACATACACGGTCATCTCAGCACCAAAATCCATAACAAACGAGTCGATTTCAAATTTTAAATCAATTTCCCACGACATAGTAGCAAGATACCAACTTCACCTGCAAATAGGATATGCTCTTCCCAACTCACTCGATATCTAAGAGCTTGCAGCTAGCACCTAGACTGTATACCTGTATATAGTCCGTATTTGGTATCCGGTTGTTGTTGCTCGGTACTTATACATCCTGGTAATGTGTTATTGTGGTTATATTTTATATTCTGGTCGTTCATTTTTGCTTATGACAATTTCTTTTGGACTTATTTGTTTTTATACTGATCAAAATTATAAACAATGTTGACTGCTGTACCAATATTTTTTCTATATTGTCACCCATTTTGTCTGTATGTTTTGTTCACACATTGTTGTCAATTTAATGGAATTGTATGCGACTGTCATACACGTGAGAGGTTTAGTTAGCTATAAAACCAAAGAACTGTTCGTTTTTAATTTTCCTTGCAGTTTTGTGGTTTTGTTATTTTACATTGTATCAATATAATAAATATTGTTAGAACCAGTTCTAGCATTCGAACAAATTATACCACATCAGTAAAAGTGTGAAGTGAAAATGTTCTTGTTCAATATCTAAATTGTGTTTTTTTTTCATTTTGTCTTCATTATGGATAGCGTAAAAACTGACGATATTGACTCTTTTTATTAGTAATATCAACTAGTTGATTTTCATTAAAGGATAGCGCCTAGATGAAACCAGAACCATCAAAATTTACTGTTATTCGAAAATAAAACGTTCTTTCCATAATCCGGTCGACTTTGTTTTTAATTATTTTACACATATTTATAATGATTGATTCGTAAACGAGGAAAAAATGCAAAATCGAAATTAAGTATCTTGTTTAATACTCACAATATATCTTACAAAAAGGCAGTTCCATAGAACAATATCATATTTACAAAATGTAGATAGACTATGTGAGTCTGTTACTGTATTTATGTCATTTAGTGTAAGCCGAGAACAGTGATTACGTACCGCTTTACTAATATTAACAAATATTTTATAAAGTTATAAGCGGGCACTGGAGTGGTCGAGAGTGACTACCAATATTCCCTGCATTCGTGTTACCGCTAGTTTCGATAGCAGTAGGTTGATGAAACATCATATAATTTGGCTACACAATTCCTCAACTTTACATACATTTTGTTTGGTGATATACATTTTTACAAATCTAACTGTTTGAATACCTATGTCTATCCGTTTACTCGCAATACATGCTTGGACATTAAATATAAATCGAAAGTCAACAAACAGCAGCACCATCATGACTGAAAGACAAACATCATTACATTGGAATACATGCAAAATCAGAGGTTTATTTTGTTTACAAAACTTTGAATTATTCGAAAAACTAAGGATTTTCTTACCCCAGGAGTACATTACCTTAGCCGTATTTGGCACAACTTTTTGGAATTTTGGGTCCTCAATGCTCTTCAACTTTGTATTTGTTTGGCTTTTTAACTTTTTTGATCTGAGCGTCACTGATGAGTCTTATGTAGACGAAACGCGCGTCTGGCGTATAAAATTATAATCCTGGTACTTTTGATAACTATTTACACTTACAATACATCTACTTGATCCTTCATATTCTGATTGCTATTTGTTAAGAATTAGCAGTACCTTCATGTATGTTTTACAATATCACTCTAAGAATTAATTTACACTTTTTCAGAGAGAACTGTCACAGATTTAGATGAAAGTTGAACCGAATGTCATAGAAATTGAAAATGTCCAATGAAAATATAAAAACACATACAATAGCAAATAGTACCCGGACTGAAGTTGACGGTAAGACATATGAAAACATTTCAACCGTCAATACAAGCGGAGAAATGACCAACGGGCAACCCGAAAGAAGAAAATCGTTGGACCACACGAAAGATGCACTGGTGAGACCGAAGAGAAAAACATCCCTGGACCATACATGGGAACCTCAGAGTCAAGTAGACATTGATGTGCGCATATGCAAAGCATTATGTAAAAACGAGGAAAACAAATTTATGAATATGGATAGAATGTTTGATAGACAAAAACATGAAGCTATAAAATCACAAGATTTTGCTATGTCAAAATATCATAAGAAATTGGAACGATATAAAAAGGCCAAAAGTTAAAAGGAAAAGCGTCGTTTGAATATGTTTCAACCAAACATAACTCATTACCTGTTGATTTGTTATTTTACTTCCTTATTGATATTCAAATGATATTATAACATGCAATTGTTATCACATAAAGAGATGTCAATGTCCACATGAATTGGGTAAATTGAATTAACTCATGAATATTCAGTCATTACTGTATGGTCCTCGTTGATTGAAAAGGTCAGCTTAACATAGTCGCTCAAAATGTAAAGCATGTTTGTTTCAAATGTTATTCAATGCATGTTATAATTAAGCGTGAAACAATTTATCAGGATGCTTTTGCATATTATTCAGTTAGATAAATCGTTTTAAAAGCACCAATTCTATTCTTCAAGTGTCTCTGAAAGTACATGTAGGCCAAATAAATGAATAAAGAAAAAGCAAAAGTAGTATACCGCTGTTGAAAAGTAATGAATAGTTTTAGAAAAAACAATCTGGGTTTCAAACTAAAACCGAGGGATGAGATCATCTATAAGAGAAAAATTACGGAACAACAGAAACACTTAAGTGCAACAAAAACAAACGACAATATAAATGGAAGCGAACTATTTGTTAACAGCTGCCATTTTCCTCACTTGGTACACGACATTTTAAATCTTGTTTAATGGTGAGCCTAACTTTCCGTTCGTACGGCAATACATGTATTTAACAATTTAGCTTAACACTGGATGACAGAAGCACAAACAATCATAAGAACTCTCAGCACAAAAACTAAACGCAAAATAAACAATATAATTGTTGTAACAACTATATTTTTTTTTGTGTTTTGTAATAAAAGAACCAAGGAAACGGATACTGTTATCATAACCAAAATAAAAATGCTCATGTTGCTCAGTCTGGTTTTCTTGTTTTGTCGACTTTGTTGGTCTTTCGGTTTTTTTTTGTTGTTTTTTTTTTGGAGGGGGGGGGGGTGTTGGTTTTTTATATTGTTATTTCCTTACTGTTATTGAGTGTTGGATCTCTTCTTGTAGCTTCCGCCGCTTTTTCTATATACAAATAAACTAGCAGTATACAAGTTTGAATTCTGTTACAACTTCTCCTTACTACGATGTTTTTATTTGTCTTATGTGGATACTTTTATGATATGTCATATTGACATCATACTGTTAAGTGCATATCTTGGGTATTTTACCTGGAATATAAAACGATATACTAGTACATATATCTATATTTGTGTGTTTTTAAAATGTTTAAAAACCTCATAAACAACGCGTACATACAAACCCTTCGCTAGCACTAGTAGAGAACACCAATATTTTTTACAATTTCTTGCAATACAAGAGAGCGAACTGTTAAATGATAGTTTGCCCTTTTGGTTATTAAAATCATCTGGTACCAGTTTATATCTGACACAATGCTTTTAACTTATTCATGAAGATAGTATTGCTTTTATACATCATTTTGACATTTTAAACATGATCAAACAGGTTGTCATTGTATATTTATATATTACATATGAGTTACACCACTTAGTATGCACCAAACATTTAAAAACAATAGTATTGAACTGAAAGTAAAATAAAAAAAATCAGCTTAGTTTGAGTCGCTCAGTAAAACAGGAGTAAAAGATACCAGAGGGACATTCAAAGTCATAGATCGACAATAAACTAACAACGTCATGGCTGAAAGAAAAAAACAGAATACGCAACATAAAATTATCCCGATGTTCTAATATCTATTATATAATACCGTTTAATTAGCCTTTACTGGGTGCTGGTATAACAATGGAGGTCCATAGGTATAAACTTTTGTTTTATCAAAGTAGGCAGTGCTTTACATATTGATTTGTATTTTGTCTGTTTATAATTTAGTCAATTTGACTTGAACACGTTTTCAAGTCATTTGTTTTGGTATTGATGCTTTAGGATGCTATGTCTTGTTTTGTTCTTTCTGCAGCATAGACATATACACATTTTATTAGTATAATCATGGTGCCTCAATCATTCACAACTAAACAAACAGATTCATGATAAAATTGAGAATTGATTTTGGTTAATTTGTCAAAGAGACAACAACTCGACCATAGAGCAGACAACAGTACTCGTTCGACCTCATCCATTTCGTAAATTCACTACAGTTTGAAATCAGTTGTGAATTGTTCAGACTGTACATTAGTTGATGTTTACCCTCATATAAACATCATACTGAATTTTCTGACGTCTGGACAGTACTGAATTATTTTATTTTTTATCAGTATAATATTTTTTTGTTTGATTTGTTTGATTTTCATAACTTCTTTTCTAAAACGGTAAAGATAAGTCCAGAAACACTTATCGTACACTCCAAAATCAGCTATTTTCAATACAAATATATTGTGTCTTCCTTTATATGGGTGGTTGTGTGTGTGTTGTTCAGTATATAAACTCATCATAGATACCAGGACTAAATTTAGTATATACGTCAGACGCGCGTTTCGTCTACTAAAGACTCATCAGTGACGCTCGAATCCAAAAAAGTTTAAAATGCCAAATAATGTACGAAGTTGAAGAGCATTGAGAACCAAAATTCCTAAAAGTTTTGCCAAAGACAGCTAAGTTAATCTATGCCTGAGGTAGTTAAGCCTTAGTATTTCAAAAAATTCAAAAAATTGTAAACAGTAATGCAAGTTTTACTATGTTATTTCTTTTTATCACAATGTGGATTATTTCTGTAACTAAATTTTATTTATTTAAGCTAACTTACTGTATATTTGCTATATGATTGCACTGTACCTACATTCCTTATTTATTTCACTAATAAACAAATTTTCACATGAAACGTCCAATATAACTTAAACAACTTTGAAAAGCCTAAAATATTAACATGAAAAGACAACTCATTTTCGTCTTTCGTCCTACTTTCAGATATATCGATTGGGATAAATCCGGTACTCTTAAGACTATTCAATAAAAAATTGTTCTGTCTATGTTCAGACTTTTCAGTAGTTCTTACTCGTCTGTACACATCAACAGCACAGTGATGCGTTCCAAAAGCTACTAGACAGTATTAAATCAATTAAAAGCAAAATGTCGAAAAGCAGTGCCAGTGGATTCGTCTGAAATTTACTACTAATACTTAATATTTTAATGTTCAGGCTTTTCAAATGATGACAAAATCAAAATGAATGTTTAGAACTAAAATGTATTTACTAGTCTTTTGAAATATCGTTGCATAATAAACATAGATAATTAGGCAAATTTTCGAAAAATTCATATGGTTTTATTTTGTAATGTGATGTTTTCTATTGATAAAAATATTACATTGCAAATAAGTGTCCGCAGTTTTTAAGATAACTTTATGGTAAACATTGATGTAGCATTATTAATAGACATAGGGTGCATATAGTTGGTTTGTTTTTTATGTTCTTATTGTTTATGCATATTGTTCGTGATGAACCTAAATATGCATCAATTTTTTTCAATGTTTAATTACGTTTGTACATTTCTCTAGCTTTAGGATGAGCTTTTTATATGTGACCCTATGAAAAACTGGTTGTAAATTCATATAAATAACGGAGTTGAAAACCCAGATTTCATAACAGTCTGAAGCCGATTTTAATTTTAATATTTGGCACAACTTTTTGGAATTTTGGTTCCTCAATGCTCTGCAACTTTATACTTGTTTGGCTTTATAACTATTTTGATCTGAGCGTCACTGATGAGTCTTATGAGACGAAACGCACGTCTGGTGTATAAAATTATAATCCAGGACCTTTGATTACCATTAACATATTTTATTTAATTTATTTAGAAAGTATTTAACAATCAACTGGCAGACCAAAGCCTATACACATCCTTCTTAGTACAAAACAACATGACTCATTTGCAATCATACAACATCTTCGTTTTTTATATGACAAATACTTTTGTACAACTACAATTTGAATTATAAGGGAATTAACTCAAAGTATAAAAAAAAAAGCATCACAAAACCGATATCCAACAACGGTCATAAAATGAGGATGGTAAACGAATGCTTTAAAAGGTATACTAAAACAAAACGAACTCCAATGCATATTTAAAAAGGTGCGAATCCCTAAAAACTCACACAATCAAAAGCTATCAAGCAATGTAACTACTGATAAACAAATGCCATTTTCTTTACTTGGTACAGGCATTTTCCGATTGAACATTGTGGGATTAACCTAGTTTTATATCCAGCGCAACATCCCATTTGTATTACACTTGTTTAAGTTCCATTATATTGACATCCAAGCAACCCAATAAGACATAATTTTATGAGATTACTGTAACAATGAATGGAATCCAGTAGCCAAAACAATGAAAACAATACATTATACATTTCATGCGTCCGAGGCACACAGCACAAACATACCACACAACTAACTTAACATTATGTGATATTATTAATATATTTACAGAAATCTTAATTGATAATAAATAAATTAAAATCATAATAACCCAACAGTTGTTATCGATTCGTTTGATATGTTTTATCATTAGATTTTACCATTTGATTAAGAACTTTCCATTTTGAATTTTATATACTTTATATACTTTATACTAGGTGATATAATTATAAAAAGTGTATCTAAATCAGTTGCTGAATGTCGATTTGATATCTTCCGTCTTTCATCTACAATATTACAGATTTTGAGAGTTCATAAAATAAGTACTGTAAAGAACATGGTCGCTCTTGTTCACAAGATTTATTACTTGGATATGTTTATATGTATTTCGTTTCCACTCTATATATATATTGATTATTTGACAATCAGATAAAAAATAAAATAACAAAAATACCGAACATCTAGGAACATTCTTTAAAAAAAACAAACAAAAAAAACATTAAACATAAAACAAAAAACAAAAATTCCTCACTTTGTACATACATTTTTAGGGGTAGAAAATGGTGTATATACCTGGTTTTAAAACTAGCTGACTCTCACTTGTATGACCGTCACATAAAATTCCATTTTTTTCTACAACGATGTGTGAACAATACAAACAGACATATTGGGTAACAATTTCAAACATATGGGTAAAGCAGTCAACATTTTGTTATGATCCTGAACTACATTTTGTATATAATTTTTTTAGAAATTTACCAGTGACGTCATTTAAAGCGTCAATCTATTTGTGTGATAGACAATAAGTGGTTATGTTGTGCTGTTTTTATCTGCTGCCCTAGGTTGTTTTACGTGTTATTTTTTTATTCTGTGGTATGTCCATTATATGGTCATTTTTGTTTATATAAATTTACTATTTGTTAAAGTATGAATTATTCTAAATACTGAGGATTTTCTTATCCCAGGCATATATAACCTTAGCCGTATTTGGCACAACTTTTTTGAATTTGGGGTCATCAATGCTCTATAACTTTATACTTGTTTGGCTTTCTGGTTACTTTGATTTTATCGTCGCTAATGATTCTTATGTAGATGTAATGCGCGTCTGGCGTATTAAAGTATTATTCTGGTGCCTTTGATAAACATTTACATGTCGAAATATATTATTGTATTGTTTGTTTTTGTATTTGTCTGTCGTGAATGTTCATGTATTTATTTGTACTGCAATCCTGTTGTTCAATGTTGTCCTTTTAGTGTTATATTTAACAATGCAATAAAAGTGCGATGTTTGGCTAGCCATCAAAGCAGGTTCAACACATCATTTTTTTCTTAAAATGTCCTGTACCAAGTCAGGAAGATGGCAGTTGTTATGTTATAGTTCGGTTCTATGTGTCTTACATTGTTGTTTGGGTTTTTCTAGCACTGTAGTATTTCTGTTGTTTCGTAGTTTTATTCTTATAGTTGATGAATGTTCCTCGTTTTTGGTTGGTAACCCGTTTTTTTTTCTCTCAATTGATTTATGACTTTCGAACAGCGGTATACTACTGTTGTCTTTCTTAATCATTTTAAAAACAAACAAAAAAGTATACCAACAAACAAAAAAGGCATATATAAAAAAACACCTTGGAAAATACGAGAGAAAATTACCATAGTACAATTTATATAAAATGCTGAATTAAACCTGGTTTTATAGCTAACCAAACGTTTTTACTGTACAATTTACCCAGTTTCAGTAAAACGGTGTTCTTAATTATTTTTCAAGCTTTATTTGCACTGCGTGATTATCTTTGCTTCTTTTATCGGTCTACTTATTTAGAGTGTAAGTTCTTAAACAGCAGTTTGCTTAAAGATGAGGACACATTATTAACTTCATATCGGTCATTGTTCTATTTTGTCGTTCAGTTGTTATCTATTGACATCTTATTTAATGAAACAATGTTTCCCTTTATTATTGAACAATAAACACTGCCCTTTCCTGGATCTTGATATTTATTTTTTAACGCGAAGCTTAATATCCCAATTTATGATAAGATATATTATTTTTCGTTTTCTATTGTTAATTTACAATTTTAGATGGTGACGTTCCCTTGGCACCATCTTATGGTGTTTATTTAGCTCAACTTGTTTGATTCGGTCGTGTATCATACAAAGCATTTGAATTCAACGAAAGAAATGTCTGTATTACTGAAAATGATTACACCAGTTTAGCAATTGTATGGCACTGTCCGGCTCCCACAACCAACTAAAGTCATATCGTATAGTAAGCTGTTTATAAAACTCAGATATTACAACATATCTAACATAATTGTCTCGATTTATTCAACAAATTATAGAAACAAAAAATGAAAATAAATAAGGAATATTGCAACCAACAATGTATGTTCTTGACTTGAGACAGCCTCATAAAAATGATTATGCATGTTCAAAACCTCTCCTAACATGGGAAAGTAGTGTACGTATTATTAGAACCAACCATAAACATTCAAAGAAATAAATTTATTTTGTTTGGGCTATTTCTGTTCGCTTAAAATATGGTTGAACTCGTTAAGAAAAGGCAGGCGATTTACTTTGACTTATCTCCCTTTTGCCAAGTAAAACAAGAATACACCTTATATTAAAAAAAAGATAGTCATATTAATGCCGCAACAAATAACAAATGAGCTAATGTTGGTAAATTTATTACATAACTTTCTGTTTCAGTTGACTCCCATGCGTGCTTTTTGTGTTTATTTTTATATGCATATGACGAATTTCCTGTTTGTCTGCGTGCGATTGCAATTTTCAGGATCAGTACTAATAAAGTGCAAATGATTTGTACTCTCTTGGTGCATATAATTGTAAATATAAATAATATTTTAACTAACCATAGTACAACAAATGCAGAAATCGATGTTACAGTACATGATCTGAATATTTGTTCTTTCAAATGTGTCAAAATGATTCTAGAATCAAAATCATGGAAATTAAAATATCAGTAAAAATTTAGTATCAATAGAAAGTAAAAGATTTGTTCTGATAAATTATTTGTCAATGAAAGTATTAAAAAAAAACTGATAAAATATGATAGTACAATTTTGCTATACAGAATCAATCAGCTAGATGAATTCTCTGTTTACAAAATATTTCCTTAGTATTAGAACATTAGAACAGCTTTTAATAATAGTAAAAAATCAAACCGTTTTTACAGCAAATTGAATAAGCATAACAAAAAATAAATTTTCAGCAGAAAATATTCGAACGAGAGAAGTTATGAAACAGGTCTAATAATGAAAGCACTAACAGGAGAGACAAGAAACAAATGAATGTGAAAAGACAGGCAGTCGAACTGACAGACAGAAAAACATACGAAAACAAAGGGAAAATACAATATATCTCAGCTTTTCCAATTGTAGAAAAATTACCAAATTTTAAGTAGCGTTCTTGACAAATAATTTTCTTATTATACATCAGCATTTCTATTCTAAATAGTAAACGTTAAATTAAAAGAAGCATAGATCACCCGGAAACTTGAGATTACTAAATAAGCTATGCGATTTTTAAAGTTCAAATCGTGTAGTAAAAAGAAAATAAAAAAAAACTGACCTCCGAGGATAATTCAAATGCGGAATTAATTGACAGTCGCATAATTTTTCATTAAATTGACAAAGATGTGAGACAAAAACAATAAAGGAATACAAACACTAACAGTTAATTTTAAGTTGGGAGTTTAGTACTTAAAGTATACATTTGTAACACTTGCAATTTCCACATTTACACAAGAAATTTAGTGTACGAAGTGTCGATGTCTTCAGAAAGGTGTTTCCTAACATTGTTTTTTTTTAAACACATTTCAAAATCTTCGTGCATTGGCTCAGTTGTTAAGCAATTTCGCTTTCGACAAAACCGTTTTATAAAAAAAAAATATTTTTATTAAAATGCAAATATGTTTGATTACTATTTCCTTAAATTGCAGTTTTGAAAAGAATAAGGAATAGTAGTTTTGATAATATTAAGAGAGAACAATTTCTTAATTTTTTTAACATAGTAATTTAAAAATTGATTAAAATTTGAAAAAAGTAATCAGGATGATTTGAGAATAGTGTAACTTTTGTTTTTTAATACGATTTGTAGTATTTTGTGAACTACTGTTTTTATACACCTTATCGCTATTTGTCCGCCATTACTGGACATCACACAAGTTCCCGTAAAATTTTGACGTCATAATAGAAAATATCTGACGCCACAATGGAAAAGAGATTGTTGTATGATGTCAAAAGTTCAAGCGGAACAGATTCTTGGGTCAAGCGGGAATAGCGATAAGGTGTATTGTCTAAGGTTCTTTAACTTTTCTTCAACAATTTTGCATTGAACCCTTTTGACCGCTTTTGTACTTTTATAAACTATTATATTATTTATTTACACGTTTCTCTGTGCCGAGTGTTTTTGCGTTTGTATGTGTGTATTCCAGTCACATTGTCATTTTAGCCATATTTTTAACAGTGTTGTTCCGTTGTTTTTCTCTTAAAGATGATGTATTTCCCTCGGTTTTAGTGTGTAACACGGCTTTGTTTTCTTTTAATCGATATATGACTTTTGAACAGCGATATACTGCTGTAGTCTTTAGAATATAATTGGAACAAAATAAGGCAGCTATTTGTTTTCTTCTCGGTTCTCTTATTGTTGAACTGATGATTGTATTGAGGTGATTGTGTTGTATAATCTTCTCCAACTTATGATTTTGTATTTGTTCCCTTTTGGTCGCTCTAGATTAAGTAAAATGTAGTGATTGTCTTTGTTGAGTACTGATACATACGGTACTCAAATCGTAAGTGCTGTTCACTATTATTTTTACTTTAAATGATAAGAACAGATTATCACAATCAATTATTTTTTACTTTGACTACAATTGTGTACCTAACATTGAATTCAACTACTGTAATATTCAAAGACATGTGCCTCATTATATAGTGTAGTCCAGCAACAGCAGAAGTTGATATCGAAAACATTTTTGCTTTCCATTACTTTGAAGTTTCGAGATTAGAATATTGTGCATGTTGCCATGATAACACAAGAGAAATAATTGACCAAAACTAAAACATAATTACTTTCTTAAAAGGAACTATTGTCCAATAAGTTTTTTGTAGACATGTATATATCTGGATATCGTATTGAATATTTGTTAAAGTAGTTTCATACATATATACATTTGGCAAACGATATAAAGACTAGAAATAAAGGTTTTTTTATATGTTGGCTAAAATAAAACTAGCAACTTTGGTAGTTATTTTTATTTAAACGGATTACGAAAATGTTACTGGTCTGCTGCCAAATGCTCTTTCAAACAGAGACTCATTAATAGATTTAATTGCAATTTTTAAACCGGTTATAAGCAGTTTTCAAATGCAAAAAAAAAATCTTTCAACGTTTTCATAGTATCTCCTTGAACTCGGACAAAATGTGCAATTGAAACAATGATGTGGAATAATTAATTTGAACAATCACATACTTTATTCAGAGATGATATTTTATTGTAACGCAAATATTACAACTGAGTAAATGCCTTGTCTTGTCAACTTATAGTCGTCAAGGACAACACCAGTAGACCAGGGGTTGAAGTCATAAAACTTTGCTCAGTGCTTGGAGCACAAAATCATGCTCCAAACACCAAATCCTGTATTTTGATTAGTTGATTCTCGAGTCTGAGTACAAAAATATTGCTCGAAAGATTTATGACCGTAAGGCCAGCACATGCAGGTCCTACCGTTGACAAATATAAATGTGTATTCTTCGGAAATATTATTTTTTTAATTTCACTTTGCTTCTTTTATCGGTCTACTTATTTAGAGTGTAAGTTCTTAAACAGCAGTTTGCTTAAAGATGAAGACACATTATTAACTTCATATCGGTCATTGTTCTATTTTGTCGTTCAGTTGTTATCTGTTGACATCTTATTTAATGAAACAATGTTTCCCTTTATTATTGAACAATTAACACTGCCCTTTCCTGGATCTTGATATTTATTTTTTTAGCGCGAAGCTTAATATCCCAATTTATGATAAGATATATTATTTTTCGTTTTCTATTGTTAATTTACAATTTTAGATGGTGACGTTCCCTATGGTGTTTATGTAGCTCAACTTGTTTGATTCGGTCGTGTATCATACAAAGCATTTGAATTCAACGAAAGAAATGTCTGTATTACTGAAAATGATTACACCAGTTTAGCAATTGTATGGCACTGTTCGGCTCCAACAACCAACTAAAGTCATATCGTATAGTAACCTGTTTATAAAACTCAGATATTACAACATATCTAACATAATTGTCTCAAATTTATTCTAACAAATTATAGAAACAAAAAATGAAAATAAATAAGGAATATTGCAACCAACAATGTATGTTCTTGACTTGAGACAGCCTCATAAAAATGATTATAAAATTGAGAATGGAAATGGGGAATGTGTCAAAGAGACAACAACCCGACCAAATAAAAAACAACAGCAGAAGGTCACCAACAGGTCTTATCATTATCGTTATGCATGTTCAAAACCTCTCCTAACATGGGAAAGTAGTGTACGTATTATTAGAACCAACCATAAACATTCAAAGAAATAAATTTATTTTGTTTGGGCTATTTCTGTTCGCTTAAAATATGGTTGAACTCGTTAAGAAAAGGCAGGCGATTTACTTTGACTTATCTCCCTTTTGCCAAGTAAAACAAGAATACACCTTATGGAAGTACACCACTAATTCATGGTCCCATTACTTTCTATGTTAAATTCCTCCATTTCAACCAGGCACACCTCTTTCATTTTAATTTCAAATAAAGTGGCAATCATTACTTGTCAAAGCAACACTTTATGGTGTCTTCTACTGAAAAAATCAACATACCTTACATGGCATATAAGAAAGAACTGGTTCCCAGAACTTCGGATGTACCAAAACAGGTACTTCAGATTTAACAAGCAGACAAAATGTACCCTCTTTTTAAAATTTGATGCAGTTTTTTTAATATTTAAAATTAAAAGTCCAAAAGTGTTCTACAATGATCACCAGTCCTTCAGCTTTCGTTTGATGCCAAAAATACCTAAATATCCTACATATTTTGAAAGTTACACTCATGTGTAGGAACTATTTTGTGTTAAATATGTACTACTTTCTGGTATGTGCTTTCTGGCCGGGCCTGAATTAGTGGTGTTACACCTTATATTAAAAAAAAGATAGTCATATTAATGCCGCAACAAATAACAAATGAGCTAATGTTGGTAAATTTATTACATAACTTTCTGTTTCAGTTGACTCCCATGCGTGCTTTTTGTGTTTATTTTTATATGCATATGACGAATTCCCTGTTTGTCTGCGTGCGATTGCAATTTTCAGGATCAGTACTAATAAAGTGCAAATGATTTGTACTCTCTTGGTGCATATCATTGTAAACATAAATAATATCTTAACTAACCATAGTACAACAAATGCAGAAATCGATGTTACAGTACATGATCTGAATATTTGTTCTTTCAAATGTGTCAAAATGATTCTAGAATCAAAATCATGGAAATTAAAATATCAGTAAAAATGTAGTATCAATAGAAAGTAAAAGATTTGTTCTGATAAATTATTTGTCAATGAAAGTATTAAAAAAAACCTGATAAAATATGATAGTACAATTTTGCTATACAGAATCAATCAGCTAGATGAATTCTCTGTTTACAAAATATTTCCTTAGTATTAGAACATTAGAACAGCTTTTAATTATAATAAAAAATCAAACCGTTTTTACAGCAAATTGAATAAGCATAACAAAAAATAAATTTTCAGCAGAAAATATTCGAACGAGAGAAGTTATGAAACAGGTCTAATAATGAAAGCACTAACAGGAGAGACAAGAAACAAATGAATGTGAAAAGACAGGCAGTCGAACTGACAGACAGAAAAACATACGAAAACAAAGGGAAAATACAATATATCTCAGCTTTTCCAATTGTAGAAAAAATACCAAATTTAAAGTAGCGTTCTTGACAAATAATTTTCTTATTATACATCAGCATTTCTATTCTAAATAGTAAACGTTAAATTAAAAGAAGCATAGATCACCCGGAGATTACTAAATAAGCTATGCGATTTTTTAAAGTTCAAATCGTGTAGTAAAAAGAAAATTAAAAAAAAACTGACCTCCGAGGATAATTCAAATGCGGAATTTATTGACAGTCGCATACTTTTCATTAAATTGACAAAGATGTGAGAAAAAAACAATAAAGGAAGACAAACACTAACAGTTAATTTTAAGTTGGGAGTTTAGTACTTAAAGTATACTTTTGTAACACTTGCAATTTCCACATTTACACAAGAAATTTAGTGTACGAAGTGTCGATGTCTTCAGAAAGGTGTTTCCTAACATTGTTTTTTTGAAACACATTTCAAAATCTTCGTGCATTGGCTCAGTTGTTAAGCAATTTCGCTTTCGACAAAATCGTTTTATAAAAAAAATTTTTTTTTATTAAAATGCAAATATGTTTGATCACTATTTCCTTAAATTGCAGTTTTGAAAAGAAGACGGAATAGTAGTTTTGATAATATTAAGAGAAAACAATTTCTTAATTTTTTTAACATAGTAATTTAAAAATTGATTAAAATTTGAAAAAAAGTAATCAGGATGATTTGAGAATAGTGTAACTTTTGTTTTTTAATACGATTTGTAGTATTTTGTGAACTACTGTTTTTATTGTCTAAGGTTCTTTAACTTTTCTTCAACAATTTTGCATTGAACCCTTTTGACCGCTTTTGTACTTTAATAAACTATTATATTATTTATTTACACGTTTCTCTGTGCCGAGTGTTTTTGCGTTTGTATGTGTGTATTCCAGTCACATTGTCATTTTAGCCATATTTTTAACAGTGTTGTTCCGTTGTTTTTCTCTTAAAGATGATGTATTTCCCTCGGTTTTAGTGTGTAACACGGCTTTGTTTTCTTTTCATCGATATATGACTTTTGAACAGCGATATACTGCTGTAGTCTTTAAAATATAATTGGAAAAAAATAAGGCAGCTATTTGTTTTCTTCTCGGTTCTCTTATTGTTGAACTGATGATTGTATTGAGGTGATTGTGTTGTATAATCTTCTCCAACTTATGATTTTGTATTTGTTCCCTTTTGGTCTCTCTAGATTAAGTAAAATGTAGTGATTGTCTTTGTTGAGTACTGATACATACGGTACTCAAATCGTAAGTGCTGTTCACTATTATTTTTACTTTAAATGAAAAGAACAGATTATCACAATCAATTATTTTTTACTTTGACTACAATTGTGTACCTAACATTGAATTCAACTACTGTGATATTCAAAGACATGTGCCTCATTATATAGTGTAGTCCAGCAACTGCAGAAGTTGATATCGA
This sequence comes from Mytilus trossulus, assembly GCF_036588685.1. NCBI lineage: Eukaryota > Metazoa > Mollusca > Bivalvia > Mytilida > Mytilidae > Mytilus > Mytilus trossulus. Next base: position 60,834,854 of record NC_086376.1, read on the forward strand.
AAACATTTTTGCTTTCTATTACTTTGAAGTTTCAATATTAGGATATTGTGCATGTTGCCATGATAACACAAGAGAAATAATTGACCAAAACTAAAACATAATTACTTTCTTAAAAGGAACTGAACTATTGTCCAATAAGTTTTTTGTAGACATGTATATATCTGGATATCGTATTGAATATTTGTTAAAGTAGTTTCATACATACATACATTTGACAAACGATATAAAGACTAGAAATAAAGGTTTTTTTATATGTTGGCTAAAATAAAACTAGCAACTTTGGTAGTTATTTTTATTTAAACGATTTACGAAAATGTTACTGGTCTGCTGCCAAATGCTCTTTCAAACAGAGACTCATTAATAGATTTAATTGCAATTTTTAAACCGGTTATAAGCAGTTTTCAAATGCAAAAAAAATCTTTCGACGTTTTCATAGTATCTCCTTGAACTCGGACAAAATGTGCAATTGAAACAATGATGTGGAATAATTAATTTGAACAATCACATACTTTATTCAGAGATGATATTTTATTGTAATGCAAATATTTCAACTGAGTAAAAACCTTGCCTTGTCAAGGACAACAACAGTAGACCAGGGGTTGAAGTCATAAAACTTTGCTCAGTGCTTGGAGCACAAAATCATGCTCCAAACACCAAATCCTGTATTTTGATTAGTTGATTTTCGAGTCTGAGTACAAAAATATTGCTCGAAAGATTTATGACCGTAAGGCCAGCACATGCAGGCTCTACCGTTGACAAACATAAATTTGTATTCTTCGGAAATATTATTTGTTTGATTTCACTTATGCATAGCTTTACTGATGATCGTGGTCAGATAATTAGGTTATATCATCTTTCAAATATTTTGGCATCGAACATGATACACAAGACTTTATTTGTAGAAATTATAATCTGGATGATGAGGATAATATTTCATACATAAGTGTCCGTATAATCTCTGTTTAGATAATTATGTCCAATTTGAAAAACTCAGTTCCGCGGTACAACCATGAAACTAATATTGTTTTCCACCGTCGGCGCATCCGGTCCGTTTGGAGGTCATGCAATTCCTTCGTGTATTTTTTATCATTTTTATTTTAAAATCTACATGGATTTACTATATTTGAACACCATTATTCCATTGTTGCATATAAATTGCATAAAATAAAAACAAAACACAGTGTACATTTATTCTTCTTTTTAATGAAAAAAAATAATTTCAGCTATGTCTCTGAAAAGAATTGCTATTTCTATTTCGAACAATTATAATTCGTTTAATTTAACAATGACTATTTTTACTATATATTTCAAGTTTTTTTTTCTAAAAAAATCCTATCATATGATAACGTTTGGTTAAAATCTGCTTTTAACAAGCAAGAAACAATTCCTTATTATATATATAAAATCATATATACAAGTTCTAAGAGAAAAAAAATGAATTCGTTATTTGATGCACACAAACATGGAAAAATTATAACGAATTTAGATTGCCCTGGCACTAAGTCTTATATAAATAGAAAAGGAATACTATATGTATATATAATAAATGTATTATCTGAATGAACATAATATCATCAAGAGAAATGCTCTCCGTTGAATCAGATGATAATTTTATGACTATTTTCCAAGAATTTAGATTATCCCTGTATTTGATTCATGTAATATAATTAACGTTTTGCAGTTAGTTCTATAAATACATGAAGCACCATGAAGTCATAACAAACCACACGTAAACTATGTTTTTATTACATTTAATGAAAATGTCAATCAAGCAGAAGCTGGCAGATGGAATAAGAATTTTCCTCTCCTAATTATAACTCCTGATTTAAATTTGAACTCGATCAACTTCAGTTTCGATTCACGAACTTGTGATCTGTATAAACAGTTTATGTTTTTCTGAACTTGTAAGAGAAATTTGATAAGAAAATTTTGTTTACTCTGCAGTTAGATTTGTTATGAAAGGCTACTGAATTTGACATTTTCTTTATTAAAAGCAGAAATCCATTTAAGATCCGTTTTCTTGACACTTGTAATACAAGAAGTGATTCATTCATAAAATAATAGGGAAATCAAGCAAGTAAATTGATAAATTGATGTAATTGTGTTTTAGATTGGTGACAACACCCAATATTATCAAATTATAAATAGCGTTTTAGAATTGTCATTTCACAAAATAACAAATATCTTTCTGTATCAATATTACAAAGTATGGCATGTATTCCCTTTTAATGCGGGTTTTTATATTGGAAATGAATAAAAGAATGTTGATCATTAATAACAGTTTTTGTTAGATTACTGTGCAACCAATGTAGTCTGTTGTTTGCTGATATTTCCCCGAATGTCTGAATTAAATGCACATATATGGGAGTGATCGAACTCTTGAATAAAAATCTACTCATTTCGTCTCGTTTAGGGGTGAGGTTTTTTTTTTTTCGTTTTAAACGCCTTTCTGTGTCTTATTTGAAGGATAATAATAAAAAGTTTGTTTCTTTGAGTTTTATAAAGTGCTTGTCAAACGTTTTCCTATAAAACCCATTCGAATCATTCTTAACGTTAAATTTGTAGTTGAATATCAGAAAATGGTTTAATGAATGAAATTACACTCGTGGAAACTTTATAAAAGAGAACACATGGAATAACATAAAACATGTCTCTTTACACATGACGAAACACTCTTTATATCAAATACAGACAACAAAGAAAGCTTAACAACCCTGGTCCCGTCAAAGACATGCAATCTTATGACTAATCGAATAATGTCTTGGTTTTACTAAACATGCAAATCGGAAATAACAATATAATTTAGCCATATCTTGTCATCATAAACGGTTCTGTAAAATTTGTCAACAAAACGCAGCAATGTAAAATTGATTGTTGAATGACGTAAATAGGATAAGTGTAGCAGATTCTAAAATAGCGATGATTTATAGTGTGCCTAACTTCATGGTACATACATGTACATGCATAATATGGTACAAACAGTATGAAAAGCATCTATCGAACAAAGACAGTTTATAGTCACATACATAGCAGAACGCAAATTGACTTGAATGTAAATGGTAATTTAAAAATAAATGTTGTCATATTAGATGTAAACAACACATTTGCCTTTACATAACTGACTAATTTTCAAAATCTTAGTACAAAAAAGTTGACGGTGGAAACAACTTTTTTTGTAAGGCTGATCCACATACTAACATTTTTCCAAAACCAGGCTATATTGATGACCCACATTGGTGGCTTTGGTTGTTTTTTGCTCTTTGGTCTTGGTGTTGTCTCTTTGACACATTCCCCATTTGCATTCTCATTTTTTGTTAGAATCAGACAGCACTATTAAGCCTTAAGGTCATAAATGTCTAAAACAAATATCTAGGGTAAATTATAAAATATAAATACTGCTTTCTAATAGTCTATTAATAAAGCATTTTTCCAACTGCATAAAAATGTTGCGTTATATATGTCATATTTATAAGGTATCATTTTTAAATCTAACAACAATGTCACTGGGTAATTTGTAGTGTTTTGGTCTATATTTGGCTTTTAAAATAACTTTGCATTTTGATTCTTTATGCCAACTGAGCCTGTTACTACAAGTGTTCAAAGGTATTTTTTTAGAATAAGTAAACGACGTTTCTTGAGTTTTACTTATTTCATATGTAAAATTGTTATCTGTTCTGTGAATGGAACGAACATGTCTTTAATTGCAGAGTTACTAATTTACGAAATGACATATAGGAACTGACAGATACTAAAGGATAAAACATGTTTGCTTTCACGTTTCGACTACGTTAACTACACCTTTGACACGAAATTTTTGCGTATATGCATGTTGATTCCACGTTATTTGGATTCTACATAGATTATAACCTAACGAGACATGTTTTCTATATCAAGTGCATCCTGCAGTTGTTACCGATCAGAATATTGACAAAGTATTTACTTAATTACAATAACAGTTAAGAATAACTTCATAATTGGTAAGCCAACTGTTTTATTTAGTGCGAAAATCTCTAGCTTCAGTCACCGTGGTGGCAACTTTGATTGGCAAGTTGTGTTCGGGTTTATTTAGCTGTAAAAAAATGCTTATATTATCACCATTTATTCATCAGGTCATTACGTGTAGATATCACGTAGAAATTAATTATGCAATATAATTGATTTTCTCTTGAGATTCGTTCCATGTTTCTTCGATCTCCCGATTAAGGCACTAATAAAGATAGACATGTAATTTAGATCTGAGAATTGGTTTAAAAATCAGTGATGCTTTTGTCGGATTGTGTTCGTACTTGACAAACCGATAGTTATTACAATTGATTAGTATATAATTCGATACCCTGAAAATGCTGGTAGCTTTTAAGTACAGTTAGTTTCCTGACATTTAAAAACAAATACGAAAAACAACATGGCAACAGTCAAAGTTTTATCAACAACAGGGATTTACTTTGCTTTTTTTTATCATTTCTATGGGGAATCAGTGCTAGACAGCGTGAGATAGTGTGAGACAGGCTTTTTATTCAAGGTGTGAAAGGAAGAAACTTTGCAAACGAAGCTTGCTTGTATAAGAAACAGAATACAAGCGTTTACCATCTTTACATATTGATTCTCTAATAACCATTACTTTGTTATCCTTTTTATTTTTCTAGAATTTCTAAATTGAACGTTATACTAATTATTAAACGACATTTTCAACTTATTTTTATACTTAGTTTTCATAGTGCATTATTACACCACATGCTGTAGTAAGAGGAGGAATTATATCTCTCAAAGATGTTATGTCCGCCAAATACTTCAGTGGTCTGTCCTTGGTAAAACTATTAATCAGTGACTGTCGGTTGTCCCTTGTATTTGATTTTCTTTATGTGTTCCGATAAATCAGGCGGTCAAATTTTTCTCGTCTGAATTGTTTTGTATTTGTAAAGCTGGTGTAGCTTCTTATACTTCTTATACGGTGACCAACAGTTTCTTATATTCATGTCATTTTGGTCTCTTGTTGGTAGTTATCTCATTGCAATTATACCTCATCCTTTTATATTTATGTAGTGCTACTTATAGTTGTTGTTTTTTATAAAACTTAGGCCTGCATTAGTCGATTTGAGTGTAAGAAAATGTCCTTTCTAAATTAGCAAACAATATATTTCTACCTAGCTGTCAGTACCTGCAGGCATTCTTTGCTTAAAAAGTGATGTTCCTTTGCTTTATATTTTTGGCAAGTGTGTAGTGAAATTGTGCCATTAATCTATACACCATGTCATTTTATTTCAGTAACATATTAATACAATATTATATTAAATTGTGTTTAGGTAATTCTTATCTTTTATTCAATATGTAAATTCAATTTTATAAAACACTCTGTAATCCGAAAGCCGAATTATTCCTGGAAAATTTGATTTAAAATTCTACATTTTTCTTCAAATTTTAAAAACAGCAAAATTAGTAAACAAAGTAATTTTATCTTTTTTGTCCAATTTAACAGACATTAATATTTTGAAATGCGGTATTGAAACAGATAAATTGTCATTCATACTCCACTGTACTCCTTTTGTTTTTGAGCTCTTCAATGATAAACGAGTGTATTCTTGACTTATTACGTTTTGTTTATGTTTTTCAATCTTTCCTTTTTTTTTTGTATTTTTATTGTCCTTTTTTTAGAAAAAAAAGCGGTGTGGTTTTCCTCTATTTTCTATGTGTTTTTACTTCCAATTGCTTTCTTTCCTTTTTTTACCAAAAAAAACCTGCCTTTCCTGGTTAGTTAAAACCAAAATGAAAAGAAATAAATGAGCTGCATATCATTCAAATTAACATCATTCAAATTAACAAAATAAAATTTGAATACTGTCTTCATAAGAATTATTATTGTTTTTTTTTTAATAAAACAAATCATACCTAAATATGTATTGCTTTTATTACCTGTACAAAGTCAGGAATATGACATTTGTTGTCCATTCGTTATGTGTGTTTTATCATTTTGATTTTGCATTTGATTAGGAACTTTCCGTTTTGAATTTTCCTTGGAGTGCAGTATCTTTGTGATTTTACTTATTATAGTCATATGAAAATATTTTTCTGTTATACTTCCTGAATAAAATTCACGGCACCAATTTTCTTTCACCAGATACGCATTTCGAGAATACATATGTCGAACATATACTTAGTTTTACATTGAGAATAAACGAGTTCATTCCTAATTTTATGTTTTTGATTGTGTTGTTAAATCTTAATTTTGTTTGTACTGTTTTGAGAATTGATTTTTTTATCGTCCTTTTTTTGACAATACTGGTATCGGTCTTCTTTTAATTTTCATGTTTATTATTGAGACTTGGTCCTTTTTCTTACGTATGTAGGTCACATAATCCGATTTAAATAAAAGATATATCAAAGATATACAATTTGAATACTGTCTTGTTCAGTATTACTGGGTTTTTTTTTTCGTTTTCAATAAAACAAAACAAAACTTAACATGTATTTGAACACTTGTGTTGACGTATCATGAAAATATTCATATTTTGACACCACAGGTCCCTTGAGTTCTGATCCTAGTCTTAGTAACCTAACAATAAATAGAATTCTGTAGTTCATCATATGTGATCAAATGAACAAGTAAGGGCAAGCTGATGTAAAGTTAATAAGAAAGCTTTCGAAATTTTAGATTACTGGTGGACTAACGGGTCAAAAACTATATACTCCCACTATTTAGTAACGTGGGTATAATAATAGCTTATCTCACTAAAAGTAAGTCATGATTAATTTCTTTAAAAAACTCCAAGCATAAGCTGCGCTTCACATTTACTTTGTCAGCAAAAGATTGCTATTGGAAAAGATTTATTGATGAAAGAAAAATTGGAAGTTTTGTAACCTATTAGCTTTTATGTCTTCCATCACCAGTAAAGGGAAATTAACTTATATTTTATCTATATTTGTACGAAAGGAGTTGTCAGTTTATAAGTCTATATATTCCATGGGGAGTTAAGGAGAGATGAGCTCGATCGCCAGATATTTGCTAATTTTCCAGTTTAGATTTGATTTGACTGATGTCTGGGTTAATCGGTCTGCAATCATCCCTGATTGATAACGTGACCTTTCGGTATATAATTCCCTATAAAAACTTACATCCGGACTATCGACAAATCCACAGCTAAATTAATAACTATACGTCAAGTATACTATTTTGATTGAAGCCTTTATTGATAGCTAAAGAATATGTAAATATGTTCTACAGTCTCGGAGAACTTGAGAGATCGCTGACATTCACAGCACGAAAACTTCTACAAAGAAAAATAGATGGAATCAAATAAAAACATATACTAATTGTCCTCTGTAGACGATTGAAGATGTCGATTGCAAAGTTGAAATTGACAAGATGCAAATTTATTCAATCGTCTGAAATATAAATCTATGTTGACATTTATCTATATGAAGCCACAAAGGATGGCACTATCGACATCTTTAACGGGATCTTGTCAGCTGTGCCTCAGAAGTTGTTCTACAGGAGACTACTTGTTGTTACGTATTGGAATCTAAATCAATCAAAACGATATAAAGAATTTACTAGCTAAGTTCATTTAACTTTCAGTCGTAAGGGTTTATATCGGTTAATATAGGAGGAACTAGTACAAATTTTACACCACAGTTGTGATTTCTGTACTGTTGTTTAAAAGCAATGTTGCATTTAGAACAAATCCAATTACGTGATCGTCCGCTTCCTTTTTAACACATATTAGGTTCAGTTATCCAAAGAAAACTTTTAAATTCTGTAATGAAACAGTAAATTATCGATGTACCATAATAGCATTATCGCTAAGCTCATCAGAATTATTTATTTTTTAAGGTACAAACTAAATTATTTTATGGTGTATGGATTTGAAAATGAAGTGGATTAACTACGTCAATGCTTGGGTTTCATTCCCATTAATACTTTTTTTGGGGATGAATTAACATTATTACAAAAAAGTACAAACATAAAATATACATGCAGGGTAGTGCGCAAATTATTTAACTTTAATTTGCACTTACATACAGCAAAATTTGAGAAATATTCTCCAGAAATTAGCAGAAAAGAATTAACAATAAACAATACCTAGTCAATTAAATGTACAGGAAACGAGAAGACGAAAAGAGGCAATGATACCAGAGGCACATTCATAAGTCGACATCTAACTGACAGCACCATGGCTACACAACGAAAAGGGACAAACAGACAAAAAATACTACATAACACGTAACATTAAAAAAAAAAGACTGAGTAACCCAAACCCATCCATCTCTGAAAATTTACAATATTTCAACGAAATTCTAATTATTCATAAACTAGTGCGTGTATCCATATTAACACTATTTTACATTGTTTGCGAATATTAAGACCTTGTAAAACGGAGCGTGTTTTATTATTCTGAAAGGGTTATTTTGACTAATAAGATATGTGATGAGCTCAAAACAAAGTTTGCATAATCAACCCATGTAGTCGTATGACATAAATATGGAGGTTCTTCATCATTGCTTATTTTCATTTACACCGAAATAATTTAAAACCTCTTCCTGTTATAGTATTCCACAGAAAAAATAACCAAGATTTCAATATAAATGGAATGATAAAACCAGTTTTGCATTAAGAAGTATTCATGCTGCATGATTATCTATAGTTTTTATTTTAGGAATCAAGGTTAGAACGATTAACCGTTAAATTTTGTTTTTTATTACAATAAAAAATACTGAGCTATTTCGATTGCTGTATCCAATATTTTGACATTTTTATCAACTTTGTCTGTTTGCTTTGTTCACTCATCGTTGTCAATATAATGAAATTTGATGCAACGATCACATAAGTGAAAGTTTTAGCTAGCTATAAAATCAGGTTAAATCCACCATTTTCTAAATAAGAAAATGCCTGTACCGAGTAATTTGACAGTTGTAATATATTCTTATAATGTCTTTGAGCTTCTAATTTTTCTATTTGATTACGGACTTTCCATTTTGAATTTTCCTCAGAGTTCAGTATTTTTGTGATTTACTTTTTATATGTTCTCTTGTCAGAGTTAGAAATGGTAGGTCTTTTGTTTCTGCGTGTCTGGTCATTCGAGAAATATCTAGATAAATATTTGTAAGAATGATAGAAAATTAATTGTTGATTTTAGTGCACTTCAAGCAAATCATATCTTGAAATACCTGAACAGGAAAAAGGAAAAAGGAAACGTATGTTATATTTATTGCCAGTTATACTTTCTGAAATTAAATTTATGTAAGTTGAGTGAGTTTTTGTTTGTGTTGTTTTCACCACTGCTTGATTCCTAGGTAGATTGACACTGTATAAGTAGTCATAAGAATAAAGATATCTATGTGATTTTGTTCATTTGATACATTTTAGTGCTTTGGTTGTAGATTCTATAAATATATTTATATAGTTAGAAAAAAATACAGGTTCTCGCCCCGGCGCCGGGGAGGAAGTTACGAATCAAATCTACTCTAAAGTCGCTATAGTCCATCAGCTAGTTCTCAAAAGCGCTCTAGTTAAGGAGTTTGTGTTACACCCCAGGGTACCGCGATTTTTTTTGATAGAATTCAACTTCATAATCTTATTGATAAAATACAAGGTGTTAGACTTAAACAAAAGTGTCCAAAAGAGGATTAAAAACGTCCCTTCCAATGGTCCCCTCATTTAGCAATCACGACTAAGTAATTTTTAATTGATTTTTTCAATATCAAGAGATTAAAAAAAAAGTATAGGTTTAAACAACTAAAATAGATACAAAACTTATCTTATTAAATGTAACTCGGAAGATTTTTTGTTTAAAAAAAAAGTTTTTTACATTACAAACAATCCGATTTTTTGGGTTCAAATTAAGGCATATTTTCTCCTTTCATAAAGAAATTCGTTATACAATTACCCTTTTTAGTTAATTAAACTTGAGAGTTAATCATTATGCAATGTTTAAATCATTTGCAGTATTTATATATCGTCTAAAATATGAATTATTTAATAAAATATATGTACTTGCAAATAGTCGTAAAATACCGGATATCATCAAATTACCGACTTTGATTTAGTATACAACATGTACAATGTATTCACACATAAGCATTATCAATTTGCAACTGAAAATAAACATTTAATTGTCGATTTATGATGTTTTTGTGAGACAAATTATTTTATAAAGTAAATGTGTAACGAAATAATGATGAACAAATTACAAATTAAGGTGATCTTTTTGCGTTTAGAAAAGGTGCACTCTATCGAACTCAATAAAGGTGTGCTTGATAACATTTTGTGTTTTAGTTATGAAGTGATTGACTGAAGATTGTTAAGTCATTCAATCGACAAACATCGCTTTGAACGAACGTCAAATAGTCAGTTGTGGGGTTTGGCAATACTTTTTACTTTCTTAGGTTTCTTAGAGATACAAACAAAAATGGCTTTGTTGGTTTCAGTTTAAATAAAGATTCTTATAAACGTTGGTTTGCTAAATGCACATGAAAAAGCTTCAATATTATTAAAATGTCGAGACTTGGTAGAAATTGTTAACCCTGAAACATCCGCCCAAAAAAAACTCAGAAAAACTCGAATGAAGCGAGTCAGTTTCTGATGTTTTGAAATTGTTTCAGACACTGCTAAGCTGGCCAATTCCTTTATAACATAGGAGCAGTTATATGGCTTGGTTCTCGGGTTCTGTTGCATCTTCGGAATTACTGGGTGACCTTCTTAACGCGTATGAAAAGGGAAAATTTGCTTCAGAAATTTTCATTACGGAACGGCTTATTCAAAAGTCAACCGATATCTTCAAAAAAGAAAATCATTGCTTATATTTTTAAAAAAGGAAATAAAAGGCAAGCAGTTAATGGCTGATAAGAACAACAAAACATTGAGAGCAGATGAAAAAAAACGTCGCCTGCTTGTCATAGCCCAGACAAGATAGTTGGTTATGCGATAGGTTCTCCAGTTTAAATTAGGTCCTTTTCCAATGTCTCTTGCAAACTTTGATGGTACACATGTAATGAAAAATTAAAACCTGTCCTGAGTGGTCTTTTAGAAAAGGCTCATTCCTAAGGAAATCATGTGGATATTTGATGACAAGGCAGTTATTCGACCCATTACTAGGATACCAAGCACTTTTTTCGATTTGGCAAAAATTGTTATTTTAAAAACCATCCTTTTAGTTTCGAAAAGTGGTCACGCATTGATTTTGTCACTGAATAGTATCGTACAATATTCATAACGAAATTAGAACGGTAGGTCCTTGGGAGAGTAAATCATTACGATAAGTTCTAAACCATCACAATTGTTTTCTTGGGAATGGAAGAAATGTTTGTTAGTTGCTTTTGTTGAAATCTTTTGTTTTGAAAAGAGTAAACAATCCTATAGATTTACACTTGAATGTATGGAATTATTTGTATCACATGGAAGTATGTGCCACAAATTATATGTTGAAAATGAAATAGTGTAGAATGGTTTTGGTTTATAATCAAACAGGAAGAAGACGATAAAAAAATGTTTCTTAATAAAATGCAAAAACATGCAGCTGACAAAGGTTACGACTTCATTGTTAAAAAACCTTCTGACACTGTTGTGAAAGTATTGGCTTACTATTTTCACAGTTGCATATCAATTCTAACATTGTAAGTCTGACAAATACATCCCCCAAATGCAGATTATTAAATGTGTAATCAATGTGTGCAAATTTGGTGAGAATATTTGTTGAAAACTACCAGGATTTTGCACCAATACAGGTTGTGATTCAGTAAGTGTGTTGTCTGGTAAAGAAAAAAAAGCAAAGCATTCGGCTTTTTGACACGTTAAGTGGAGTTTCCAGAAGGTCTATTCCATCTTGGTAAAACCTTGAAAGAGGTTGGCGAGGAGTTGTCAAAGCACTCGAGAGGTTTCGTGTTCTATATATGGCTACGAAATTAAAAATATCGATAAATAAACATCAGAGCGTTTTGAAATGCAAAAGATGCAATGTTAAAGCACATTAAACAAGCCAACTTTCAGACGAAGATCTGGAAATCTGCTCTAAAACACAACACTGGTCTGTTGCCAAACAACTATGGTTGGATTGATTAGAGCGCTTTGATCAGTATTAATTTTCTAGACCAACCACCAGCGTTAGATGCTTTGGTAATTCTGATGTGCTGTTCATGTAAAGCTGTTTGTGCCAAAAAATATGTTCATGTGTTCAACAAGGTTTATCCTGAACAGATAGCTGTATGTTAATGCTCGAAAGCTTGTAGATATAAGCATTATCAAATCGTTGATATTGCTAACGATGACGACACAGATGATGGAAAAGATGATAATGATAATTCCGTAGATGCCGGTGACCAAACTGATGATGATTTTATGGATTGACCTTCTGGGTGACCTTAAAATGTGGTGATGCGGTTGTTAAATTTTAAAAAATAGAAATCTAGAAACCCTGACAGTTTTGTGTGTTTTAATATGCGAGTTATGTCATGAATGCGATGTATAAATTTGTGACAGAATCGTGCATTTCTGGTTGCTTATGTTTGTGTTTGTCGTTGATTATATGTTTTTGTTTCTTACCTTTAAATTTTTTTTCAACAGCCTTTATATACTTTATGCTGTATGTTTCAATGTGAAAAAAATATACCAATTTATCAAGAAAATTAGTACGTATACTTCTTTTCATTCAAAATCATGACTTTTGGAAATGACCCTCCCCCTTTTTTCTCTACGATATAAAAATTAGCCTGCGTTTTAATATGATATGATGTGTTCCATTTAATAAAAAGTATAGTACTGAATAATTAGTTATTTTTACATTTTTCTGTAATAATGTGCAAAACAAAATTTTTGATATACCCTGAAATAAGCCCCCTTTTAACCCCTTTTGGACACTTTTTCAAAAGTCTAACACCTCTTAAAATATTCTTCAGATATTACTCTTTAAATTTATACAAAAAAATTGCGGTACCCTGGGGTGTAACACAGAACTTAATTTTTGCCCTACCAGCTGATGGACTATTAGGTTAATTTTCTAGGCACTTTATATATATTTAAAAGTATAAATCTCTCATTGCAAAACAATACAGTATGTATCAATTAAAAAGTTCACTATTAGTGTGAGAAGGTTGAATGAAATATACGGTTTACCTGTTTGACTTCTGATGTAAACCATTACTTATCCAGCAATATATCATTTGTGTAAATACCCTGAAATTATTTATTACATGTTTGTAACATTTTTTCTCTTTCAATTATTAAGTAAGGGTAAAACATTAAGTTATTAAATGAGAAATGGAAGCTGAAGGCAAGTGGCTTGTTACTCTATCATACCTTTATGTAATTGCTTCATACAGCCTATTACAATTAATCTTTCCCAACAAAATGTTTTAAATAAGTTATTGTCACAAGTGTATTCAATAAATCTTAAACACAAAAACAAGGCAATAGTTGTTTGTCATATGGCGTCGGTAAAAACCACTGTAGAATACAAATACGCTGGGAAATTACTGGAGGAAAATAAAAATAACAATAGATTAGCACAATGAATAAATTAGAGGAAAAGACAACATCATTTATAATCCACTTCCGAAACATGTTCGTTTTGCATTTTCAATTTATTGCAACACAAACTCCGAAGCGTATGCAATTTGTTTTAGAATTTTGCAATGTGTGTTCTTTCAATAGAAATGTCATCAGTTTGGCCTTAATTTTAAATTACAACCCCATGAAGGTATATAAGGGGGTTAAGTGTTATGATTTTTTTTTATAAATGGCATAATATGACAGTTACTTACCAAACGTTCCTTTGATTGATTTAGTCGAGCGTTTGGTTTTGTCAGGTTCAACGGACTAACGTTTTGTTTTTGCTTTTTTTTAATTTACATTGGAGTTTGTTTATGCTTGTCATTCACTTTCGTTGAAAATCTCTTATTTTTATTTTTTTTATTATGTATACTGCTGTCTTCCTCGGCTTTTCAAATTCCTGCTGTAATAAATAAAGTCAACAGCAGTTTACCGATGTTCAAAAGTAACAAATCGAGTAAGCGAAAAAAAATCCGGTTAAAAAACCAAAACCGAGGGAATATGCCTTGAAGTGATTTAAAAATAACTCATAGTAATAAGTTAATTTTATCAAATATATCAGTTTATTTTGTATACAGTGTTTGTTCATGTCGAAATATTAAAGCTGCATGTAGTCTATTTAAAAAATGTCCAATCACATTACCATAACATTTCGATAATAAATGTCTCTTCAGTGATGATCGATGCAGTATACCACTGTTCAAAAATCATAAATCGATTGAGAGTGAACAAATCTGGGTTACAAATTAAAACTGACGAAACACATCAACTATTGAAAACATTGGAACAACAGAAAAACACAAAAGCCAATGCAATATACATAGAAAACGAAATATTTGATAACAGCTGCCATATCCCTGACTTGGTAGGGCTTTTTGAAGAAAGAAAAAAATGATGAGTTGAACCTGGTTTTGTGACTGTCCGAACCTAGCGCATATCCTGTATAGCAATGTAATACGTTTATCTTCGAAAAAAGTTTTTCCTTTCCTTTCCCTTGACATGTTATACAGACACAAATGCATATATACGATTTTTAAATTTTCTCTAAATTTTTGTTCACCATACTTGGTCCTATATCTTTTACCTGTAAGTGGCAGAATATGTTTTACATAAAACAAAGTACCAAAGAAGCCTTTACGTGAAAAAAAAACAATAAAAATATATATGCAACCGTTTTGCTACTGTGGGTTGGTATTGCTTGCTTATGATAATGATTTTTCTGATAAGAATGACAACGTATGCTCCCGATTCCAGTACACCAGATACTTAATTTTGGAATACCACCATCTGTACCGCTCGAGGAGTAAAGTCGGGAAGGCAAATAAATTAGATATATCTATGCTTTCAATAACGACGGCTTCACTGTGTTAGATCGAATTTCCAATACAAAATGACAAGATCCTTTGATGAAGACTTTCAAAACTGGGAAGGAATCATCTAAAAACTAGAAATGAAATATCTTTAAACATCTGGATGGACAATTAATGATTTAAGTATGACTCACATGCTTGGAGACATAGATTTTCTACAGTTTACTATTTTAATACATACTCTATATGTTTAGCTACTTAGTATATTTATGGACAATTATTGTCGTCCTCTGAACAAACTACAGAATTTTTGTATTTTTAAACATGTAAAATTAAGTGTATTATATAAGCCTGTGGCAAATTTTACAGTTATGTATCAGTTATTTGAAATAACTACTATCGAATTACTGTTCGAATCCTAGCTCTCGAAACCTTTGATACGAAAAAAAACAGTTCACTGTGCATTAACCCTATCATTGATAACAATAAATGGTAGAGATTCATAGTTTATTTTTTAAAACTTACTTGATCAGCTTCCCAATGCAAAAGGTACTTAACCGTTTTGGATGTTCATGGCTTTCATCTTTTATATGAAAGCTTTATGTATTTAAATGTTTCTCTTCAACAGTCCAAATGTTCGCCTTAGTGTTTAATGTTTTGTTTTGGGTTTTTTTTGGTTTTTTTTGTATTTCTGGAGTTGTTTTTTATGTATGAATATCAGGTAATAAGTATTATGGTTACGAAAAGCGCGTTTGGTGTATCTAAGTATAAGTATTGTATTTTTAATGACTTTTTTTCAAATAACAACAAAATCAGTCAGTCTCATGTAAATTTCAAACGTGTTATGATCATTTAAATCAAACATTGGCTGATTTGTTTGCAGCTATCGTCGTTTAATTTCAATGTTATACCCATTAACATATTCAATGGTCAAGAACTTTTCTTATTAATAGGAGATTTTCTGTCAGTAATAGGGTTTATAAAAAGTGATTTGATTGAACAAGTTAAACAAACAATACAAATTATCGAATCTATATTTGTCAACATGAGATAAAAACAAAATTCGCATATTTATGAGTTTTATAAAAAAAAAAATACAACAGAGGCCACAAATCCACAAGCATTTTCATTTGGTCTTTCATTTCATAGCTTGAATTTATAGGGTTTTTTATTCATCTCTTTGAACTACGTACGTGCATATTATTATTTATTTATATGTATTCCTTTTTTGTTTAATATTTGTCTATTTACTTTAAAAAACTGGGTTTTTTTCCATATTTTCTCCTCTGTCTGCACTCAAAACAATTTTGGATGAGGTTTTTAGAGAGATATTGATACGGAAACACATGCTACCGATGTAGCACAATACGTACGTCACAGGAATAACATTGTCATAAGTGCACAAAGCTGATGATTTGGGAAGATGACGTTATTATTTTATGAATATTACTGATCTCGAATATATAACTGTAATGGTTGTTATTATGACTATAATCGTCTAAGTGGCATTCATACCACATTTCTATTACGGCTTCCGTGGACATCTTTTTTAAAATATCTTGAATGGTATCCTCAAGAACACTCAAATGTCCTCAAACATCTGGAAGACAGCCAATTTCATGAGTCAACCATGACTCATAGACTTGTAGACACTTATTAGACACAATCTAAATATGTGCAAAGTGTATCATGGAAAAATCATCGTAAATCTAAGAAATTGGTAAATATATAGAATTTTCAATCGTTTAAATATGAAAACTTAAATATATCAAAATAGTCTATGGGGAATACGTCTGCTAAGAACAGGTTACTTACACATGTCAATACTAAGATCTTTGTGGATTCAAGTGCTCGGTATTAATGACATTGTAGTCCCCGGTGTGTCCGAACAATTAGGGCGATATAATTTTACCGATGTTCAAATATTGTTAATCGATTAAGACATGACAAATCAAAATAACGAGTAGATATGAGTGACATTCCTGATATTTGATAAATCATTTCCTAAAAATGACTCTGATCAACCATTACATGCAATTAGAGGATTTGGGTTGTGTAATGGTTATCATAGACGTACTATATATTAAGTATTTCTTCAGCAGACCACTCTTAATACTCTGTTTAGTACCCTATGTAATATGGGTACATGTAATACAATGACTGTTTGCCAAAATAGGTTATGCTATTAGATAAAAATAACAACAGTAAACTACACATATAAGACAGTTGTATCGAATAAATTTGAGACTTGAACGAGATCAGATTAATCTTAACCAAGCATCTTTGTCTTTGTCTGTGGCCTCCATCATTGATTTACACGACAAACTTAAAAGGGGAAAGTCCACTAATACATACAATAATCGCGCGCTCTACTATATCAACCAACAGAACACATAGAACACATATTCCTGACTTGGTGCATGAATTTTCCGATAAACAAAATATGGTTTTATAGCTAGCTTAAGGTCATACAGTTAGTTATAGTTCCAATACATTGCAAAAATTGGTGAACAATCCCAACAGACAATAAAGATTAACATTAAAAGTAAAATTACAAATACTGAACTCCGAGGAAAATAAAATCGGAAAGTTCCTAATCTCAGGGCAAAATCAAATGACAAAACACATCAAACGAATGGACAATAACTGTCATATTCCTGACTTTGTACAGGCATTTTCAAATGTAGAAAATGGTAGCTTGAATCTGGCCTTATAACGCTAAACCTCTCACACTTGTATGACAGTCTCATCTAATGTAATAGTCTTTGGTTTTGATATTATATGACATGTTTAGTCATTAATTAATGTGGTAAGGCAAACAAAAACAGGATTCATTATTACTTGAAGAAATAATTTTCGTTGGTTTCATGATTTGAGGTGCAACTAACGTATATCTTTAGTTTAATTTTAAAAGTTAACGGATGCTATATTGTCGAAATGCGAAAAGCAAAAAAACAAAACAAGGGAAGAGAACATAAAGTCATGTGGTCAGATCAGGCGTTTCATATATAGGTTCCACATTTTTTTCAAAAAACGACTAAAAAAAACTGTGTTTGAACGCGACAAAACTCTTACACAACGATTCATAACATATAATCCAACTTGGCAAATTGTAAACACTACATTAACAATCCTCTAATGGTGATGACGAATTCAGAAAGATAACACTTGAGAACTAGATGTCCACAGGCAGTGGTATCGTTGATTGTAGAGATAAAACGAAATAAGCATACTAATAGCTTGACTAATCTTATGTCAGGTTTGCCTGATTGAATTTTTGCTCTAGCTTCAATATCGCCATCCAGAATATTTTAATATATGAAACATCGAATAAATCATACAATTGGTAGGCTAATTACATTTGGGTTTCACAAGCTAACGATTGAGAAAAGATGTTTATTTAAAATTAGTCAATGAAAAACGTTTATTAAAGAACAAAAACAAAATAAACATTGTAGATAAGCACTGATCCACCCTTGAGAACACTGAACAAAACACAGTAAATGAGTAGTCTGAACCGAAATGAAAACATTGACTGAAGATATGTAGCACCAGGTTTCGTGGTCAAAAAAAAAGCAAGAATCATTCTAGAAAAAAAATAATCGCAAATTATTGATAACGAAAATTTAAAAAACTGTTAAAAATGTATCGATACAAATATACAGTAAGTTACTTTAAGGTCATATATAGTCAATCAAAGATAACTAAAATGATTGCTCTAACTAATTATAACAAACGTAACAAACAAGTCAATATTACTTGTTTCATAATGCACATGTTGTGCATTGCTTGCAATATTAAATTGTCATGTATTACATACAAAGTCCCTATTTATCTTCCTTCCTCTTTTGGTTTTCTATGAAACAGGAAAATAAATGAGTTGGAAGTACATTGAACTTAAATGTGTGTGCTTCCGTCTTTCCAGTTATACCAGCAATAACACATTTTAGATATCAACGATTTATCTTCATAAATGGCCAACTTATTGTCACCAAATCAGTGACTAAGACGTGAATCATAATCGAGTGTTTACACAGATGCCAAAGGGAAGAAGCCTGTCAAGGATCAATTGCACTTAAAGGTATTAGATTGCATAGCAATTAAATGAACAGAACACTTGGCCACATTATAATGAGAAAAGACATAAAAGTCATAATATACCTTCTGATAACGCCTGAAACTAGTTTCATAAACTAAATGGAACTATTTTCAGTCTGTCTCGAAAACCAAAGTTTTCCTAAACATGCTAAAGAGGGACATTCAAACTCATAAATCGAAAATAAACTGACAATGCCATGGTTAAAAATGAAAAACACAAATAAACAAACAATAGTACACAACACACAACATAGAAAACTAAAGAATAAGCAACACGAACCCCACAAAAAAATAGAGGGATGTCAGGTGCTCCGGAAGGGTAAGCAGATCCTACTTCACATGTGGCACCCGTCGTGGTGCTCATGTGATAACAAATCCGGTAAAAAGTCTAATTCGGTAGATCATTTTTCGTGCATCTATTTCAAAGCACAGAAATCCTCTGTACTTAGATTTATGTCGACCTTTCATCATGTTGTTAAGAATACTTTGATTTTTGCAAAATATGGAAGAAGATACGAAATAGTATAATAAAAATTAAAACCTGCAACTACCGCACAAGTACATTTCTTGGTTCGGTGAACCATGAAATCAGGATCAAAACTTAAATTTGAAATAATCAAAGTGTGAACAATGTTTAATGCTTATGCTATCATGGTGATGTCAAGTCAGGAATAGGACGTTTTATGTGTTTTAAGTTTATGCGACTGTGATACATGTCAAAGATTTTGGAAGCTTTTAAACCAGGTTTTTTATAAGAACTCGCCTTTATCACGTCAAGAATATTACAGTTGTTATCCGTTCGTTTAGTGTGTTTGGGCTTTTTATTTTGTCATTTTGGTTAGTGACTTTCCGTTTTAAATTGTCCTCAGAGCTGGGTATTTTTGTTATTTTACTTTTTGATAAAGGACTTTCCGTTTCCAATTTTTATTGGACTTTGGTATGTTTTATATTTTTTTTTATTATTATTATTCTTTTTAGTTATTCAACCTAAATTAAACCTGAAATAAATAAGCTTAATTTAGAGTCGGCACGGTATATAAAACATAGACAAACATAAGCTCTAATGAGCTTTTAACCGGGCATAGGGTTTAATAGGTGAAATAGGGTTTGGCGGACAGACTGGCGAATATACCGGAAAACAATTTGTTTCGCTATCATATAAGGCTGACAATAAAACAAAAAGATGAAATGACAAAAAAAAAGGTCCAAAACACTATACAGATAAGCCAAACACGAACAGTTGATGAAGGTGATTCTACATCATTATTGGGAACTATCTTCCTCTTGACAGGTAAAACGTTGGTGACGTCACAATGGATGCTTTTAGAAATTTGACTTCGACAATTTGAGCATATTCGTGGTCATCTGTAATAGAAATATACCAAAATAGTCCATGATACAATCAATTGGCATCGTCTTGCATTGACATGCAGTGGGAAATTGTCAATAGATAAAGACATCAGTAGTATACCACTGTTCAAAGTCTTAAATTGATTGAGAGAAAACAAATCCGGCTTACAAACTCAAAACCAAGGGAAACACATCAACTATAAGAGAAAAACAAAGGAACAACATAAACACTGAAGTGTAACAAAAACAAACGCCAACATATATATTTTAAGCCTTATTTCGTGTTTTTCTTTAGATTTTTGTCTCTTTTTTTTTCAAATTGCACCCATATCAAACAATAAACACACAATTTATAGAAGTACTTAATTTTTGTTCCTTTGTATTTACAGTGTTATATTGATAGTATAAGCATTAGTATGCAGATCGTTTTCTTTGAGCTGTATACAAATTAAAATATGTTGTTGAATCTGAGAAAGTCGTGTATATATCTTATGTGTGAAGCCAACCACCATATGCTGTATTGCATTTCAGCTAGTTTGAGAATTTAACGATAATAGGACAGCTCTCAAACGACAAGGAGATTGCATTACTTGTAACACTTAGCGACTAAGTGATATTTCTATAATATAGATATCAGTACATACACATGCAGTATATTTCAGTTGTTTCTAAAAATCAGTTTATTTGAATGTAAGTACTCTTGAATTTATGAGCATTAATGAAGAATAACTGTATATATAACGTATACATTATAATAAGCACACTGAAACTAATCTAATAAAATATTGAGGAACTCAATTTGATGTCCTCAACACATGTTTAGGGTGTCATCCATTATGAACAATTGATGTCATAGTTTGCACAAGTTTTAAAAAAATAAATACGAAGACATGCATACTCATTAGGGCTTCAATGTTAAGGAAAAAGGCATATGAAATTTGAGGAGTATGATAATTCAGTTGCTTACTATTGTTTATTGATAACAGAAAAATGAGTGATTGATTGATCGATTATTGTCTTACGCCGCATCAGCACAAAAAGGATTATATCGCGCCGAAAGGGAAAAGACTTTTTGATGATATAATAAAATAGTTTTTCGGTTATGACATCTATAAATGAGACTTGCTACCCAATCTGTACTTAACATGAACAACATAATGAATGGCAATTACTGTCAGTTTGGTGCTAAATCTTTTTATTCACCACGAGCACGATGGATTACCCTAGTTTTTGCATTGAATAGTATTGCCTTATTGTTTACTAATGATTTTGTAGATTCATGTTTTTACTTTCCCCTTTTTTATATATAGTCGTGAATGGTCGGGTTCTCTACGGTTTTTGATTTTCCCTTTAGTATTTTATCTTCTCACCTTGACATTTTAGATTTAATTTGTAATGCAATATTTTTTTATGTATAAATTGTCTATCATTGTTGATGGCTGATATAAAACTTTATCAAAACCTTAGATGAAATAGAAACAATTTAATAGTTCTTGAAAATTCCGTTTACAAATGATAAAATTGTGTTTAGACATAAAGATTTCAGAACAGGTAGAGGAACATATGATTTTATTCAGAAGTAAAAAAACAAAAATACCGAACTCAAAGGAAAATTCAAAACAGAAATTAATGGCAAATGGCAAAATTAAAACAGAAAGTCCCTTACGAAATGGCCAAATTAAAAGCTCAAACACATGAAACGAATGGAAAACAACTGTCATATTCCTGACATGGTATAGGTATTTCCTTATTACGAACATAGCGGATAAAAGCTGGTTTACAGTAATGAAGTTGAAATCATCCCTCCGTTAATTTTACGGACGCCATCACGAGTTGGTTGACCGTTATGGAATAACCGTTTCACAAATGATATCGGATATGTTCTTTATGTTGTAACTACAATATCCATCTTTTTTTCACGAATGTGACCTATCGAATTATACTATTTACCGGATTTGTAATAATGTAAGCACCTGCGATCACCTCTAGTTTTTAGTGGAGTTCGTGTTGTTTACTTTAGTTTTGTATGTTATGTCTTCTGTACTATTATTTGTCTGGTTTTTTTTATCTTAAGCCACGGCGTTGTCAGTTTATTTTCAATCTATGAGTTTGACTGTCCATCTGGTATCTTTCGTCCCTCTTTGTCAGTTTATTGTCGATCTATGAGTTTGCCTGTCCTTTTGCATTTCTTTCGACCTTCTTTTTTATTATAGTCGCACAAATAATGTTTGAACGAATTATTTATAATAGGTCAAAACAAAAGTTAAATAAAGGCAACAGTAGTAAACCCTGTTAAAAAAGAGTCACAACAGTCAATTATAAGTAGTTAAAGGCACAGAAGTAAAGTAAAATCAAATCAACAGAATATAGAGATAAACTAAGAAAGATAAGCAGTAGATGAGGAAAGATTAGAGCATTGGAGTCATTCTGTAGAAGTTTAACTCTCTTTAAACTTTAATAGCTGTCTTTTCTTTTTATCAATTGCAAATAGATCATTTGGTAGTGTCACAGATGACTTTGACCAATTTTCCTTATTCCAAAATTGCTTTACCAAGTTTGATGCAAAATATTAGAAATGTCGACAGAAACCTTAACTAAGTTTTCTATGACTAAATGATTGACATGAAACTGTTAGTGTCAATATGGCTTCATATCAAACTTTGATAGTGTTAACAGGGCATGAAATCGACTGGGTTACAGTTACATCTGATAATTCATGCTTCTTGTAATATTTATTCATAACATATACAACTTGCAAATAAACATCATGTAGCTTCATATTAATCTGTGTGTCTTTGTATCATATTTGTTTGTGTTTGGCATTTATTATTTTATTGTTTAAAGTCATAAGAAACCTCAAACTGAAAAATGTTTTTTTTATAACGCAATGGATAGTTGTCATCATAAAACTTATGTACATATACTTTTTTTCTGAAGAAAATTCTTTAACTTATTCATATTTAGAAGAAGTTTACTTTATTTGTTTGCTTCCTTTCAGGAAGCAATTCCCCGACATATTTTCCGTATACAAAGTGACCTCAGTGTGACCCATCTCGCAAAAATCCGGTGATCGCAATACGCATGGATGTACTTAAAATAAACTATTATTTGAATTTACATGTTAAACACGTGCTCAATGTCCATGCTTTTTTTTTTTTTTTTTTTTGTCGATTGTTGACAAACAGGTGACAATCGTTAAACTTCGGCTTCAAAACACAAACTTTAATTACCTGCCATATTTACACAACAACACTGACCGATTGAAAAAAAAAATGACCATTATACGAAATTTACACGAAAAAAAAAAGATAAATGCGTGCACAGAAGACTAAGTTTATGATGTTTGTATGCATTGGTTCAAGAATTGGAAGAACATTATTTTTCACCGGTCACTCGTTTCTTAAGACTTTAATGAATTTTTGGTAGTATCCATTTGACGTGTCTTGGTACTTGTACAAGTCGTCATTGTGTTATTTTGCTGTGATGAATTGGAATATTCTTGTCGCTCGTTTTTTAATAATATGCTTTGTCTAAATGCCTTTTTTCTTTGTTGACATATTTGTTTGTTTTATAGTGATTGGGACAATGTTGATTGTTGTACCCCTATTGTTTACATTCTAACATTGTATGCCTGTTTGTTTTTATCACACATCATTGTCAATATAATGGAATTTTAAGACCGTCATACAAGTGAGAGGTTAAGATAGTTAGAAAACTAGGTTTAAAAATCAACATTTTCTACATAAGAAAATGTCTGTACCAAGTCAGGAATATGACAGTTGTTATCCGTTTGTTTGCTGGTTTTTTAGCTTAACCATTTTGTTAGGGACTTCACGTTTAGAATTTTCCGCTGAAATCTGTATTTTAGTTAATTTACTTTTTATGAGTTACATATTCCGTATATGTTTTGTTACGTTTAACCACCATTCAATTGAATTCCGCTCCCTAGATAATCTTGACTGGAATCATTTTCGACTTCGGTTGCTTATTTCTTCCTTGATAGTTCACTCATGTTAGTTTTGTTCAGAAGGTCTACACTTTTTGTCATGAGTGTGGATATTTTTCTTTTGCGTAATGGAGTGATGAGTTGGGGATCGAGTTATCTTAGCGTTTCGAAATATAGAACTTTGTTATGTCCCTTGTTCACATGTTATTCTTGAAATCATTCGATAGAAAATCGTATAAACATATATCTCTCTGCTACCTAAGAGAATGGTAAGGCTGCAAAATATAACAAATTTAACCATCGATCATACTAAAGGCTGGGTTTTTTTTGTAATTCTAAATACAAGGGCTCTGAAATATTGATCGACAAGAATAACTGCTGGAACATATGTTATGATTGATGAAATTGATTTATAAAATATAAGCGGTATCAATATCGGTTAAATAGCACCCAGAAGCCCTTTTACTTCCTGTGATATTATGTCACGATACAAAAGTACACCATTAAAACGAATCGATTGCTGAGGTATTCAAATTTTAAGAGTACATGACCATAAAGAAAGAATAATGCTGGGTGATTTCTGCATTGTCCGATAGCAAAATTCTGTGAAATTATAGACCTAAGACTAATGATTTTTGTCATGGTTGTGCGAAATGTGTCTTTCATTAACACAAACATGTTTTCTTTGGTAAAATGAATTGAAGATTTAAGAAATGTCATCAAATAACATCAAAAATTATTGATTCAACAACGAAAATTCGAGCAACTGATTGGTGAACAAGAATCATGCACAAGGAAGTCGTGTTTCACCAGATATCTTCAAAGGCATCATTTGGACCAGAATATAACAATTTTGGGTTTGAGATATATTTGGAGGGGCTTAGGTGGTCCAACTTGACTGTATCACTACCCTGTCAACGTTAAGGTTTCAATTGACTACACATAGGTTTTGATTGACTACACATAGGTTTTGATTGACTACACTACACATAGTTTTTGATTGACTATACTACACATAGTTTTTGATTGACTACACATAGGTTTTGATTGACTACACATATTAGTTTTCCTGCCGAAGGTCGATGGTTCTATTCGTGAACTCCTGTTTCCACCAACAATAAAAACGTACTACTACGGAAAAGCTAATAGTGTTAAAAGTTGGGTAAAACACCAATAAATCTATCATTTTTTTTATAATTTTCATTTTATAGATAGTTTACATGAGCCATAACTGAAATTGGATTTTATGGCTAATCTGCTTAAATACTTTAAAATCAGGTCTAAAATCTGTTTTCATTCGATTTCCTTAAGTATTTGCGTTTTTTGTTTTTCCATTTTCAATAAGAATTAAATATGGCATTCATTATAACTGAACTAGTATATATATTTTTTTTATGGCCAGCTGAGGACGCCTCTGGATGCAGGAATTTCTCGCTGCATTGAAGACCTGTTGGTGAACTTCTGCTGTTGTCTGTTGTATGGTCGGGTTGTTGTATCTTTGAAACAGTCCCCATTTCAATTATAAATTTCAATCATTTATATTATACATACTTGTATATACATATACGTCTGTATTTTTATATTCTCCGGATGCATTTATAGAACTGCATTCCATTTTATCTAAGCTTTTAAAAATTCATACTATATTATTGACGTCTTTGAAGGAGTCAAAACATTAACTGCATACTGTGTTATGAACCAACAGTATTTCAAAATATTTTGTACACTTAGGATATTACAAGATAGCCAATAATAATAACTAGTCCATTGTTCTCTTGTTTTTCATACAGGTATTAACTTATGATCAAGTTCCGTGATGTTTCATTTAAACTTTAGGTATTTGGGAAAGGTATTATTCGTTCATAAAAATCTAAATACTTTATTATTTCTGTAGCAGTGTTTGTTCCTTCCATGAAGGTATTCCTCACAGTTTACCATTGTTCACGAACATGATGCGAAATGTATATTTTCAATTTACTATAAAAGTATTAAGTTCCCCAGCTGTGATTGAGATCCTTAATATAAACACAGGTGTCAGTCATTTTATAAATATTTGTAATGACGGGTACATCAAACATTTAACTGGCATACATAACCTTAAACCCTTCTTCTGTTCTATGAATTCAAATGACAGGAAATGCTAACTTAAAAAGAGTAAATTAAGAAAACAAAACTGCAAAATAGTGATACAGTGATGTTCCTGAATACCTTAATTGATTATTAAAAGTTAAGTTTTTACGTACGTCATTTATCAATACTTGCATTATGGAATTCTATTGAATAGATCTTACATGGAATAAAATGTTATGAACAAATATTACAACTGATCAAATAATTATAATGAGCTAACTAAATAACATTTGTATGTATATCTTACTTTGCACAGAGCAAGTCAGCACTGACATACATATATATATATATATCAGGACTGATTATTTGTAACTTGATAGTAAGTACAGAACTAACAACCAATTCGTTCCTTTAGTCAATTACAGGAACGAATACACTTTCTTAGATGATATGGTGGTGCACTTCTTTTTTTGGCTACGGTCCTTTGAAAATGCCCAATTTTGATGATTTTCCCATTTTTCATCGATTTTTACCTATTTTGGGGCTATTATCGAAAAAAAAATCACAGATCCACAATTAAACTTTTTTTTATACTTTCTATAAAGATGAAGTGGTCCAATCTGAATAATTTTTACTCACAAAAACTATAGGTAAGTGTTAATATAAGACAGTTTTATCATATTTTGACGCCATTTTGTGTTAAATTTACCAAGCTGTCAATTTTGTATTTTTGTGATTTTCTCAGTTTTTAGAACAAAATGCATATTATTTCATCTTTTTTTTTTATAAATTATTGAAAAGATAAATATAAGATTAAAATGATAGGGGTGTACATGATTCATGTAAAGTCATTTTTTGTATCCCTCACCCATTTTCTCAAAATTTTGGCTAAAAATACTGACTTGATAGGTCGTAAAATTTGAAAACTGAATTACTAAAAAACCATTTATTGTACACACACATTTTTTTCACAGATTCATGTTTGATTATAACGTTTTTGAAATTCATTGATATTTTCCACTTCTATCACATGTTTTGGAAATATTTCAAGAACGAGATTTAAACTGGACTGAACGAGACTGAAAAGTCAGAAGAATACATCCTTAAGTAGAGATAACAAGTGCCGGAAGTTCCACAAATCAATCATTGTTCTTTTAATCTATTCTACTGAATTACAGTTCAAGTTTAAAAGTACTTCTAATATATTTTCTATGGTACACTTCTTTTCTTTCTTTTTTTTTATTGTTGTTTTGGTGGTACTTTCAAAGCACGAAGATTTGTCATGAAAAACTGTATTTTTAATAGAATTGTGAATTAACAAAACATTGATCATTTACAGTATATCGACCAACAAAGATATTTACACAATAATAAAATCGCACTTTGACTTGTGTGAAAATATGATTTATAATTCAATATCATCACTCCTGATAAAAGATTACAATTCATAGTTTATCTGTTTAGTCTAAAATGTGCAGTATTTCATCGGCGATAACATAAGTTCATGTCAACATTTGTGATCTGTGGTGTTGTAATGTTTGTTTAGTTGTGTCATTTTATCGACTGGTAATGCGAAGGCCGCTGTCTTATCACGTGACCTGGCATCTTATCACATGACAGCACAGTTTGTCGTCTTCCTGTTTATAAAATCTTTCACTACTAACAGATGCCTCCTTTATAAACACAAAAACCTTTATCATAACTCCCATTGAGATTTTGTAATAATAAGATATCATATGACGATGAGATTTTTTTTAAAACATTTATCATTACGGAACATCTCAATCAGGTACCAAAATAGTTAAAGAAAAAACAATATGAGGATTTTTTACTTTTTAAACAGGCTTTAAACGCTGTTATATGTGTAAGGTTGAGACTACAGTTAAGCTCCAGTGAACAATGGTTCCTCTCTCTTTACATAGTGTATTGATTAACGGTAATTGGATATAATAAGTTGTGGTATCAAAGTGCCAATGAGACAACTCTCCTTAGTAAAAAGTAAACAATTATATTTTAAAATACAGCATTCAACACGGAGCCTTGGCTCACACCAAGCAGCAAGCTATAAACGGCCCTTAATGACTAGTTTTAATTCATTCGAACAGGAGAATAAACGTACCTTGACCTATAATGGTTTACTTATATAAATTGTTATTTGGATGGAGAGTTATCTTATTGGCACTCATACCACATCTTCCTATGTCTATAATCTAAATGAAAAACGAGAAACGTGAAACACGAATGAACCCCATAAAAAAACGAATCTGTGCTGCATAACGTCACAACTACTCCATATAGTTGTCTTTATAGCTAATACTTTTCTGATAGTATGATGATGTATATTGCTGTGATAACTTTCTTTTGATTTCTAGAAGTCGTCAAGTTCCGTCATATTTACATTGATGCGGAAAAAAACAAGTATATTTCCTGTTTTTTTTTATATGTTATATAATATAAACTTCACCGTTTCATTGCGTGTGCACCTCATAGAGAAAAGAATGCACTCATGTCAAAATTCTGACTAGCCTTTAAATTAAATATTAATTCGTGTTTAAACAAAAAGGTATTTTTTAAATTTATCTGTCCTTTCACTTGAGAAATCTATAAATCTAATCAGTTGAAAGTCTGATATATTCAAGTGCGATCTTATCCCTAGTCAAACCTGGCTGACAGATGTCTGTCAATGGTTGACTTATCTAATCCTATATTTGTACATAAAT
Organism: Mytilus trossulus; assembly: GCF_036588685.1. NCBI lineage: Eukaryota > Metazoa > Mollusca > Bivalvia > Mytilida > Mytilidae > Mytilus > Mytilus trossulus. The sequence goes on from NC_086376.1 coordinate 60,863,882, forward strand.
GGAGACATTTGGTCCAGAAAAATTACGCTTTCTTATCGAGAAAGGTCATATACTAATACGGGTTAAACGATTTGTTTGCAAACATTGTTTGAGCGGGAAATGTAGTTTTCACACTATTTGACGCGTTATCACCATTACTGTTTAAGATAAATAAAACTATAATTTGTTTTGGTTTTTTATTTACTGGCTGCTGGTAAAAAATCAATTAAGACAAATATAAATCTTGACATCACACTCCTTGACCTACTGTGTTTGTTTGGTTGCTTACATTTTAAAATTAGTTGCGTTCGTAAAGAACATCATGAAATTGCTTTGTTGTATTTTTTGTACAGCAAAAAAAAATATGAAACTACAGGAACAAACGTTATTCTCACATCGACAAGAAACGTTTGGATAATTCCATATTTTTAAAGTATTTACATGCAACTATGCAAATCTGAATTAATAATATCACATAAACTGCTTCATGATGATTTTTGTTTTGAAGTGTCAAACTCAATTACAGAATCTAACGGAAAAAGCAAGTGCATAAACCAACGCATAAGAAGAGATATGCATGAGTTTTGTTCCACCTTATTTTTGATTGTTCAGATAATCTCAGAAGGTTGATATTAAACCTACAATAAATGTTATTAAAACCATAACAAATTTTCTACAATTGTCTAGTTGATTGTAGTGTCGTTCAGGCCTTAATATTGCTTTAAATCATTTTTGTTGTTGTTGATTTTTCAGATACTGAGATTCATTCAAGTTTGGTTTTTTTTTATCAAAGAATGTGGATATTTAACCAATAATAACTATTATTGGAGTCCTTTACAAATTTTCTACAAATGTCATCTGGACAATTTTATTACTATTTTTTGTAAAAATCTTGCATTAGAGAACATTTAGGAAACAATATGATTCAATTTGGATTTGGAAGACAAAATATTCCTTTGGATACACTTTCAAGCCTAGTGAAATGGTCCTTGTTTGTTTTAATGTCACTTATTTCCTTTTTTAAAACAATGGCATACAATTATTTGAATTAACATCCACTATATATCGGGGATTACTAGAGTTCAATACATCAACGGTAAGGTAAGAGTATTGCTCAGATCAATTGCAATTTTTTTTTTGGGGGGGGGGTATTTTTTATGAGTTGTGAAGGTACACTCCAAAGGTCAGTGAATGGTTCTAGTCACTTGTTTCCTCTACTTCTAAAATTCTTGTAATGTATTTTGGTTTTTTATTGACAGAAGGAGAGTTAAACCTTATTAAAAATCGAAAGTTTTGTGTATGTTAGCTTTTATAACGAGAGGTATGTTCCTTGTATAAAAATCACCAGAAGAGATTAAGTATTTTTTAAATTCCTTCAAAATCTACTTTTGTAAACTAAGACACGCCTTTAAAAAACATTTCAAATAACGTTAATAGGTAAACTATGTAATTGTTGAACACTTGTAAAGTATATCAGACTGTAACAGACAACATATCTTATGCTGATCATAATGTTTTAATGTAATTGAACATTTCAATGTTTGAACACTGATTTTCTTTACTTAAGAGCACCACTAATTGATATGATTTCTCACGTACACAGAATAATTACCTATCTCAAGAGTTATTAATAATATTGGTAAAGGCAGAGCAAACAAGACACAAGAGAATTGTTTGCTAAAGCTCTCATTCTAGCTGTTTGTACAAACTATCAATCATTCGTTATAACTTAATGGATGTGCTGTTCTTGTGTCGCCAATTCTAAATCAGTTTGTCGTGTCTCAATATACCCAATCTGTAGAAATGATAGGAAATGTCCACTCACAAGTGCTTGGAACGTCTTGTCCAAAGATTGTAAAGCTTCTTCATGGTGTCCATGCTTTACTTAAGATAATTGGTTTGGAGTATTTCTAGCTACAAACATATTGACTGTTTATTTCGAAACTGAAATGTTATAGAATAAGGAATATAGAATAGCAACAAATGAACGGACCTCCAAGATTGATCCACAAAGAAACAAATAAGATATTTGAATATCAATGTTAACACTGCACTGTCTAAACAATAGTAGATATGAAAATATTGTTAAACATTGGATCAGCAATATTAAGTTCGATAACGTATGTCTTATTGTAGACAGAATATTCGATATGTTTAACTCAATTATTTGTTAACACCACGTTTTAAACTGTAAACTATTGCACACTTTTTCGGTTCATTTGTTTGGTCAAAAATAAGGTTCATACCCTTCCTGTTATAGTATACATAACTTTATATATAGTATACGTTAATCAGATTTGTCTTCTGTCTATATATATCTATAGTCTTTGTTAGACTTTCAGGATAAAGCAACGTGCATGTATTTACACATTTTTCTAGCTTTTTGACATTTGAATGTGTGTGTTCGACAAGGACTATTTTGAAAAGGGGTAGAACGAAGAAAAACAGGTTTATTTAGTTTTATTGATAGACGACCATTGATGTTGACATGACAATTAACTTTTTATGCATCTCTAAAATACGTTAATTTATTATATGAATGATGAAACAAAATTTATTGACGTGTAAATTGTTAATCAAATAAAACGAAAATATTGAAAATATGAAATAAATGACTTATAAAACACTTTTTCATGATAAAGTAAAATTGATTCATATTTTAAAACGCAAAATATGCTCATCTTAACGTTGCACCGTAGATGTCATTTTATTTGTTGTGTTTCATTAACTTCTACCGCATATATCTTTTAAATATTATAATTATTAATATCAGTGTTATCAACCTATCATTAATGATTGTTTGATTCAGAAACATCCTGGAGGCCGTCCACAACCGAAAAAATATTGTACAATGTAAAAAGTGAAATACCAAAATACCGAACTCCGAGGAAAATTCCGACCGGAAAGTCCGTAATCAAAATGTAAAATCAAAAGCTCAAACACATCAAACAGCGGATAAACACTGTCATATTCCTGACTTGGTACAGGCATTTTCTTATGTAAAATTGGTGCAAAACCCCTGTTTTAATAGTAAGCTAAACCTCTTAAGGTTGCATAAAATTCCTTTATATTGACAACGATGTGTGAACAAAACAAACAGACATAATAGGTTAAAATGTCAAAATATGGGTACAGCAGTCAAGGTTGTGCTATAATCTTTATCTATACAAAAGATAAACAAGTATGTAACAAATAAACACAACAAAGCATATAGACAATGCACATTAATAGTAAAAATTGAAAAACAAGAATACCTTTTTTTTTAAGGTTTATGCACCCTTCTGTAGCCATTTTTGTACGAATTTTTCAAACCTCAATTATATCAAAACTACAGATATAATGAATAATAGAGATAGGCCATTTAGTACATATTCAAAGGGGAAACTTGATGCAAAGCATTACTTTTTACTGTTTCATTGCATTTGATAGAAAAGAGGACTTTGTGGCAAATAAATCAAGATTTTTGTAGAAAATCCACAGCCTTCAATACAGAGATTTTTGTTTTAAAATTTGAAACATAAATTACTCACTTGATTTTCTATGATGTGCTAGTGTTTATTTTTTACAAAAAGTTCTAAGCAACCTGTATAATATTCCAAAACACCTCGTGCTGAGTCACTAAAGTCGAGCGCACCCAAAAAGGTGTAATTGATTTTGACCATATTTATATTTGTTTTAACCAATAACTACATTTATAAACATGTTATAAGGAAATCAATGCTAGCACTGCATGCAATGATCCTATATCTATCAGTCATCAAATTGCCAAATATGAGAGGTCAAGGATAAAGGCTGTGGATTTTCTATAAAAATCTTGATTTATTTGCCGCCAAGTCCTCTTTTTCTATTAAATGCAATGGAACAGTAAAAAATAATGCTTTGCATCAAGTTGCCCCTTGGAATATGTACAAATAGGTTTATCTCTATTATTCAATATATCTGTAGTTTTGATACAATTGAAGTTTGAAAAAATCGTACACAAATGGCTACAAAATGGTACATGAGACAATATCTGAAAAAGTGGATTTTCCATGTCCCCAACTTCACCAGCAATTATTTTTTTATTCAACCATCTTTTTTGAAAATTTCAAGTTTCAGTATAAACTAAATTATATAATGCACCAACCTCTGACAATTAAACACTCATTCTTATATTTCTTCCAATAAAATATTGTAATTTAAATGTTCAACCCCCCCCCCCCCCCCTAAAATCATGTTGTCCCCTGTGTTTTTTGGAAAACTAAATCATTCAAATAATATCCAAATTTATTGAACAGGCATCCGATTCTCGCATATATGATAAATTATATAATAAACTTGCCCCTAATTTTTCTTTTTATATTATAACTAGAGCATGTAATAAAATTTTGCAAATTTTAAGAGAAAAAAAATGTGTCCCCAGGGGTGATTTCCCTCCTGTTACCACTAGGTCTTTTTTACCAGTGGACACGTTTACAAGACCAAGAGTTATTTTCCCATTATGTATTTTGAAGAGCATCATTTCAAAAAAAAGTCTGAATGCATTAGTACAAAGAAATAGATGGAAAGGCGACCAGGTTTGAAAATTCAAGCCCATCCAAGGTACAAATTTATAGAAAAATACTTTATGGTGTTCTATCCTGTTATAGCCTTTTTTTTACACTTTCTGAGAATAATTTTAAGTGTGCACCACAACATTAGGTGTGTTTTATGTCATCTTTTTAAATGTTATATGTCACAGGAAATACACTTACATTTAATGTGATAAAAAGGACAAAAACTATCGCGTAATTCCTTTCTGTTACGTTCTGTCATGTTACCTGATAAAAAGTAACAGCATAACCATCATCAGTAACAGGAAGGATGCTAAAGACAATTTCACTAAAGAATCAAAAAGTTTATCTACTATATGCCAACCATCTCATTTAATTTATGTTATCACCACCTTATCAAATAAATTTCAAAATAATACACAGTATATTGAATAAATAAATAGGGTTTTTCCCTTTGATAACAGCAGAGAACATTGTGCAATTCTAGTATAGAAGATAGTAACAGCAAGGAATTTATTCTAGAATTTTTCATTACCTAGGCAGATTTTTCATCTTGCAAATACAGTTTCAAAGGATAAATGACATTGTTTGCTGTTATCTTCCAATTGTGACCAATCTATAATGATGTATTTTTCTTAAACTTTAAAATAAAGCAGAAAAATCCTTTCTGTTACCAACTCTATCCTGTTACCGTTGTCCTGTTACTCAAGACTCTTTCATGTTACCGACATATTTGACTATATTAAAGTATATTTCTAAACCTTTTGTATTGCAAATGCTAAAATCAATAGTTGGCATTTGATAAACTATTGCAGGATATACTACTAAACCACAAATAATGTCTTAAACTTATTCCTTATTCCCATTAGAAACTTTTTAAAATTGGTTCACTTTGGTAACAGGAAAGAACTGGATTTTTTTTTTACCATTTTTAAAATAGCCATTGTTTTCTTATTAAACAATTGTTTGAATTACAGACAACAGTTCCTAGATCTACAATGTGTGTTCTTCGATTCGTGCTATTAAAATACCGGGTCTAAAAATATTTTTTTTTGTTTTTTCTCATTGCCAAAAATCGACTTTTTCAGATATTGTCTCACATAAACCTTAAGATGCATGTTTTTCTTTTTATTTGACAATATGTGTAATTTGAGAACAAAGCATTTCAATAATGATGCACAGTAAGATAACATCAGTACCCAGCATATATGCTGCAAGACCATCATGTAACATTTGTGTATTTATCAACAAGCAAGAGGAACCTTCCGATGAACTCTTGCAAACCGGGATAAAGCGAGAGGGAAGTCTTTTGTTTTTTAAATGAACTGGGGAAAATGTATTCTTTATTTTGGTTCAAATGAAACTACAAAAATGTATGTATTTTTAAAAAAAAAGTGGCACAAACATAACGTTAGCACAAATTAATCGTGGTGCGAAGAGAGATAGACGCCTGCATTATACATTATATAGAACATACAAGTTTTGAAACAGGTTTGTTTTTCATAAATTTAATTTTTAATATTACATAATTTTATCTTTTATACTGTGTTTCATACTACGATAATTTATCATGTCCATTTCTGAAGACTGTCGACTCCATATAATCGTTGTTTTCAAATAGGAATATGATTATGATTCTTGTAAAGGGTTTATTATTGGCACGTTTATATCAAAGTGTGTAGTTTCCAAATAAAAGGGTCTTAATGGGTCTTTCCCCAGTTTCTTCTATCGTGCCGTATACTCTCATACTTTTCAACTATTAAAAATGATAGTGAATGTGTAATATGTATTACGTAAGCTGTAATTCGTTAGTATAAGGTGCATCATGTTAAAATAACACGTTAAGCAATATTTTTTACAGGAAAATGATTGTTAACATTATTTAAATTTGACCTCATGTCAAATTATGACATATATAGATGTCGCTGCCAGCATCAAGTGAGTGTCTATTTGTTTTCTTTTTTCATAACCTTCAAGTGATGTATTTTGCAACATGCATGTAATATGAAAGGTTCGTGAGGTGATTTTCTCACGTTAGCTTGTTTTTTCTAAATATGATGTCAACATAAAGGTATTTTTCTTAATAAAAAACGAGCTTAAGATTCAGCCGTACCTTCCAACAATGAAACTGTAATAATGAAAAAAGAACACTATAAGTAAGCTAAGGCAATAGTTCTTTCCTTTTTATGAAACCTGCCACTGGATGGTAAGCAAACAAAACAAATCATATGATATTTTAACATCATAATATTTATGTTGCATCTATTACCATGCATTCTGTCTCATCTCGGGTTTTCAAAAATGATTTTATAATTGGAAAAATGAGTCTGCCCAGCGGGCGTCATCTAGGCTGTACGACATATCTAAATGTGATATCTTGTTTGAAATCAAATGACTTCTGTTGAGAGAATATTGCACTTTCTTTAATCGACGAGCCTGCGTGTGGCCTAAAAGAAGAGGCGGTTTTACGTGTCGAAGTATACATATAATTTTTACTTTTACCCTCATATGTATAGTGAAGGTCGTTAAAAATCGCCTGTTATTTACTACAGTATATATATGTACTTTGGCATTCATATAAAGGTTAGCTATTCGAGGTTGTGCGATGATTCGTTTTCGACGTTTACTTTATACAACTTGATTTCTTTAGTAGATCCAGAAACAGATATGGAATTGAGAATGAAAATGGAGAATTTTTCAAAGAGACATTTTCTTGCTGTATTGAAGACCGATGAGTGGCCTTCGTCTGTTTTTCACCCATTGGCCGGGTTGTTGTCTCCTTCAATCATTCCCCATTTTCATTCTCAATGTTATATTGATATACTGTTCCAAGATAGACCTTCATTCTAGTAAGAGATTCGTCTAAAAAAATCTGTTTTAACCACCACTTTGCCAGTGCCAATTCAGAACTGAAGTTGTCATTCTTAATTCGTTCCATCAGTTGAAATTTTAGTGTTTTTGTCAGTGAGTTTAAACTTTCGGTTTATAAATAAATAAATACGCTGTTTTTAGAGTCGGTAAGGTTTACAAAACAAATATATTATGTAAATTTTATTGAGATTTTAACCGAAGTTGATGGTTTTGAAACGAGATTGACAGCTTTACATTTTTGTTTATTTCTTATACTTTTATGTTCAGTTCTAGGTATTCCATGATTGAGAGAGCTACCCAACGTTGATTCTTTACAATTGTATGGTTGATGATGGTTATGTTTATTCTCTCTTTTTTATTGTAATTGCATGAGTTACATATTCCAAAAAAAGAATTCTGAATGACTTATAATTCAATTAGTTTTATACGTTTGTTTCTAGAGTCTATATTGTTTACGTGAAGGGAATTTCACATGGCGATAAGGTTAACCAATGTAAGTTTTGACCTCCAGCCCCCTTCACCTCCCCTTCCCCCAAAAAATGATTCCATTACAACTTCAAATGAAAATGGTAAAAAAAGACACATGTCATGAAAAAAAAAGGACAAGCCTGATTTTGTTAAGTTTAACATGCAGATAACCTTTTTGGAAATATCGTAGACAGACAGTCAGCTTGTTGTAGCTTGTTGTTCGGTGTGAACCAAGACGCCGTTTTGAAGACTGTACCTTGACCTATAATGGTATACTTTTACAAATTAAGACCTGGATGGAGTGTTGCATACCACATCTTTGTCTATCTATCAAAAATAGAATAAGAGAATCTTTTTTCATATTTTCATTATCTCATGAATGAATACAGTTGTTTCTTGGGTGTGCGCTTACTTTCCAACATACTCAAAACACAATACAAAACAAGTAAAATCAAGATGTTTTACAAAGTGTACTTATTACGATTGTACATAGAGACTTGTCAAATGTAAAAACTATTTTATTATTTTCTGAGTACCTTTAACCTAAGTAGATATAGGAAGATGTGGTATGAGTGCCAATGAGACAACTCTTCATCCAAAAAACAATTTAAAAAAGAAAACCATAATAGTTCACTGTACGGCCTTCAACACGGAGCCTTGGCTCACACCGAACAACAAGCTTGGTTCCAAAATTACTAATGTAAAACCATTCAAACGGGAAAACCAACGGTCTAATCTATATAATAAAACGAGAATGTATGGTATGGCAAATTAATGATAATGTATGGTAACTTAATAATGTGTACTATATGTTGGTCTGAATGTAAAAGCCTAACTGTCCTTACAAAAGCAAAATACATACTGAGGTCCTAGTAAGATGTTCAATGGTAAAACAATGTTCACAGTTTATGCCCGGTTCTAAATAGCGAAGACGGATGGTTTGTATACCAAATCAGGAATATATAAGTTCGTTTGATATTTATTTTTTTGGTTTTGACATTTGCTTAAGGACTTTCCGTTTATGACTTTCCTCGGAGTTCTTTATTTTTGTTATTTAGCTTTTTTTGTATACTAGTAACCAATATGAAACCTAGTTATTGAAAAATACATAGAAACGATATTCGCTTACGGGACTCCTAACTTCTGGCAGTAACATTAAAAATCTAACGGTTATAAAACTTTCGAGTCAGTTTTTTGTTAAAGGTACTCTAAATTCAACCAATCAAAATGCTGGATTTCATGTTTCGAGCATGATTTTTGTGCTCCAATCACTGAGCAAAGTGTTATGACTTCAACCGCTGGGGTCCATGAGGGCCGAAAATGTGTGTTTCTCGTTACATTTTATTTGGTTATGTTTTAATAGCACCCTTTGTTTTGTTTTCAACAAGCCAGTTCCACAAAATCTATTTTATAAGTTCCAGGATCCGCCACACAGATTTATTTGTGTTGCTTTTTTTGTTACCATTTGATTGACGATGGTTCAACACTGAGTCAGTACACATGTCTCGGCGAGAATAAATTGTTACGTTACTTAAAAAGATATTTTTATTGCAATAGGAGATAATTTAACTCCTTATGTACAATACAGAGCGAACCAGCGTCCATTTATTTTCAGATATAATTAAAATGTTCGTACCAGTTTGATAACTAAGGTCTAGTTATGTGTGTACTTGTATGATCCATCTGAATACCAGTATCTAGATATTTTACAATCAGAACAATATCACCTATATGAATGTTACTATATGACAATCATTAGTCTAGATTATTTGACAAAGAGGTTTTATCAAAATTAGAGCCATTAAAAATTCATTAGCGTTGGCAGTAATTTTGTGGCGGATATTTGTCATTAATCTGTCAGTCTATTACACTACAGACAAGTGTCCTATCTGTGTATTATTACAGTCATTTAGCTGACAGAATAAGTGTTGCCTATTTAGAAAAAAAGTGTAAACGATTTGGATGTAACCGAATCATTTCGACTGAAATAATGAGGGTGTTAGTATATTCTGTTATTGTGTGTCAGAAGTATAATAAATAAAACGGTTTACTATCTATTATGTAATAATGAAGTTGAAATTTATTACCAACAAACGTATTTTTGAACGTCAATATTTCTAAATGTTGTATTGCAGGCGTCTCCATTTGTACAATTGCAATGTAAGTTAAGACTAAACTGAAGCACAATGAAAATATTGAAACGAATGATGGATCACGTTATATCGTTTCTTTAGTTTGTTTTTGTTTGTTGCTTAGTTGACAAACCTCAATTGAAAAGGTTCACAATTTTTGTTATTTTTTGTGAGTAAAACTAAGACTCGATGGTATAAAAGTACAAAATGATAATAAACCCTTCTATAAAATATATAAGTTATTGATTCATTCTACAACAGCTATGTAACTAAAAACAGAAATATCATCATAAAAAAATACTGAACTCCAATAGGAAAATTAGAAACGGCAAGTCCCTAATCAAAAGGCAAAATCGAAAGCTCAAACACATCAAACGAATGGATATCAACAATCATATTCCCGACTTGGTACAGACATGTTCGTATGTAGAAAACGGTGGATTAAACCTGGTTTTATAGCTCGTCCACCTTTCACGTGTATGACAGTTACATCAAATAACATTATATTGACAATGATGCGTAAACAAAACAAATAGACATATGTAAGAATGTCAAAAAATAGGGGTACAGCAGTCAACATTGTGTTATAATCTTAATCACTATAAAACAAAATACGTAACAAAGAGGCACAAAAACGCAAGCGTTCTTCCATTTACCATTAATATCTTGGTGTCTTTCTCTTTAGTTGTAGCTTTCCTGTTACCACTTTTATCTTGTTGTCGTCCTCTTAGATGTATTTCTTTCTCTTTAGTTGTATTTTTTTTTATTATTATCTTGCTGTCTATCTCTTTATAGTTGTAGCTTTCCTGTTTCCATAATTATCTCTTTGTCTACCTCATTATTTCCATAATTATCTCTTTGTCTACCTCATTAGTTGTAGATTTTCCTGTTTCTTTTATTATCTTGCTGTCTTCCTTCCTCAGTTGTAGTTTCTTGTTACCATTATTATCCTGTTGTCTTCCACTTTAGTTGTAGCTTTCCTGTTATATTTAATATCTTGTTGTTTTCAGTTTTAGTTGTAGCTTTCTGTTAAGTGTTTATTATGTTGTGTTCTTCCTCTTGATTGTTTTGCTGTCCTTCGTTTTAAATGAAGCTTTCCATTTATCATTACAATCCTGTATAATGACAGGTTGCATACTTGAAGCAGGATATGCGAAACCGCAAGTTTTACTGATATTTTGATAGTTTTGTTTTGTTTAATTCTTAATTCATCAACCATTTAGTTTTGTCTTTTGTCGTCTTTTTTTTATTTTTACCTTTCTTTACTTGCACTTTTAAATTTCTCTACGAATAAAGACAAATAAGGGTGGTATTTCATGTACAAAGACAGTTTTTAAAATCCTTCAAGTGTTTGTTTTAACTTAATTATTTTAAAATGACATGACGAGTGATCGTTGGTGGCTTAACCTCCAGTGACAAAAGTGTATGACTATTTAGTGCGATTGACAATATATGTATTCGACAAAGAGAGTCAGTGTCGGTTTTCTATAGAAAATCATAGTACATTGCAGAGGCAGAAGTTTTGTTTGCAACACAACTACTGAAAAAGTTGTTGCAAATGTTATTTTAACTTGCTTTGATCTTAGTTTTCTTCTATATTGGGCATCAAACATAAGGATTATACTTCAAAAAGTAAAATCACAAAAATACTGAACTCAGAGGAAAATCAATTTGGAAAGTCCATAATCTCATGGCAAAATCAAAAAACAAAACGCATCAAAAACGAATGGACAAGAACTGTCATATTCCTGACTTGGTACAGGCATTTTCAAATGTAGAAAATGGTGGATTAAACCTGGTTCTATAGCGCTAACCCTCTCACTTTAATAACCGTATGTTAAATTACGTTTTTATAGATCCCACTCAGCCAATCGGACACACTCTTTGGCATGATTTTTACTGGCGGATGGGACACCAGGGATGGCATATCCCTGTGCTTATTCACCAACTTGTTTTATGTATCTTATCTGATATAAAACTATTAAACTGCAATAGTTTATGAAGCCATTTATTATCTAACCGTTTATAAAAGAGATCTAATTTGTTGAGCTACTTTTTTTAAGGCACAAATAAAAAAGATGACCTAAATGAGAATGAAATGTGTATCTATTCAGCATTAATTAAAACTTACATTATGACTAAATATTTACACTACCACCATCAACATGTCAACATTTTATCAACTGTTAATGTGACATTGACATTAAGATTATATATATATATATAGTAAAAAAATATTAGAAATTAATACTAAAAAAGTAAGAATATATCATCTACAAAGGTTCGAGCTTAACAATGGGCAATGAGAGTTGTTAATTGAGACCAAAAAAATAGGATGGCAAGATTGTGGTAGAGAGAACTAGCTAATATCTTTTATAAACAGCAATCAAAAAGCCCGCCTTTAAACATTTCACCTGAATTCTAAATAAAACCAAAGTCAACTCGGGTGTCAAAAAAGGTATAAACAAAACACATCGGTGTACCTATGGCTTATAACTAATTTTACAAAGAACAGAGAAGGGACGGAAGATAGGTAGAGAAAATGCAACGCTCAGAAAATATATATCTGTTTTTACAACCTTGTCATGACCACCCAATTTGTTTTAATGACCTTATGTGGATAAGAAAATATCAGATACTAAGATAATCTTCCAAGGGTTTTTAAAGATGATTGATCTCAGCTTATTAGGAATGACAGTTATCTTAAACCAGGTTTCATTGCCGTTTCAAATTAATTTTGTCAGAGAATACAACTCGGCGAAGTTTTCGTCAGTTAGAAGAAAGTCTTAAATGACATACGTACTATACCTTTATATACTTTTAAAGTAATATCAAGTTTACTTCTGACAAAAATGTATGATGTCATGAGTTTATCATCCTGTTACCTTACTGAAACAGAAACAGTGCATCTGTTCAAAGTTCAAGCATAGGACTGAGAGAAAGTAATATTTTTAAACTAAATACTGCAACGGAAAGTTAACAATTGGAAAAAGGAGATATTGCTCATTGGCTTGAACGCAGGTATAAATCAACTCCCAGCTCATACTATGCGTGGGCAGCCAATGAACATTATCGAGAGTCTACCAAAATTGATTAAAAGGGCAAACTTAACATCAAATTACCTTAAAATGGTATCATATACAAAATTCGTATTTATCGAATAGATTTAAACTGATGAACTTGATTTAATAAATACAAAAAACGAATATTAGAATTGCAAAAGTTACACTTCGTGAATCACTATAATGCATCTAAAAGCATCAACATTTTGGTTGACATTTTTCATGTTCTTCATTTACCAGAGTTGGTTTTCATTGAGTTTGACGTTATCTTTTTTTACTTTGGTTTGTATATAGACCTTTGTATGTAGCTAGTTTAAAATCATTCTCAGTACGGTAACATGCGATTTGAAATATGCAACATTTTCCCGAAACGATTTGTAGCAATTTAATTCAAAATTGAGCACGGAACCGACAGTGTCTGGGAATGCTTTGCTATTTGTTGATATAATTGCATGGATCATTGCATGTACTCGAAGAAACAATAGAACCAAGCCAAGGTGTCATTAATAGAGGTTCGTGTTCTGTTCCAAGTTCTAAACAATATAGAATAACACACTGTATATTTACTAGGAGAGAAGATGATATCCAAAAAGAAAAATATCGCTTAGGATTTTTTTTATCACATTCAAATTTATTGAAAGAGAAAGGGGACATGAGATGATAAAATTCACTTGTGCGAAGCTGAAAAAACCGCATGTAAAATATTAAAGAAAATATCAAAATATATAATCAATATAACAAAAGTCTGCTGTTAGGTGGTGAGGTCATCATTTCGCAGTAAATTCAAAAGATGAAGAACATAGTCAAAACTATTTCACATTTTCCCGGTTATTGCCGTTTTTCCACCAAACATCTTTAAAATCCAGTTTACATGTTAAAAACTATTGTGTATCCTTAATAAAGAAAGAATTTGTCTTTTATAATCTACCATATTGTGTAAAACCAATTCTGCTTGAAAGATGTGAGACCCACCTATCAACATTGCAAAAGGTTTTCTCATAATATAAATATTCCTGTATCTATTTCAGAAATCAACGGAAACAAAAGTATGAAGTGTGATTAATGAATGAGAAAGCTGTGCTTTTTGTTATATAACGTAGACAGATAAATTGACCGTCTCAGTTTCCTGTCGGATGACAGTTAGATCTTATTAGGGATAAAATCTTGCAATTCTTCATTAAAAAGTTCCGTAAATAAATGCCTTAAAGTTGAAGCAAAATCAATATGAAAAACTTGCTATGATTTAAAAATGAATTACTGCAACAATAGACAAGATTTCCATATTATCTTAAGGTTTTCTTCTTTAGTTTCAATTTCCCCCCTCTAGCCAAATTTCGACTTAAAAGACACGTTGTTAGACAGATAAATTATTATATTATTTAATAAAAATGATAAATTGTTTGCCAAGAGTTTGACATAGGTGGTAAACTTTTTTCATTCTGATTTATTTTCAGCTTAATTTTGTCCTGTATTCTATAACCACCTATGATAAATGATTTTTCGATGCTTCATATCAACTGACATATGCACAATTCAAAATTTAAACTAATTTGTCTTGCAAAACTTTCTTTTGACGGACAGACTGCTTTATTAAACAATCTTTGAAGGCCATAAATTCGTCTCCTGTAAGATATGCGGCAAATTTGTTCGATGCACAGTATAAATCAATCAAATTGTTAATAATAAAGTAAATATTATATGATAAAGTCACAATTTTGTCATATGATTGCAAAAAATTTGAGAAAGCGAGGTTTCTGTGGTCTTTGTTTAAAAATCCAATATATACAGTACATTGAAAATAAACGAATCAAATTCATAGATCGTTTTGTCTGCATAAGACTCATCAGTGACTCTCAAAACAAAATAGTTATAAAGCCAAACAAGTACTAAGTGGAAGAGCATTGAGACCTAAAATTTCAAAAAGTTATGCCAAATACGGCTAAGGTAATCTATGCTTGAGAAAAGAACATCCTTAGTACAATGTATTTCGAAAATTCATTATTTTGTAAACAGGAAATTTTTAAAAATTACCATATAATTGATATTGCTTCGAAGTGCTTACTACTGGACTTGTGATAGCCTCATGGACGAAACGTCATCCAGTAATGGCATCAACCAAGTGGTGCATTAAAATATAAAAGTGTTGTTTTGTATATATATTTTTCATGAATTAATACACCCTATCTATTATCATCTATTAAGTAATTTCTAATTAAAACTTTTAAAAAATTTAATTAGTGATACACTTGTGTTTGATTTACATCAAACAGTCCAATTTGAGTAAAGCTGTTTAATGTTCCAACGAAGACATGCATTTACGAAAGTATTATAATTCAAATTTCTTGTGAGAAGTTTGAGCTAGAATTTGCGAACTTTAATGCATTACGTTATTCTCATATAAAATCATGTTATCGTTCTTAATTTTAAAAAGACAAAAGCATCAATAAAACAATTTGAAAAAAATTAATGAGGCTGTTTTTCCTGAAGACCGTTTTTAATATTAAAGTCAAATGTACCATTGACGTAGCTATGCATCCTTGTATATTTCATTTTAAAACGTTTGATGAAAATTGTCGTATTGTTATGACATATACAAAAGACTGTACAAACCTAAGTTAGAATGCTAATCGACTGCATCGTAAAATGAATTTCATTCTCTGTGTCATCTCACTCTATTTTTCTTGGCTTTTCTTATATGAAACTTAGTCATTTCCAATACACAAACATTTTTGTTTTGACATCGATTTCTTGATGACACGTTGCTAAGCCATTTGAGAATTACCACCGAGAAAACTCCATTACTGAAGATTATCAAAATATAGAAGATGTCGAAGACGCAATGCTGATAGGACAGAAAGCAAACCTTTGTGGTTGCTTAAAGTACATAGATAAAAGAGATTGCTGTGTTATATTGTCATACATACCAGTTTGGTTTATTTCAAATTCTGTTTGATTAGTCTGATGTAGGGGAATGATAGATATAATCTAATAACGTAGCAGATAGAAACTCCACGAAGAAGTGCCAAGCTGCCATTCAAAATAGAAAAAATCACACTTTTTTTACTGAAGGTTACAGAACAAACATATTCAAATCATATAACGTACAAAGACAGGTGATTGATCAAATATGCAAATTAAAAAATTCATATTATGATTTAGTTCTACAATTAAAAAAAAGTTTATATATAAGGTCACCTGAGAACTTAGAGTTTATATCTATAATTGCTTATTTGAACTCTGATGGATAGTTGCCTCTTTGGCAATCATACTGCATCTCCTTATTTTCATAGCTTTACTCTTTTTTTTTCTTTTTTCAAATTTTACAAAATAAAAATTATAAGAAAACGATTTGAGACTTAATTTCGGTGTTTCCATAAAGTTTTATCTTGTTTCACTCAAAGGAACAATTTACAAGTACAAATAATGGTTGTCATTAATATTTCAGTCTTCCAAAATCCATTGTCAATGAATACAGTTGCATGATGGTCTAAATCTTTTATCTCGAGATTCTTCCATTCTGTATTATGAATTTACTTTTCTGGTATTTCAAGAAAACAAGTTTGACTTAATTTGGTCCAATGTTCAGAGGAAAAAATTTTGGGTTTTGAGCACTAACGCCATCTTCCTTTTTAATAAAGTTTTTAGAGGATGAGGGTCGTGTTGATCAGTTTTTTTTTCTTTCTTATATAGAGTTATGTAGACTGTTGTTCGTCTTTTCGTCGTTTTTCGTTCGTTCTTTTTTGTCTCAAAGATTTTTTTACTCTTTTGGACTTAATGAGATTTGTATGCTGTCTTTGATAACTTTCGCCCCTTTTTATCAATTATTTGTAGTTTGTTATGCTTAGACTTCCTGGCTTGAGTGTTGTAACCATAGTGCATGCCTCTCTGCTCGAATCGAAACGAATATTGATTCAGGCTCCTAAGATATAGCATTTGAACCCTAAATCTACTGAGAAGGCAGCATTTTTTTGTTATTGTTTCCTATTTTATTCTTTCTAAATCGGACTGTTGTTTTTATCAGATTATAGGGGCCATCTCAAGACATGTATTTATGTTTTCAAACAAAATATATTGTAATTGATAGCTATTGAATTTTACTGTTAGGATCGTCTTGATCTATATCATATTTATACGAAGTATTTTCTGTATTTACCTTGAAGAATTGGTTTATCATTTCTCTACTGGTTGTTTGAAACTGAAATCTCATAACAAGAAAACCAAAAATCAAAAACAAATTTGAAAAATTCAAGGATTACTAATATGTTTTCCTTGTTTCGAATAGTAGTTGTCAGTTCTTTTTAATTGTGTGAGTAAAGTAAAATATATATTTTGACATATTACATTTGCGTTAGCTAGGTGAATGATTGAGAGTGTATACGTAAAAGAAAAATACATTTCATTCCATTATTTGATTAAGGAATTGGCAGGTACAAGTTGTTTATGTTTATTGCACTCAAAGTTGGTAGATCGATGACTTTCGGTATCTTTCGATAAACTTTGCATAGATAAGTTTGGCTGCTTGGTGGTGGGATTTTGATTCTTTTCAGCACATACAAATAAACGCTCAAAGTTTGATAAAGTATAAAAAATATAATCTTCCAGCAACTGACGTGTCTGACAAATTGCTATCTTGCAAAAAAAAAACAGAACGTGTGAAAAAAATAACAGATTAATTAACTTATTTTGCTCTCATTCTGTTGAATGAAAATTACTCGTAAACTTTTATGCATTGTGTTCTATACTGTATATACTGTTAACGAATGCTATTGGTCCTTGTAAATTGATGACTTCATTCATTTCTTTACGTTTTTTTATGCCCTATGCATCCAGATAGCATAAATGGTGACCCATGTTCGTCCTTTGGACATTCCGAAATATTTGGTGTATAACAATCAGCATCCTTGGGATGAAACAGCAGGCAGGCGGTATCTTTTTTTTTTAACTTCGCGATTTAACAAGACTTACACTATGAATAAAAGGAGGTGCAGGGTAAATAAATCGATGAGACAACAACCCAACGACAAAGCAATCAATGAACATCTAGAAAACAACCTACAGTTCAAAAAAGACAGGCACATAAATACAATATACAAGCTTTAAATTCACGGTCTCGAGTCTATAAAAGTTCCAAATAAATTTAACAGCAACAATCAGAGAATTGACATTTAAATTGATTCACCAAATAGCGCAACACATTAATATGCGACTTGTTTCTGCAACTTACCACTCGAAAAGCACGTTGTACGTGATGTATGGTTCGTGCGAGATAAGTTTGTTGTTTAAGTGTCGAATATCTTGTGAAGCAAAGATTTACAGATATACTAGAATTCGCTAACAGATTTACTGATATATTGATCTATTGTTAGAAAAAATAGCTGTTTCTGTACAGTGATAAGACGTGCTTTCTTGTTTCCGTTTAAGATGAATTTGTATTACATGTTTTGGTGTTACGTATATTTGCATCTTTTACACATTACAGCACATGCAGATGTCGCCATTCATGGCATTAGATATAACATCCGGCTTTGTTAATATCGTTATATCTTGTTTTGTAATGTTTTATCCTCGTTTTATGCATTTGGTTTAATTTTTCACATCCTTTATTGCAGTCTTGAGGATTAAGAATCTTGAACGTTTCTTTGTTCGTTTAGTAAAAAAGTCTATATTATGCTGGTATACTGACATGCTAAGACAAAACAATATGAAGGACAATTGCAAAATAAATCTAAAAAATTCTCTAAAAGCAAAGACGAGGATAAGAATTCATGTTTAGTAGAAATTTATACCCATCTCCAATGTATAT
The DNA here is from genome assembly GCF_036588685.1 of Mytilus trossulus. Classification (NCBI taxonomy): domain Eukaryota; kingdom Metazoa; phylum Mollusca; class Bivalvia; order Mytilida; family Mytilidae; genus Mytilus; species Mytilus trossulus. The sequence continues at coordinate 60,882,729 of NC_086376.1, forward strand.
GTGGTTTTATTTCTTTCTTTTTTAACCTAAAGAGATTTTATATATAAAAGCGAAAATGTAGAATGGTATATAGTATAGGCATTTTAATTTTCATATTTCATCTTTCAAATCTGTCTTTACTCTGTATAAAATTTAGATTTAATGGGGAAATAATTTTTTAAAAAGAAGGCAAAAAATCTTTAAACAAATCTATGTAGGAATTGTTCATCTTCAGTGTATAGGTGTGGATATTTGAAAACTGTAGTAGAAATGTATTACATAAATCAAATTGGTACCGTCTTTTGGTGAACAATTTTAAATGACCTCGTCCGGAAAATAAGACAGAAAATCAAGCAATTCCATTCATATTATACATGTAGCAGATGCACAACTTCAACTTTTATATGTGTAATCTTTCTATAAAGTTTGGGAATCTGGGGTGGTGTTCTCGAAGCTATCTTAGGATTAGGACGTGTCTTAAGTCTATCTTATGGCAAGTCTTTTATACCTGACTATGCGGTATGAGCTTTGCTCATTGTTGAAGGCCATACGGTGACCTATAGTTGTTAATGTTTGTGTCCTTTTGGTCTGTTGTGGATAGTTGTCTCATTGGCAATCATACCACATCTTCATTTTTAACTTATGATGTATCTCATTTTTCATCCTATTTTTAGGACACCAAATAAGGTGTCTTAAGAGCATCCTATCTTCATCCTAGTGGAATAAAGTTTGGATTTCGCTTTTTGCTCATTATTTTACGTGAAAATGAAAATGAAATGGAACGCACCATCGGTTATTAACTCGTATATAAAGAAATTGTGCATGATTTTAAACTTTGAACTTCGTGTTTCACGATATGATTACACTGCAAATTTAATTCTCATTTCAAAACAAATTGTTTCCAGTTTAAATAACAATCTTTTTTATATAATTACATTGGTAATTATGCATTTTATTCTGTACATGTTATTATAAAATTCGTAAACAATTTTATTAAATAATGTCGTCATTAATAAATGTTTTATCAAAAAATATCTTTAACGATTAAAAATTTCGACTTAGGATATGTTTAGGACGTCCTAACATAAGATTCGTCTGAGATAGCTTCGCGACACAACTTAAGAGTGTCCTAAGTTGATCCTAAGTCCATCCTAAAATTGGTCTAAGATGTGTCTTAGGACGAATCTTAGGATACTTTCGAGAACACCACCCCAGTTTTTTATATTTTTTCTGAAAATTACAAAGGTCTGTAGGGAATTCAGCAAATAATTCCATAACAGCAGGTTAAACACTAGTACACAAAATAAATACCCCATTTCACTGCTCACTCAATTTCACCTGTAATTACGAACACATTAAAATGCGTTTTTTTCAAATTATAAAACAGGTAGATGATATGAAACACGAAATAATATAGGGTCCTTGTAATTGAAACGTGCATTTGCTCATTGTTGCAGGTCTGTTAATTTCTGTGTCATTTGATCCCCTGCGGGGACGGTTGTCTTATTGACAATCATACCAAATCTTCTTTCTTATATGGACACACATTGTGTTATTTAATTAGGATTGATGTATGGTATTGATTAAGGCCATTTAATGCAAAACTTATAAATATTTAACTCCCCAACGCTTCTATAGCAACTTCTGGAACATGATACTACATGTATTTGACACCAAAGCTAGAACCTCTTTTGTCACGTGGCGGCTTACTAAATATATCACGTCACTCAAAACTATAAATAAACATTATTTGGAAGGAGTTGAAAAATCTGTTCTTTTATATGGCTTTCAATGTTCGATTGAAGTACATGCTTAGTACTTAAGACAAAACCGTAAGCTTAAAGCCATCAGGAATTATGCCAAACAAAAATACAAATCCAATAACTATTATTAAGTAGAAGACGATTACTTAACTTCATCTTAAAACTTTTATTTTTGTAGCTGTCACACATTGTTACGTAATATACTGACATCGCAATTGTCTTTTAATTCTATTTATGTCTGCTTCTTCTACTTTCTTAAAGTTCCAGTCATTAAAATTTATGATAAAACCCGAAAAATAAACATATACACTATAGAACAAGATGTCTAAACCACACCTATCTCTGCTATCTGTTCAGCACAATTTCAACGAAAACTAAGAATCAACACATTTAAAGGCATACAGCAACTCAGTTAATTGATAACCGTAAATGAATAGTGGTCCTTACGTATCTTTTTCATAGGTTTATCATTCAATTTCAAAATTTTCTCCAAATCATAGTGTGTTGCTGTTTGATGATTGTCCTGTTTTCTGATAACTTGCAGCCTGGATGAAGTTCTGTTAGAGTACAAATAAGGGTTTTAATTTAAAGAATAACACAAGATAATTTATTTGGTTACTTTATTACCAGTAAAAAGCCGATCTATAATGCTAAAAAAGACGGATAAAAGGAGATATCACCATAAAATTAAGTAAGTTGTCAGAAACCAAAGGAATTTTAATGTTAATGTCTGTTCATATGTGGCTGACGTTGCTTGCAGACTTTCAATTATAAGGCAAAGACTTACTCTATACCGTCATCAAAATGAACAGGTATACCAAGCGTTTACATAGAATTTATCGATATCTATAAAACAAATCTTAGAATTAAGGTTCCACTAAAGTCAAAATATAGGACACTTCATAAACATCTAAACTTTGCCTGTATTTTTCAACCTATAATGAATAAAGTCATAAACTATGAAAACATATGTTCATTTAAACATACTTTACATATACACACTGTGTAAATTGTAAATAAACTTGAAATTGTTATGGTGTGGCCAAACCGGTTCTTGGGGTGAACACTAAATTTTCAAAAAAATCTGCAGGCCTGCAAGACGACTTAATTTGCTTAAAATTGGTATGGATGAATACTGTAACATGTAATGCAGGGCAAGCCATTGTTGATTTTTCACATACATATGTTTTAATGGCATATTTGTCTAATTTCTGTATTGTATCTTCCATATTCGTTCACTTAGATACATGAAATTAACTGAAACTCGAAAATCAATACCTTTTATAAAAAATCAACAATGGCTTGCCCTGCATTACATGTAATATTATTCGTCCATACCAATTTTAAGCAAATTAAGTCGTCTTGCAGGCCTGCAGATTTTTTTGAAAATTTTGTGTTCACCCCAAGAACCGGTTTGGCCACAACATAACAATTTCAAGTTTATTTACAATTTACACATAGTGTATATGTAAAGTATGTTTCAATGAACATATGTTTTCATAGTTTATGACTTTATTCATTATAGGTTGAAAAATACAGGCAAAGTTTAGATGTTTATGAAGTGTCCTATATTTTGACTTTAGTGGAACCTTAACAAGAAAAGTCTATTTACACAAAATACAGATGAAAAATATGTTTCAGCAACTACTACACTGGATAATGCTCCTAGATAAATCTGTCTTTTAACACTTATTATCTAAACAGTGTTCAGTGACGAAAATAAGTTGGTTCTTATGCACAAGTTCATTTATTTTTCTAAGATATACAAATATGTCAGTATTTATTTTTCTTAGATATCTAAGCAATGAAGTAATGATAAATAACTGTTATGAACCGTGTGTTTTGAAAGACAGACGTAGTATACAAAAAAATACGACAGAGTTTTTTCGTGGTCATATTTCAAAATTAGATTGCATTTCTAATTCAAGCAATGTTTTCTCAATTTCCCGTTCGCGTATTAGTACTTGTTACTAACAATGTCTTCTATGTTTGTATGAATTGTTGTTGATTCAATTTCAGACAAAACTATTTGCCTTGCATGCTAAAGTTATACTTGATTACTATAAGCCTTGGTTTTTTTTTATCCACACAGATATACATTGAAAATATATGATGAAGTATCCCAAAAAGGCTTGTCATTCCGTGTATTTTATAGCTGACTATACGGTATGGTCTCTGCTCATTGTTGATGGCCGTACGTAGACCTATAGTTGTTAATTACTGTGCAATTTGGTCTCTTGTGGAGAGTTGTCTCATTGGCAATAATACCACATTTTCTTTTTTATATTAAATTAAATTCATGCTGAACGAACTTAACGAACCCTTTATAAAAAGGTTGTTTGCAAACATATTCAATATAACTCAATTCCATGGACTTGATTTTTTCCAAATTAACCAAACATTGCAAGACAAAACCCAAAGTTGGACCATATTTATTATATAAATTAAACACTGAGCTAATGATAGTTATAAGTAAGAGCTTTTTATTGATTCTTTAGTGGTTAAAATTTTATTTAAATATTACAATGAATGCATTTATGGCATAAATTGAACACAATTTGTAAGTGCACAACCTCTTTTTTATTGAATTTTATAAATAAAAGATAATATTTGTAAAATTATTTTAACAATATAACCTTTTAACATTTAATTGGTTTTTAGGAGTACTCAATAACACAATATATATCTCCAAATAAATTAATTTCAAAATTACTCACTGCAAACATAGTTTTTTTTTCATTTGTAACATGTACAGCTTGCACTGTCTGTATACAGTTATCGAGATTTCATATTCAAATATATTTTTAATTCACAGTGTAAATTACGGTAATATTTTTAGCCCAGCCCAGTAGTCAGCACTTTTTGTGCTGACATGAATTATCATTGATATGGTCATATTTACAAATTAACTGTTTACACAAGTTAGAATTTTTGAAATACTAAGGCTTTTCTACCTCAGGCATAGATTGCCTTAGCTGGATTTGGCAAAACTTTTAAGAATTTTGGTCCTCCCTCAATTCTCTTCAACTTCGTACTTTATTTGGCCTTTTAAACTTTTTTGGATTCGAGCGTCACTGATGAGTCTTTTGTAGACGAAACGCGCGTCTGGCGTATGTACAAAATTTAGTCCTGTTATCTATGATGAGTTTATTTTGTTCAGACTTCACAATCGTTTTTGGTTTGAATCAATGTGCTCAAAATTAAAGTGTCTGTGTTGCCTTTGGTGAATTATAGTCGTCAACTTTTTATAGTTTACCCATCCGTCCTTCTTCGAATTTGTGTTACTGTTAATTATCTTGTTATCGTTTCGCTTTTTGTTCTTTTATTTGACGTCCTTCTTTGGCAGTTAATGGTTTTTTTCTGTTATGTTGTTTTGTTATGCATGGGATTCTTTTCAAGGGTCTATATATAGTTGCTAGTAAATTATATCATAAATTTATTAAAGACAAATAATGAAAAAAAATTGTAATTTTTCAGGCCTAACACAATTTTGATTATAAGTAAAGATCTGGGTATAGTTTTTAAATACGCTTACACATATAATATATGTTATAGAGTTTCCAGTCACTTTATTTTCTCTGCAATTAAACTTAGAAATAATTATGCAAGAAACATGCTTCATGCACTAAATTGACTATCGGAAAAAATAATGTTTACAATTTCAACAACAAATCGTACTCATTAATCTGTTGGATGTGTACTAGTTGATATTGTAGTTGTGCCGATGTCATGAGTCATGTCTATGCAATGTGTGCTGTATTGCAACACTGTCCTGTATTAAAGCGCTTACAAAAATGAAATTCTTGTTAATTCTCTGTTGACTGTCCAAAGTTTATAGCCGTGAGAGGACCGTCGCAATGTCGATAAAAAGACAGACCGCATTCACCATCGTACATGAGAGAGAAAAATAAGTCAACAACACACCTGGCAAAAAAGCACTAACCCACCAACATCATCGGATGCATGACAATTGACAATGAGCTATCTTTGATTATACGAACACCACATAGCAGTATCCACAACTTTATTTGTGTTGTGTATGCCAACAGGTATTGTTTTCATTGATTTTTGGTCAATATTGTGTAGTTGTAAGTTTGTGATACATACATTTTTATTATCATCACACTGGTGGGTATACATGTAGCGTTACATTACAAACTAGGACACTGCAAACATTAGTCAGGGCTTTAAAAGATTGGTATTTCGTGAACGAGTTGCAGTCCAGATTCAGGATTTTTCAAAATAACTTTAGCAGCTTCATATTTACCAATATGTATACAATGTAAAATAACGTATACAATATACTCTCGAGGACTATATATAAATACTGTTTAAGTCTATATATGGTAGTAAATCAGGTACAATTACAGTTTTTGTTTCTAACGATACTTTATAGGAATTCGAAACGCTAACATGCACGCAGTGTTGTGAAAAGTAAATAGTTGATTAGCATGAATGTTCAGACCATGAATTAATACTACAAAATACTCGGGTTTGGAAATGTTTTATTATAAATGTGAAAAAAGTTCTATGATTTTTGTTTTCAAAATTCTAAAATTAAAACTACTACCTTGTCTCGCTTATATTAAAATTACTAGAAAAATAAATATTTTGTTTATAAACCGTGCAAAGCTCTCATCGGTAATCAGGGTAGCAAAACACCCCCGTGATATAGTGTGTCTTACAGCATTCTTATGTTTTGTTCAAGTATTCTTGAAATATTATTTATATCGTTTAATGTTTACTTAGACTGATATCCAAGCAAAAGCTGAAAATATGAATTAGTCATCAAAAGTCATATTGCATTTAACATCCCAATACAAACAAAACTTTATAAAAAATAATTCAGTTTTTGTAACGTTTTTTTTGTAACGGCTATACTAGAAAACAATTTTGTGTCAATGTCTATAACAACGTATTTATTAACTATGTTCAAACTATTGCCGTCTGTTCGATCAGCAGATAAACCAGGAATCAGGTTTATACCAATACTTTCGTTGATTGAAAGTGTTTCATTTTGTTAGTGTTTCATTTTGTTAGTGTTTCATTTTGTTAGTCTTCATGGACACCATCCTTTTTTTAATAGGCCTTGGCATTCGGTATTTTTGTTATACTTATTTCTATACGATGATGTGAACTATATGAAAACTTCTAACCATGATTTGTTAAGTTTAAATTAAAATTCCGCATGCATATTCACTTGGCTCACATGAAACTAGCATACGGGGAAATGAAGCAAAGCCAAATATGCAAGAAGAAATTATATCGTACTATGTATATACTATAGAAACTTGGTTTCATAGCTAGCTAAACCTCTTACTTGTATGGCAGTCGCATCAAATTCCATTATATTGACAACGATGTGCGTAAAAAACAAACAAAACAAACAGGATTAAAAGCTAAAAATAACAAAATAGGGGTACAGCAGTCAACATCGTGTTTTAATGTGAATCACTATAAAACAATCAAATATATAACAAAGGATGACTGCAACGGATGACTGCAACTCAACATTTGTTGCAATAGCTTCAACGACAGGCTGTATATATCTCTATCAAGGAATGTATGGTAAGAAACGAAAGGTTCGGTATCTATACTATTAAACGAGAAGACCTCATTTTTGGTGTCGCTTCTCTTCCTTCCACAATAAATCAATCAGCATGCCTCTGTGTCCTATAGGTAACATGCATAGTCGCATTTGTCATCCATTTTTATGATTATTCAAATTGAGTTATTTTGGGAGAAAAACGACAAAAAAGAAGTCCGCAAATGATTCCGTCATCAGACTGACTTTTAGTCATAGATAAGACTTCCTGTTTGAAACATGCGCAAATACAACCAATCGTATGATAGATAACAAAAAAGAAAATAGATAAGCCAATCAGAGCGTTCTCCATTTCATGGTGCTAACATTGCAAGAACCCGACAAGTTCGACAACTAGTATACCTCCTTAGAGAGGACAATTATTGTTCGCGTTTATCTACATGTAAACTACGATTATACTTTTTTAAAATCTCTGTATTCTGTCTACTGTTTTTTTTAAATGTTTACTATACAGGGGGTCATACCAGTTGCACTTATAATAAAATAAGTAAAACATGTGACACAAGAACAACCAATCGTAGAGCGTTCTCCGTATCACGGTGTTTAGATCGCAAAAATCACAACTATTATATCCCTTAGAGAGGACAAATATTTTTCGCGTTTACGATTATACTACTTTGATGTCAGGGAATTTCTATATATGATTTATTGTTAAAAGGGAAAATAGTGATTTGGCAAAAATGAAAGTAAAGTAGAGATTAGAGGGAGGCATGACCTTTCTCGAGGCGTCAGGATCGGGTGTTTTTAAGCTCGGGATTTGGGGATTGATCCTTACGGGATCCGGAAATATATTTTTCGATTTCGGGATATGAATTTCTTTAAATTCTGCATCTCGGGATTTCATGGTTTTAAGCCCGGGATTTCGGGATCACGGGACCCCTCCGATCGACAACTCCTCAAATTAGCCTTAGTCGGTATTAGTCATTTATACATGATTCAAATCCTACCATTGGCATATTAATAAGGCTCTAAAAAAAGCACTGAAGGATTGTCAGAAGCATATTTTTTAGACTAATAATGGTCTATATATAAACAGTTACATTTATTTCATGTTTGAAACGGTGCAAATTTTTAATTTGATTTGACTTTATCAAAAGAAGCATTGTAGCAAAGGAGAAGAATAATTGTGGTCGTGAACCAGAAACACGAATATAATGGAATTTAATAGAAAGGAAACAAATATCGGACTTTGGAAAAGGGGAGATACCTTTTATGTAATTCTCAATACATGATATCTTTTACAAAAAATCATCCTACAAGAGTTCACAAGCTGTATATGCCCGCGATTTCGCGGGTGTTTTCTAGTATCCTTTAAGCTCGGAGATGTTTTACACAGTATGAAAAATTCATTTGCAGTGGGAAAATGAAATTATAATTTTTTTTTCATGTGTAAAAGCAAACCAAAGATACAAGGATTATAATTTGATATGATAAAGTAAAACAACAAGAAAACGAACTCCAAGTTACATTAATGTTTCGTCTACATAAAACTCGTCAGTGGCGCTCGAAAGAGAGACACAGTTGGATCCAATAAGCATGTTGATTATATGTTGAAAAATTATATTTTCTTCAAGTGTACAAAAATATGTATGCCGATCCGAAAAATGAGAATGGTTATAGTCCAAATGACATGGATTTAAACAACTATCACCGTACTGCTTTCAAAAAATAGCAAACTCCATATCGTATATTCAGCAATAAAAGGCGCCATCATGAAAGATCACTAGAACGTTTACATAAGCAACTTTGTACGAAACGAAAACAAACAATGCAAGAATATCACATGTGGTCAATAAGTCTAATCTTTTCCGTACACAATTTAATCGTAATAAATAATATTAATTTGCATATTTAACTTTTATGGACCAACAATCATGCAGGCTTGTTGTTCGATTTAACCCAAATCAAGGAATTATAATAAATAGAACCAAATATACGAAATGTAATGATATTTTTAAAAACATAACGAGAATGGCTCTGTTATTGGGTTCTGATCTAGTGCACTCTATCAACTATTCTAGTATTTCCGTTTGCATCTTTTAAGCGTATAATGGGTTAAAAAATTGAAGCAGTACAGTCAAAAAGAAAAGTATATAATCAGCATGATATTGGAGATTGCATGTAAGTTATATCCAACAGAATGAAACAATACTTAATAAAAACGTAAGTACATGCTTCGTTGGTGCTTTTCTTGATTTTACTCCAATTTTTTTTAAACCAAGCATTTATAAGAACCGAAACAGTCGAAGATATATAACCAAACAGGCTCTAACATAATACTGAGCCAAGTTTTCAATCTATTGATAAGCCGGAGAGTATGACATTTAAATGCAATTTGTGTGCAAGTCACAAAGAAACGATTCTTGACACTTTTAGTTTCTAACCGTTTTGATGAGACTTATTTGAGTTTCAAAAAAAAGGCAAAAAGTCATCAAAGATACCAGAAACTCTATTCACAAAAAATCTTACAATAAATATTTACCATAAGTTACATTGAAAGACCCCTTGAAATTATTATGACTTCAGTGTACCATTTTCTAGGAAGATTGTTTAGTGAAATGAGTCGCAGCTTTTAAAGTTTACTACGCGCGTTTTGTCTTCACAAGACTCGTCAATGCAAGGATTTGTAAAGTGAGATTATACAAATCCTTACCGTAAATGGATCTCAATCTCAATTTAAACATGCAATGATCTTGGCATATATAAATTATAATGTGTGCCAGTTGAACTAATGTGACATATGATAGACAATTCGATTATCTGGCAAATTGTTCCCCGGGCTTTCATGTTATTTGTATAGGAGTATTGAAATTCGCTGTTGTAAAACTTAGAAAGTCATTTGTTTCAGTCTGTTAGGAGCAATTTCCTCCAAAATGAGAAAAAGGGTCTATGCTGTCAGGTTTGTTTTGGGGGAATGTAATGGCGACCTTACAGTATATAAAAGTTCGGGAAAATTGATAGAATATAGAATCAAATAGAAGTTACAAAGAGGACAGAATAAAGTGATAAGATATTAATCAGTTTGCACTGCAATGTAAATGAAAGTTGCGTTCATCAACGTATACATATATTGATTAAAATCATAATTATGTTTTGCACTATTGAATGTTTCAAAAAACAAGAATAATAAGACAAACAATTAGAGAGAACATCAAAAAATGCACCGGATATGAATATACTGCACCATGAATATTTATTGTTGATAAAAAAAAATGTTTCAAGGAATTTAAAAATGCGATATAGATCTACCTTTATTTAGTGCAGAAGTAATTTCACAGTTTTATACTACAGTGTTCTGATTGTAGGCTTTTGTTTATGTGAGACTGTAAAATAATACAAAAAATATAATAAAAAGAAAAGGTAGGTAAAGTGTTAATCTTGAACTTTCCAAGATGCTCCATTTCATAATTTTTTATTTTGTTTTGTAAAACACAGAGTAAATTAAGTTAAATATTGTTTTCCCCTATTAACAATTGCAATCACAACACTAGTATCTCAATTGTTTGTAAAACAATTGAAAGGTCTTTCCTGTAAAAGTGATGTTTTCGTTATGTACTTTGTACGACCTTTCGTTTGATATACGACAAGCATACCTTTTCAAACTTTTCGCTTTTAACACTTAATGACCTCATCCGCCTACAGTTTTGAGATCGGAAGTATGATATATGTAATACAGAGTAGATGAGCTTTCATTTGATATGCGACAACGCCATTTTCTAGAAAGTTTGATTTTTGCACTTAATAACCCTATCCAACTAATTTTTTGAGGTCGGTAATTTGATATTTTAAATGTACACATCATGACCTTTCATTTGATATACAACAACCCTATCTTTAAAGAAAATTTATATTTTGCACTCAATGACCCCATCCAACCCATTTTTGGGAGACGTCAATTTGAAATTTGAAATGTACGCTTTATGTTCTTTCATTTGATATGCGACAACCTTACCATCTGAGAAATTTGAATGTTTGCACTAAATGAACCCACCCTGCCCACTGGGATGAAAAGGGGGTTCAAAATTTTCATTTTTAGGTAGAGTTTATTTAGACCTTCAATTTGATATATCAGATGACCCCATTTGACAAAGTACAAATAATGATGCAATATCAACTATATAAATAGAAGTTATGAAACTTACAAAGTCAATGCAAAACTTGAAAATTTCAAAATGATTTTTTGGTGTATTTTTCCATGGAATGTTTTTGGTATTTGGTCAAACATATAACTATGTCAACCTCTTCAATTTCTTAAACATTTTAAGTGGTAAGCTCTTGTTGATTCAGAAATACATGCCTCCGCTCGCAAAACTTTAAACTGCAGTATCTCTATAACGACAATAGATATCTCAAATCTGTTAAATGATAAATGATCTACAGTTGAAGGACAACATTATAGAAAAAGAATTGGGACAATTTCAAAGTTCACCAAGGTCACAATTAATCATCAAATATATGATGCAATACCAAACTTGAGAACCGGAAGTCATAGAGACATGGGACTATCACCATTCAACTCAGGACCACTTGACCTTTCAGAGATCACAATGTCAAGGTCATAGTATAATGTGAAGGTCAAGGTGAAATTGCATCATGACGTAACATTGACCTCAAATTGAAGGTCTTGAATTACTGATCATCTTTGCAGTATATAGTAGGTTGATATCTGTTACCTTAAAAAAGATATACACAAAATACTAGATTTTTAAGAATCATCCCGTTGTAACTTTTGAACAGACAGTCGGACATTTTTCGGTTAATAATATAAAATGTAGAGCTCGTCGAGAGGAACATTTTATACGCTGTATGTATGCAGCAAAGTCTTATCGTTTTCCTAATATGTAAGCTTCAAATTGCAGCGTATTTTTTTTTTGCACTCGGTGAACTTTGACCTTGAGTGCATATTAAAGGTCATATGAATTTAAGATTATTGGTGAAGGTTCAAAGTCTCTATGACTTCCGGTTCTCGAAATAAAATTTTTGAATTATTTTTTTTAATTTTTAAAGGGAAATAACTCCTTATAAGGGTTAGTAACAAATTAATTGTTTATGTTTATAAACATTGCCTTCTGTTCTAATACATGCTGTCATTTTCAATTAAATTCTATCTCTGATACTTTTTGAAAAAAATGCAAATAAAAGAAATTGCTTCAAGGGGATATAACTCTCAAAGTAGATGATGAAATCCTATGCAGCCTCATATGGTAATACATCATTGTGAGATCTACCTATTGTCCAAATAAAGTCATGATATCTTTAAACACATTTTGGGGGGACCATGTTGAAAAAAATTAATAAAAGGGAGATAACTTCTTAAGGGGCATGTGAAATCCTACAAAAGTTCATCTGGTAAAAGTTCATGTTGAGGTCTATCGATGGTTCAATTTTGGGATTGATAACTCCAATAGAAGCGGTAGGAGGGCGTGCCAAAAAAATGCTGGAAGAAAAAAAAGAAAAAAAAACATTAGAAAAACAATAAGGTCTTTCCCATGTAGGGGAAAGACCTTAATAACTGAGTTTTATCTACGGAAATGTTGATATCAAAGTCTTGTCTGCAAGAAGAGTTCATATCAATGATAAGAAATATAAAGAATAAAAATATCATAACATACCAAACGTCTCAATATTACTGAACAACTGCAGAGAGAGTGAAGGTGTTCAAGTTCAGGTTATTTACAAGAAAAGCGAGATTACAATATTTACAAAAACAATTTGTACTTGTATGTATGTACTGTATTTTCAATATTAGTTTTTTTTTGCCCTTTTTCCTTTTTACAAAATAATAAAAAAAAAAAACCATGATTATATTTTTGCTGAATTAATTGATAATCTAAATCTGAATTTGTAAAACATATATTATTCTCCGAGGTAATATTTCTCCAAAAAGCTACTGGTTTCTGGTTATTACATGCAGTATTTAATGTAAACAAATTGTTTTATAGAACTTTTGTTCATCTTACCAAGATGGATGATGCAACATATAACACTTTTAAAACGTTTCTAGACATCTTTTGCATCTCTGATTGGCTTTAAAATATGTGCATTTTAGTTCTCCTGTTCGGAATCTGAAACCAGAAAATGACCTCAGATGCATGAAGTTTATAAAAGGATGAAGTTAGAAAATTGAATGAAAGGTTGGCGTTGCATGAAGCTTATTGATAAGAATTTAACTGATTCGCATTTTAAAATGAAAACGTTCCAATTGATTGATTGATTGTTGGTTCCTTAACGTCCAGTGGCAAATCGTGAATTCATGCATGTTCAGGACGAGCGACCAAACTTGATTGACCAGTCAAAGCTCAAAACAGTTATTTATTATAGTAAGTTGTGCTTCTGAAGCACCATATATGAAATACCCATCTATCATTACATCTATGGTAGCACAAAGAATATGCATAAAAAAGACTATTCTAAAACCTTCTTATTTGCAAAAGCTTGTCAGTTCCTCACATGTGTAGCAAATAAATGTTTTTGTCCATGTGGATATACTTTTATGTGGTATAGAAAATTGTCATAATTGTGTAAGAACAGTCAACTTGATAATTTATTGTCGTTATCAGTTTAACCTTGTTAAAACCACATGCTCTCCGCTCTATAGGTATTTCCATGTCACGTGACTTCTAACTTAATCATGTTTAGATTTTCATATTGTAGAGAATTAGTGAAGTTTTCACTTTATTTACATAGAAAATAAGGCTGCACTCGTGAAGGTGTGTCTATTACAAGGAGTTTAATTCATATCGTAACTTATAAAGAGCAACCAATTAATATAGTTGTTTGTATAGCTGAGGGCTGGACGAATACAAACTCTATTCCAATGTTTACTAGGAAAAAACTTACTTCATTTTCTTACTTTTGTGAATTGAATTTCGAATCTTTGTTATATTAACAGATGATAACATATAGTGTCGAGTGACAATTTATAAGGATGCGAAAAAGTTAACATATGATTATAATATTTCATAAACAGCTGCCTGGATTAACTATTTTACAAGGTGAGAATTCTAATCTAATTTGTTACCTAACACAATTGGTAGATTTTCTGCATTGTGTTTTTTGTAACATGTACAAGAAAATTTGCATGCAATTGATTACTCGATATATATGCATAGATTACAATGAACTTTGTATAAACTTACTAGTGGTAATTTTTTTAAATGTTGATACAGTTGTCATGTTCATGGTTTTATTGATATATGTAATTGTTGGAAAATTAATATGAATGTCATGTAATGGATGACAAAAACTCTAAAAACACCTGAATTACGATTGACACGTATAGTGCAAGATTTTGTCTTACATATATGATATACATCTGAATTAATGAGACGGACAATATTGTTTCTTGTCTTGTAATTTTTGTTATTCTTGGTTAAGATAAACAGAGTGACATTTTGTATGGATGTAGTTGTTACCTTAGGAAGAAAATCTACGGTATCAAAGCAGGTATGAAATTTTATCTTAATTTGATAAAAATTGTACATTGGTTGGCATGACAGGTATGTCAGATAACAATCTCTGTCATCATAAGCAGGTAAATTTCCAGGTGTAAAGTAGAATTCACCTTTCACATTTCCGTGATTATTTCTTATAATACACTTCGTCTTGAATTCCATCATTTCAAGTTACAATTTTTAGATATCCCGGAGAGCTATTCACTATTCGGCAACTTTTTTTTTATGGATGACACTTGAAATAATACTAAAAAAAATATATAATACCTGCATTTTATAACTATAACACTAAAAAAACTTTCATTGCCAACTTAAGGAATATTGACAGGTCCCGACCACTGACTTTGATAAAGTTAGTACTGTTATAAACTAACTTTAAATGATTAAATACCGCTATGAAAAGGGCTTTCATTAATTTAGTGTAACGGTAGATTTTATCTTGCATTTGACCTTGCCAGCGAATTGATATAAATCATAATTCCACCCGTGTCAAAACCGTCAGTACTTATTTTTAGTTTTGTCAATTTTTCTGTCAAATATAAAGAGGTTTCTTGCGTCATTTCTGTGTTGTTTCAATGAATTTATCATTCACGGAGATAAACAGAGCTTTTATTTTACGTTACAATCTAATTTTCATTAATCAAGTAATAGATTTTTCTTCTGTTTTTGGTCTAAATAAAAAACACACATGAAAACTCTCAAACTGTCAAGTTCGTTTTGATAAATGAAGTTGATAAAAATAAATTAACATAAATATCGAACCACAATGTAAATTCAAAAGGGGGGGCTCATAAAACCGGACAAAATCACACATTAATATTTATCAAACTATGGAACTAAACGAATAGAACACAATATTTATTACGAAACTATTCAATTCGCTTGGACAAACTGGTCCTTGAATGTCTCTTTAGGTCCAAATATTAATCTATGTTGTTCTCAAAACTTGTGGTCCTTAGAGTTTCTTGTGTGACGGTTTACATAGAAAAGAAGCTTCATACAGAAAGAAGCAATCTTTGGTTTGAATAGCTAGACTTTTGGAAAATATTGAGCGATAAAAAGACTCGTATATTTGACCATAATATAATATCAATATGGACATGAATATTTGACAATTGTGTAAGTCTATCAAATGAGAAAGGGACAACAGTTAACTACCATGTCACAACCCACTGTTACAAATACAGAAACAAATACATAAATCGATGTTACCATTGGCCTTCTAAATGAATTAGTACGTAAAATACCGTCATATTCTAAAATGACATATATTGTTCATTAAAAACGCATTATCAACTTGTAATTCACCAAAAGACCATGTTATACTTGATGTAGTAACATAACTCTTAGAAATAGGATAAGATAAGGACAAGTGCTCGCGTGATTTGCGTCAAAATTAATTTAATCTTGCTAAGAAAATCGGCTACCGAATTGAAACTTTAGCTAACACTTGTCATCGGATAATACATAAATGACATCTTTCTTCCTTTACAAGTAAAACAAAATATTGGCTTTAAACTGAAATTATAGATGTGTTTCAGGTTCAGTCTTTGAGTTATATTGGCTTGCGATAAATTATTTTGATCAGCAAGTAAGCCTTTTACAATAATACTCCATTAATCCATAACTTTTCCATCAAAATTGAATAATTTGTTCGGCTCTTATGAATGGAACAAATATAACAGTTTGGAATAGCAACTTTGTTGATTCACACATTTTTTACCTTAATTGCATTTCAAAAATAAAAATTTAGTAAAAACTATAGCAACTGTGGACTTTGACGATATCTGTCACAGTATGGGTGAACACTTTTTAGATCTTAGATTAAATTATCATATAATAATATTTTGTATAGATGATTAATCATAATTGACCTGTCATTTGTCGCGAATTGTTCAAACACTATGTCACCTGATTAGATGTGTGCTAACCGATTTGACATTCCGCCCCGCTGGGCTTACTATTTTTACTAATTTTAGCACCATATATTCTGATAATGATAAAAACTTGCAACACGCAAGGTGCACTATAGAACTGGATTAAAGGATTATTTTTTAAGCAGGTATTTATACAAACTTCACGTCTTGTATTTCTATTTTTGGAAACATTGAACGATTTATACACTTGAGTTTTTCTTTCAGATTTTGTATTTTCATCTCGGCTTACCTAAACTTTGAGCGTGTTTTCAATTTGTTTTATTTTAAATCGTTTAAATTAAATTTTTCAAATAAGACCATCTAATTTAATTGATTCATACCTAAGTTAACTGAACTATCTATGTATTCCCAGGAAATGGTGGAATGCAAAATTCGCGTATACACAAACAAGTACACGGGGTCACACCCCGTAGTATAGTTATTTAACGGTAACTTTACAGTTTTATCTGGGTTCGTGTTAGAACTAAGAAATAACTAAGCAAAATAAGCATGCTGCAGGTAGTCATATTACAAAAAAAATAATCCGAATTTTTATTTTCTTAAAAAGAGAAAATCTAGTTTGATCGCATTGATTCAATATGAAACAATATTATAAATTTCTTATTTATTAATTTTGAGAAATCGTGACTTCTTTAAATACACCCCTTCATATGTATTCAATTCAAAAAGCTTCATTTTGATAATGTTACATCAACATATAGCCTTTGTTGTCCCAGATGCTAGAAAAGGCATCATAATATATATGTTAAAGATCACAGATTATATTTGTTCTGTTTTCACACGGTCCAATAAATACTGAATAGTTATTAAAACTAATTGAAAAGTTAATAACAAAGTTACCGCGTTAAACCATTCAATAAATACCTTGTTCTCAAGTAAACATTGGATGAAAGACGTTCGGGAAATTTATGTACCGAGATCAGCGTATACTCAATCATTTTCCAATAATTTACGGATTTGTGACTTTAAATGTTCACTGATACTTATGAATGATATGGAAAATGGTCGTAAGATAGCTTTTCTTGGCCGCCTTTGGAGGAGCACTCACATAAATTTAGTTTGCGGTAGTTTTATGTTTTTGTAATACTTAGATAGTCAATTATCAGTTTATTTATTGGAAATTTATCTCTATAACTATGAAAATTAGAATAGGAAACTCTTTAATGATTTATAGGCATTGAATTGTCAATAAAATATATTAAATTCACCATTTCATATGATGTGAGAGTAATGTAACAAGATATACCCTTCATTCACGACAGTCTCTTTATAAAGTGGAAACTATGACAAAACGGTAAATGACCAGAGAAATCATGTAAACATGGGATATAAGGGTCGGATGTAACAGATAACTGTATACGTATCAAATCATGGCATTATCACATTGCATTTTTAAAAGAGAGAGAAAAAAACAGTTGTCCCATCAAAAGACTTTCTCTGACCCATCTAAGACATATTAATTAGGCCTACACGGATACATGTGAAACTATCGACAGGTCTGTGCTGTAGGTAAAATTCGGTGGCATCCAATCAAATTAGGTTTATCTTCGATAATCCTCGTCTTTTCACCAATACATCCAAATCTGGACAACGTTGCCTTTCGACCTTTGAGCAATTGAAGCCAGACCGGCAGACTTTCACAGAAATGTACAAAGACTAGGTTCCTCATTCCCAAAGGTTTACATGCATGCTTGCAATTTATTTATTAAATGAGACCAGATTTTAACATGTTATTGCTACTAATAGATCATAATAAGAATAAACAGGTAATTAGGATTTCGCCTGGAGAGCAGAATGCACGTAGCGGTCTCTTTTCAAGAGACGGATTTTTGTTTTAAAACCTTGACAGATAGTAAATAGAGCGCTTAATTATGATCGATGGAATCTTTTTAACTTTAAAGTCTTTGTTCATACAACTTTTATGTGTTAAAAATAACTAGATATAAAAACACTGTAAATATTGATGGATATTTTTTTTAAATAAAAGGATTACTCGATTACCGATCATTACATGTATTTGTCTTTTAATTGGCTTATGATTGATTATGAAGGTGTTAACATGGGGGAAATTGTCAAATATGGTTGAGATATACTTTACTTAAACTGTTAGACCAATTAGGTAAGGCATTTGGGTTCCTTATTGATTTAAGATAATTTACATTTTATTTCTAAAGTCTTTTTTTAAATAATTTTCTGTACAGTTCTCTTTTTTAAAACTGTTTGTAAAAAACTATTGGTTAAAACAAATAGGATCTTCTTGGGATACCTAGAAAAGCAGTACATGTATATTTTTTTGGCAAAGGGGGTGGCTCTGTTTTTCTGTAGGAACATTCAAAATATATTAAAAAGAACCAACTAAAAAGCACATTGACATTTCCCTTTGAATTTAAAAATGTGAAATATATTACAGAAGAAAAATATATATGCATTAAAAGCAATTTATGGCAATGTATAAGGTTTTCTGAACAAAATGAATTAAAAGGATATAATGATCGGGATAATTTACCTGTCATACGGAGGCCAGTTTATGTTATTATCTGATGATCATTTCCTTCAATGACACTTTTGTTGGACCGTATCAAAATCAATGAAAAGGATTCGTTTATTCGCGTACACAGCACTGTCAAGGTTTGAAATCTTCACAATCAAATCACTTTCTCTTCCCAATACAGAACGAGAGGCTTTGGGATCTTAGCTTGCAAATGGATTTTTTTTTAATCTTTTCCATCGGAAGATGTGTGCCTATTGAGTCACCAACTCATTAACGTTTACAGATTTCAGATTGACATTGTTCACACAAATATTTATACAGTAGCGGAGTAAATAAATACAGTTTTTGTCCGTTCTAGTGGCTTTGACATGTTTTTAATTTTACTTTCATTGTGAAAACCTTTGTAAATTTGGATTAAATTTGAGGAAACATTGAAATGAAGCAAATTTGTGGAGCTTCAAGAGAGAAAATTATGTACTCATAGTTAATCAATAGTACATAGAAGAATTGTTATGCATCTATCAAAAGGCTGAATTTCCTTTCAGTGTCATATGCTGAATTAAATGGAAAAATCTAATCCGGCTTTTATAGAAAATATTTGACATGAGTGTCAAATTCAGTATATATTAGAGGCGGTTTCAAATTTACTTTATACCGAGCAAGTAGAAGTTGCTATTGAAAGAACACCTAATGATATTTTAAAGTTGAAAATTTGTGGAAATTAAGAAAGTTATTGTTGTGTGCTGTGTATAGGGAATTGACATTTAGCTGTAGTAACCACTTGTACGGTGAAGTACATTATAGCATATGACTTTATAATGTGCTCAATTCAAGGTCTCATTCAGTATTAAAAGGGATTAATTATTTTGGTAATGTAAGACTATTTGTTAAAGGTAAGTAAGAGATATCCTTTTCTTAAGTCATCAACATTCTTGCTGTATCAATAAAAATTTCGGCTATTTCAAATTCGCAGGGAAAAAAAGTGAAGAATATTATCAGATCTTTCAATAGATAAAGAGGCACAGGAATTATCAAAACTATTGAATATGCTTAAACTTTTATGCAACCTATTATATATAAAAGAAGATGGTATGATTGCCAATGAGACAACTCTTCACGTTAGACCAAATGGCACAGAAATTAATAACTATATTTCACTGTAGAACCTTGAACAATGAGCAAAGCCCTTATCACATATATATGAAAAAATACTATGAAAAAATTCCAGTATATATATGATAGTTTGATCTTCTGTTAAAGATATTTTAAGCTTTGTTGACAGTTAGACATATCTGATTCCCATTAGTATAATTCTTAATTTACAAAGTCCACAACTAAAATAATAGGAACTTAATATTGCTATTTTATGCGAGGAAAAAAATCTGCACTATCAACTTATCTTAGAAGGCGTTGATTTTTTATCGATTCACTGATTGACAGATGAGCTTCAATCTTGAAGAATCTTTTCTTTGTGAAGAATTTCTCCAACAAACCTGAAATTGACGAGGGGTGATGATATACGCTCCACAACATTTGTTTTATATTTTGTAAGGTTTGCTCTCAATGAGCATAAACCATATGAAAACTAAAAAAAAGGAGAAGTTTTTATTACAATTTCTCAGTAAACATAAAAACTGCTTCAATTACCTGTATACATCAATCAGAAATTTCTTCAGCTTATCAGTTGTTGAAAAGGTTTAGTGTAAATTTTATCTTTTAAATATATTATGCCATATATATTATATTTTAATGGTAAGATAACGAATAGATTGTTTATTTTTTTATTTTTTGTCATTTCAGATCATCAGAACTAAAGATGAAGACACTTGTTATAAATTTAGTATTTACCCTGTTCTCATTCTGTACAGCCTATGGTAAGTCACTAATACAAACTTAACTACTAAATGATGGAGAGGGTAGGAAGTGAAACTTGAGGTCCTGGAATTCAGATCCAGGAGCTCTTTTTGTTCATTTTCAAAATGCAGTGTTTGACAAAAGAAGGGAAAGGCTAATTCAACTAGCCACCATCCCATCTCTAAACTGTTAACAAAATATTTCAAGGATGGCTTCAATATTGACTAACTTATGACACTACTAAATCAGTCTGGTACAAGACCCAACTTTCATGCTTAATTTAATCTGGGGTAGTGATTAAAGCAAAAACACAAGTTAGACTGTACATGATTTAAAAAATTGATTAAAAATCAATGGCTTTTGGTGTTTTTTCAGTCAGTGAATTTTAATCAGATAAGAAAAATAATTTTCTTCTCTTTTGTTTTGCTTTCTTGGACGAGGAATCATAACAAGTTTCTAAGTACAGAGTGATTACCATTTTCTGAAGTCATATTGCGTAAAATTAGCTGATATTTCTCAATTGCTTAATTTTAGTGCTTAATTTTTGTTGATTAGATCTGAAAATGCTGGAGCCTTAAATATAATAGACATACAGTATGTGCATAGTGGTATATAAAACATATATGTCACCTCCCCAGCAAATTTTTAAATTCTACTTTAATTAAATTTTCATTTCTATTTGTCAGTTCTGGTTGAAAATTCGGCTTTTTGTTGTTGTTAGTAATGATATATTTTCAGAGATTATCTCAATCAGATCAAAATATTTGTCTTCCTAAACAAATGACTTTCCAAAATCAGCTGATGATATTAATCTAAATGGGACATGTTAAAATCTATAAACGCTAGACATACTACCAAAGTAATTTGAGTTCCTCCAGTATAATATAATAAAGCTATGCACAGAATTATGAAATCGTAATGAAAGTTTGATAAAATTTGCAGGGACTCCATTTGTGTAATAGCATTTTGTAGATAAGTTGTTACCGAAAGCCCAACGGGACGTTGATTAATTCCATAATCTACATGTCGTTCTTTATAATATTTGATATTTTTATCCATCTTTTACCAAAATTGACATGTACCAGTTGCAGATGTATTTTCCTCATTTTATTTATGTTGCAAGAAAGTCATAAATCAGATCATGGCTCTTAATTTAGTTTTGAGAATAATATATATAGCTGTGTCAGAAATGTAGTCTTTGTTCTTATTCATAAAACAGCAGATTGTATATCGGTATAAGCTTAATTCTAAAGCATTCTGTTTTATCAACTGAAAGTTAGAGCAAGATTGAAAGCAAAATCATTAGTTCAAATAAAGATCCCATTAATTATTTTACTTTTGAGTAATTTTAGCTTTTCATATATGCAAACTGGGAAAAAGGGGGGCATGTATCTGCATTATAAGTTATGTTCCTTATGTTTTCCACGATAAAATTGCTAAAAAAATATTTTTATTTTGAATAGGAAAACTTATAAGATCTCCTGCATATTACTTAAGATTTATCTGCTTTTGGTGGTCAAATTGAAATTAAGAATATTAACTTTTGTAGGGTAAGATGTATTTTACTTTTTTTCCTAGGTCTGTCTCCCAAGAAAAATTAATTAGCGATGACAGAGGTTAAAACAATTTCCCTAAAAACCCAAATCACAAATGAAGACAGAGATGACTTCCTATGTAATAAGGATAAGATAAATGATGACTTTTTCATCTGTTCCTTACTGTTTTCTAATAGGTTTATTGTGTTTATACTAGCTGGTATATTAGTGTATGGAGAAGCCATTTTACAGTTGGTTTGCTTCACTAGAAAAATGTTGGTATTGACTTGGAAGCATCGCAAGCTGAAATGTAAACAATTAAAGATGGCTTGTTTGAAGTGGAATTTCCTAAATGAGCAAAATGTTTCTTGTCTCTCAAAACCATCTGGTTTGCTTTGGAAACAGAATCTTAATTAAAACACAGTTCTGGCACTACCTAACTGCTGAAAGATTGCAATATGAATTTAATTTTTCAATTAGAAACTAATTAATCTGTTCAGCCATGTAAATTATAACATGTCAATATTTAATGTTCGGTAATTATGATGACGGACTTTGACCATGTGTGTTAGTATCACTTTCTAAACCAGCATTTCTTGTAATTCTTGTAGTAATTCTGATATTTTCTTTAAAAACATGAAAGCCCTTTTTATTGTTTTTGATTAAATAAGATGTGATGAATTATTAATAGAACAAAATATTTTGGCAGTGCCCCCTTCATGTGTAAATGAGAAGTTGATGTAAATGACCTTCAATCTTAATAAAGTGGTGGACATGAACATGACCTTTGGACCTTTATTGTATCATGTTTAGGTGTGGATATGCATATTTTAATTGATACAGGATATTAAAAGGGTTAATAATCTCCTAAATTAACAGATACCACATAGTGCCAACTAATTTATTGAGATAAAGGAAATAGTAAATGATTAGGACCATGAAACAAGTATGCACATGTAAAGATTGAAAATAATGCATATAGACCCTAAAAAGCAAAGTCCTGGCACTAAAAATGGTTTTAATTTCTTTTTTTTTCTCTTGTATTCAGCAACTTTAAATAAGTGCAGTTTGGACACATTGATATTTAAAAATTCAAGTTGACTTTTTTCTGTAAATTCAACCACTTTTTTTCATTGTTAAATGCCACATTTGTAGGTTTTGGGAGTTGAGGTCTGTTTAAGTCATCATTAAGGCTTAATTTATAACATGTGCACTAATTATTTGACATGCATTGTATTTACAGTTGATCTACATTTGATGAGAAGCATGTGATGACATTTCTGTGGGTGGGAAATTCATTTTAACGGGGAAAAAGCGCATATGCGTGTTTTCAATCCCAATTGGATCTAGTCTTAAATGCATGCCATCTTCCATCTAAACAACAAAGAAACTCGACTGATCTGCATGTTAATCTGATTTAGTTGAATCAAATCAATTTCCTGATTAATCTTTTCTTTTTTGTGACAAACAAACACGATTTTTGTAATTTATTTCTATTCAGAAGATTTCTAGTGTAAAAATGAAAGTTATTTGTCCAAGACATTTGTGTGACAGTAAAATTTCCTTGAGTTATTGTAATTCTGAAAAGATGAACAAAAGAAAATTTGTATCACCAAAGTTAAAGGCTAAAAGCTGTTCTTGCTGTTAAAATGTTATAATATTTTTAGTTGGGGAATAAATGACACAAACTATATTTATTTACATGTGTCACTTGAAAGTTGTGTAATATGATGTAAGATTGGGAGGCAATTTTTGATATTTTATGAGAAAAACATCTTTTTCAAAAAGACCTTTGATAATAAGAAATTTGTGCATGCTAAGTACATGCATATCTTATCTATTTAATATAAATAAACAGTCAATTTGCAGCACTAAATCTCGTGATTGACACTCCCAAGTGGCAACTTAGACATATCTTTATTTTCATAATATAATATATCATAATTATATAATGCATTTATGACCATTTGATGCTTAGGAAATAAGTGCCCCATTACCAGCACATAAACTAGCATGTGCTTGTGAGAAGGAGGGGATAATCTGATGCACAGAATTTTTGAGAAAAAAATGGGGGGAAAATCACAAAGAAAACATATTCAGTGTTGGAAATTAGTAAAATTTATAAAGTATATATAGAAAAACAAATGATATGGGGTATCAATCTATGACACAAAATCAGTTTACGCACAACAACAAAAAACCTTAAAAAGCAAAGGAACAGTGCTTTTACTGTTGTTCTTCATCTCAAAGTCACAGCGAAGCTCTGAAAGATTCTTGCACCTTTAAAAGAAAACATCTTTCTTGACTACAGAAATACCATGGAAAATTTACATTTATTACTTCGTTTATAAACAAATAACAGCTACGATCACTAAAATCACTCACTTTTTCTTAAAACTCATGTAATGCCAAATATCTGGCCTTGGATGTAAACCATATGGCGTAAGGTGCTACAAAGTTTACTAAACAAAAGTGGATATAGATGTTGCTAAACTTACAAATTCTCTTCATTACTCATGATTTAAGCACACCCTAATAGCTTTAATATAGTTCGTAATGAGCCCAAGCCTCACAAGATGCAAACTTAAACCTATTTCTTCATCACAACTTTCAGTTATATAAAGGAGTTAGATTTTTCATTCTGGAGTTCCATGTAATGTTTGAAACTTTGTGGTTGTTTAGGGAAGGAAGCAATTAGTTTTGTAAACAAATGATTTAAACTGTTTATATTTTTGGCTGATACTGGCAATAGAAGCAGTAGAATAAATGGATTCTGTTTCTATTAGCAATGTTTATTTTCACAAAAAAAAGACATGCCTGCTAGATGCATGGTATTTACTTTTATTACTAATTCAAAAAAAAAAGTGATGATTAATTCTCATAGAAGTCACCTTTACCATTTTATTTTTTTACGTTTTAATTGTTAATAAATTGGTTAATTTTCATTTTAGCATATTACGCTATAATCTAGAAAAGGAGACGTGACAGCCGTGTTTGTGGGTGTTGAATATAAATTACGAACATCCTCATATTTAATAAATTCAAAAAATTGTGACATTTTAGATTATCTTCATAGGAACACCTGCATTATTTGCTATAAGATTGATAAAATGCAACATTATAGAATAGTATTTAGTTAAGCACCTTGACTTGACTGTGATATCAAATTTCATAATTGTGCTCCTGGTTGCGTTTTCTCATTTAGTTTATGTTGACTGTCACTGCTAATCTTAAATGCAATTAATTAGGTGCTGTTTGAAGTTTACATAAGACGACAGCCAGAAGGAAATGTCATTTTGTGAGTCAGTTAAAAGACCTACTATTTACATACCTCATTTAATATCTATGACAATTATAAATGGACACAACTTTTTATACCTATTGGCACTTTGTAAATTATAAGTTAAAAAGCGCAGGAATTTTATTAACTTTTTTGTGCATTAGCAGAAACAAATACATTATGATGAAAAACAATGTATTTTTAAGTCTAATATTAACTTTATTTTTCAAATGAGAAAACAAAAAAGTCTTCAAATCATTGAAAGGAACAAGATATTTAAAACAAAAATTATTTTATTTTTTCCCCCAAAAAAAATCGTCATTTCCAAAATTGCAAAGTAGTAGAATCACACAGACATGGGAACATAGTCTCTTAAAATATGTTATTTAAACTGGGAAATAAATGAGAATTGTTCAAAATAACTGAAAACAGATGCTGGCTGGCAGGAAAAAAGTCTACTTTTTTTTTTAAAGAAAGACAAATATATTTTTTTTTAAGAGTAATGGCATTAGTTGCAGGACGTGTGAATCATGATTTCAAAATACAATAAAATAGATTATCTTGACATTTGAATTTCATGGTACAAAGAGTTCATCTATCTTTTTAGAAAACAGGTGCTTGTTTTACATTAGTTTCTTTCCCCTTCAAACTAAGGGCTGATCATATGGAAAGAAAGTTGGGCGTATTCCAATAACAGATGCTTTTTATTTAAGATCAAAACAAAATGATATATATAGGTTACCCCAACATTAATATTTCACTGGTCTCCTTTAGGGGTAAGTGTAGTCCAGCTCTCTGATTAATTGCCTGACACCCCTATTTGCCCTGTATGAAAAGTATTATTGAACAATTTATGATTAAATCAGGAAATGTAGGAACGTGTTACCTAAGGAAAACTTCAGGAAAGGACATGATTTAGTGTGGGGATGGTTAGCCATTAACTACATATAGCATTTGTAAAGGAGAAATGTTTTTCTTGTTATAAGATAGAGAAATATTATTTTAACCTTACAACAATGAAACAGAGACTGCTTTAGTCCATTGTCAACCTTAAGATTTTATAACAAAATTCATCACATTCTATTAGCCATGTAGTTATCCTTAAAGTAACCACAATTGAACTTAATAAAAATTTTGAATTTGAAAATTCAATTATGTGATAAACATATGACTTATAAAGATGAGTTTATTTTTGGAAGGGATTATCTTTTGTTTGCTTAGAAGGAGGATGTTTGAATAAAATTTATCAAGACATCTTCAACACCTGAACAAATATAAAAAGGGATAAAAATTTACCTAAAGATCATGTATATTTGGCAGCAAAAAAGCCTGACAGACATGACAGAGGTGTCAGACAGCAAATATCAAGGGATGATGGCTTCAGCCAACGAAATCATTAGGATAATGAACAAAAAACAATAAAATACATTCTTCACAAAAATAAAAAATTGCAAAATCAAAAAGTTTTGCAATGAGTTGGCATGTGTTGGCTTTAATTGCAGTACCTACTGTGTTTTAATTGTATACCAGACATTCTCCTGGTATTGTTTAAAATTTTGGAATTTTGGTTGATGCACTCATTATTTTTTATTTTTGCAGATGTATTAACATTCTCTGTTTTTCATATAATAAGTCTAAATCATTGTCACATAGCTTTTAAAAAGAGGAATTTCTTGTGCAAACCTAAATTATGCAACCTTAAGTAGTTTTAAAAATATTCGTATATAAGAATTTCTAGTTTGGCATTTTTATTATAACTTTTTGTCAGAATAAGGAATGTGTTATTTTAATTAAGTAGTCTGTCTTTTATTCTTAGGCCAGTCATGATTATACTGCATAAAAAACCATGTCATTATTGAATGTCATCTATATTTGCACTAAGCCTTATTCTAATCAAGTTCAGAAATATTAATCTATTTCTAGGATATTATGACCCATTTAGTTCTGTCAGAGAGTGAATAACAATGTTCTTGTGTAAATTAAACACTGATTAAATTATATTTTATTTAAATTTTGATTGATGCATTCATGTAATATTATACATTTTCAAATTTATATGTAAATTGACCAAATCTTGACTTGAAAAACAATTTATTTTTTTGCAGGGGAACAATGGGTTTCTCTAATAACAAACCAAGTTTGTTTTTACTTAATTTCTGAATGAAAAGTGTATTTTTCTCTCAGTTTTAAGGTCAATTTAAAGTCCCCCCAATATGAATTTCATTTTATGTTTGGTAATTGTTTTTATCCTAGGGGTAAAATGTTTATCAACTTGTGTTACAATGTAGAAAGTCCTAAAAATGAATGTAATATCTGCCACTGGACATTAGTTACGCAATCAATAATTGTCTATAAAGTTCTGGAGTTGCTCAGCTTTTCAGCCCTGCAACCTTAAATCCATTTGTTAAATATTTATTAGAAATACTGTGTGCTCAAATCAAGTTATTTGTTATATCCTAAGCCCATCTTGAAAAAGGAATTAGGGGATTTGTCAATTCTCACAAATCTGTATTTTCAATCAATTTTAATTTAAGAACCAGGGAATGATAAAGTTTTACTTGGTTATGTAATTGATTATTACTCCATCATGAACAAATTATAGAAAACGAATTTTCAGATTTCAAAAAATGAGACCAAAGTAATGGCTTTTACATCATCAAGGTCTTTTGAGCATAACTTTTTATGAATCTTTTTAAAAAAAACTTTTCAAACATTGTTTTATGATGTCAAAAGTATATTTGGAAAATATTTGTCCTAGTTGTAGGAAACAGAAAGCAATACATGTCAAATGGGTCTTAAATCGGCCATTTTGGAACACAAAACCATTATTCTTAACTTAACGTGTTTTTATGAAAATTAGACCAAATATCATATATGTAAACAAAATACAAGTTAGTATGCCTGTCATTAATGTTCAGTAAAGACAAATTACTTGATTTGCATAAGTAGGTCATTACGAATCTGTTTTGTCAAATCTTTCGACAACAATTTCTCTTAACAAGAATAGAGAATGATAAATAAGAACTACTACAAGGGTAAACATAGCTTCCGCACCTGTTACATGTATTATATCATTCTTATAATCCTTTTCAAACGCATTCTTATTTCTTTGTTTAGACAATATTACCTTGAAATTGACAAGGGAGGTAATTAGCAACTGTTGTCCATTTCAAAAGTCACAAGTTGCCAAAAGATTCTTACTTTTAGGGGTTTTGGTTACAAACAGGGATTTTGTGCTTCAATTCCATTAACTATTAGGTATTATTATACTTAGGGTGAAAAGGAGGTGGAACAGGATATTACTTTGAGTGGGATTAGTATTTCACAATTAAAACTATAAAAAAAAGTACATTTTGGGACCAAATATTAAGTATGTATAAGGGAAGGATATATGTACTTGTCTCACTATCTCAAAAGCCCACTCGTGGACACTTATAACCAGGACTTATGATTTCATCCCTGACAACAACACTGCATTAAGTCTCTCCAGATTTGAGCTTGCAGTGTTTTAGAACCTAATTCCCACGTTGGTGTCAGAATACAACACCTATTTATAAGCTTACACCCTAAAACATTGTTTACCAGTCTAAACCAATTTATCAAAATTATTAAATATTTATAATAGATATATTATACCTAAATACTCTAATTTCATTCTTAATTTAATAAAATGGAGATAACTGTAACATCCATTAAGAATACTAGTCCCCAGGGAGTGGATTCAAATGATATACCACAGGCTCATGATCTATTTATCATATGTATACAAATCATGATTATTATTTCAATATTACAAAATAAATTGTCTTTTATCAATATTTAATTGTCTACTTATTGTACCAGTCATATAAAGCGAATTTGATCCTCTCTTGGTAGACTTAGTAGAAAAGCTGTCAAAACTTCTCTTTACCAGTGTACAATAACATAGTAATTAGTGGGAGTCATGTTAAAATATGGTATCGCAGCGATACTGGTACTCACAGAATATCAG
Organism: Mytilus trossulus; assembly: GCF_036588685.1. Lineage (NCBI taxonomy): Eukaryota > Metazoa > Mollusca > Bivalvia > Mytilida > Mytilidae > Mytilus > Mytilus trossulus. The sequence continues at coordinate 60,912,618 of NC_086376.1, forward strand.
TCTTTTGTATAGTTTTGAAATTGAATTTTAAGTCTTTTTAGATTTATACTAGATCAAAGGTTTTAAATGAAATATTATTTAGCTGGACAATCTTTTTTTTTCAATATATAAAAACCTTTGACATTAATTATGACCAGCAAAAATATTATAAAATTATGGAGAGTTTAATCTGAACCTCAGAATCTTCACTTCAGTATAAAAGTTGATTTTTCGATCTTAAAGTTTAGTTTGCTGGTGGTCTGTATATATAAGTCATTTGACACATGCCAATTAATGATAGGTTTGTCTCACAACCCTGGAAAATCACTGAAATTTAATCTAAATTATTATTCTGCTCGAAAGCATCCACGTCATAAGAATTATGACGGGTACTAGTGAAATGACGTCTCCCATACAAAGGATGCTTTGAAGGCTAAACAGAATCATGGATAATTTTTCGTTTTAATTATTGGAAATTCACATCATGTTTTTTTTCCAGTGACATTTGAAATTTGATAGTTGCACATTTGGGAAATATAGAATTGGATTGAAATGGGGGGAATGTTTCACTGAGTAAATTTACTACTTGTTCGTAGTGTTATCTGTTTCAATGATTAAATCAGATGATCCCCAAGTGGTAACCATGTCATTTAGTATTAGTAGAATAAAAGAATGGTACATGTATTTAGGAACAATGCAGTTAACACATGAAAAAGATGAACTTGGAGAATAAGATGTATTTTTAGAAAAAAATATAGGACAAAAATTCACTCACAAAAATGGCAGAAAAACATTGCAAAGACTATTTAAAAGTACATTGTATTACAAGCAAGATATTCATATCCACAACAATGCTGAGACTTACAAGGCAAGCATAATAATAAAACAATCACCATTCTAGTACTATAACTGTTAAAATTTATATTCACTTTTACCATTCTACTTTCTACAGGTCCACCTACTTTAGCACATCCGTATAAAAGACGCCAAGTTGTGGATGTAAATACTACAAAAAAACTATTGTGTCCCGTGGAAGCTAATCCTCCAGCGTTGAATCAGTGGTATAAAGACGGAGATGACGTCAACGGAATATGGGATAAATTCAAGATTTTATCTGATGGATCTTTACGTATAACGGACATTACAATGGAGGATGCTGGGAACTATTTGTGTAAAGCTGTGAATGGTTTCGGCAGCTACTCTGTGAATTACACATTAATTGTAAAAGGTAAGACTTCACTTTTGAAGTTTCCAGGATGGAAATTTAAAAATAAACAAAATAAACAAACCTAAGGTTCAATAAAAAGGCATATGATCTTAGAACCATGGTCAAAAGTAAAAAGCCCAGAAGATAAGACAACAGTCCTGGTACCATCACCAAAAGACAAATATTAGTCCAAAAATCATCAACATAGAAAACGCGAAGCAACCAGGAAAATAGTTTATGAGAAAATTGAATTGTGGTTTTCTGTCATTACATAAAGTTACCAGGTTTTTTTCCATTCAAAACATTTCATTTTTATTGCCCTACATAATGGAACTGGGGCAATTAAGCGAAATGTCTTTTTTTTGTGACAAATCTCCTAAGATTTAATGTTTGCATTCTTTACTCAAGGGTATAGTTGTTATCACTGACAAACCAAATCAATATTCCGCAGAGATTACTTCTAATTATCTTTAAGTGATAATTCTTTCTACTCTTGTTGGAATAAAAATGGCTTTTTGGAACCATGAAATCGACTAAAACTAGAATATTGGTAATTATACCAGGTGAATTTCCTGCCGCGCTGACAATAATCTCATCCCAATAACAAACAAATCTTATTGAAAGAGACAATGCTGTAGATATTGCCATTTTAGTTGCTGTTAAGAGACGATAATGCTCAAAAGATGGAAATTTGACAAATATATTGAATATTGAATTAACTTTCCTGTTAAAGTACTTCTGAATCATGCCCAGTAATTTCTGAATGTGTGTATACTTTAAAAACCTCTTGAGGGAATATTGTTTAAACAAGTGTTTCATTTTAGAAATTGAAGTTAATTTCATTTTTGACATTTTCTTTTTTCATTGTAATGATTTATTTGAATAAGGAATATTTGATTTGACACAACTCATTACTTATCAAAATAGTACATATTAATTGACATCACTTGTCTTAATGTATGGGTGCAGTACACTTACAAAAGAGGGATTTTGAGGGGGAATCGAATTTTTATTTGGCATCTTATTTTAACACTTAAAAGATCTTTTAATTTGAAGTGGTTCTTTAAAACTTCATGTCTTTTACTTTTACAGAGAAAAACAATATTCAGATTTTTGAAAGATTTTCATGTTAAGCAATATTATTATCCTTTAAATCAACACAAAACATCAAAAGAAAACAGATAACCATGAAATATTGAGATAAATTTCTTTAAAACTGACTGTTCATTTTGCTCACTAATGAATCCAATTAAAAATGGTTTTGTTGAGGGTCAAAGGGTTATGTGATTGTTTTGGAGGGTCACAGGGTCAGATAAGTGGGTTTTTTTTGTGGAGATGGCTATGTATTCAGATATATTAGAAAGGTCAAATCATGAAACAATCAAATTATACTTTTTTTTTACACTTTTTTTTAAGTTGAAAAGTTTGTGCAGGTATACAGAACAAAGCTGAATGTAATAGAACCTACTTCAGCTATTAAGTGAATTCTACTTTTGAAAAAGATTCATAGGAAAATAATGATTTCATATTATTAAAACTACCAGTAAATATACAATGTTTTATTGCCTTTTATTATGATGACACAGATAAGATAATCATATTGAAAATAATATTCTGTTTGAAAGTTATAGGTTCTTAACGCCATTTAAATCAGGGTTAAAGAGCTAGGGTATAGTGTTTCAGTTTAAAGAAGTTTGACAGGGCTTAAGTGATCTTTAATTAATGTGTTTTTGTAATGAAGACCTCTCTATATATTCATAAGGTACTTGTGGACAGTTTGACCTGGAGTGAACTATTTTACTCTAATAATAACTTGAGGTCAACCATTTAACTTTTATTACCCCTTTTATTGCATTCAGTGATTTATTATAGGAGGTTTTGTATGCAGGTCATTTAGGGTGATAAGATGGATAGCAATGTAAACAATGCTTCTGAAAATCTCTGATGCAGTCCTGGGTCTCTCTTTTTTTACTTAATTTAAAAAAAAAAATGTTTTTCAATGTATAGTTGAAAAAAATTCAAATATTTTTGTGGTTTGTGCGTTCAGGTTGCTGTCGCATTTAAATATATACCTTTTCATATGCAATTCACAAAAAAAAAAAAATTTGCTTTTAAACATTATTTTTTTTCATTGCCAGAGAATATTCTGCTACAAATTTATGAAAATTTCAGACTTTAAACATTCTAAGTGAAAAACATGTGAATCAGGTGTGCTAATAACAATAAATTTTGCCCTAATGTAAACTGGGACCATCTGCTGTATTTGACCAGCGGACATTGGTCCCTATACTCACCTGTACTGGATGTAATTATATTAGTACATTGGACAGGTAACTAACCCAATTCTAATGTAGTGAAGCTGTTATCAGTCCAAGTTTAAAGGGGACACCCTTTGTTTTTAAGTGACAACTGATAAAATTGTCATATTTAAATAAATAAATGATACTAAATGATGGCACCGAAATAAGACTTATAATAATACAATAGATGATAATGATGGGAAATAAACATTGTAAAGGTCGCCATTGTAAATATCTATAAATGTCAACACTAGTAATTTACATAACTCACACCACTGTACAAAATTAGGCTGTCATATTGAAAAATGTCACAGAATGGGGGAAAAATGTTGGAATTGTTTTCGTGTTGGTTTAATGGGTTCTTGATATATTCTGACAACATTTTAGCCCAGTACAAATATTTACTTATATATTTGAATAAATAAACATATTTTTCGCCCTCATTTGGCATCATTTAGACTTGCTCGGGATCAGCCTGAGTGGCAGAAACTAAATTATTTATATAACAGAATAAGACTTTCTCCTACATTTCCACGGTAACCAAACCATGTGACCTTGTACAGGTACAGCTTAAGCAATTGATGGTAACTTCATCTTTTCATATTCAAAACTTTATAATTTTATTTTAATTGAATTATGAGAAGTCTTTCAAATATATGAATTATTTTCCCAGTGAAATCCTGTAGGTCTATTTCTAAATGTTTTTTTATATTCACGAAACACCTGGAACTTTTGTTTTGGGGGCCATGTTTAATTGAATCCAATTTTTGCACCTAGTTGACACAGAGTCAGTGATTCTTCTTTTTTTATTGGTGTAAAGCTGTTTGAATATTGTGAATGAACATGTCTTAATACTACGGATTAGTGAATCTACCGTAGCACACCTCAAATTGTGGTGCGAGATCGCCATTGAAGTCCTCCATTCTTGTGGAAAATATAAACGGTCTTCATTGAAATAAGATGTTGTGGTCTTCACTCTCAGCAGACGATATTCAGTTTGTAATCCTCAAATAAAAGAGAAATTTAAAAAGAAAAATTGACTTCCCATGACTCCAGGGGTGTATTAATTGAAGATCTAATATCACCGAATACTTCAACAAAACATACTGTGTCTATGCATTTATAGATGGAAAAAGACAAAATACCCAGTTTTGAATAATTCTTAAAAGAAAGTTTTTAAATATTCAGATCTCAGAGTATTTTTTGTGATGAATTTACGTTTCTTTACCAAGTTGAACTAATAATTTAAATATTAATCAATACCTTGAAATTGACGATAGGGTCAACTGGTCCATTTTTAGAGTAGCATTTGTCATATCTTATAAATATCTTGTATTTTTTTAAAAGTTCTGATTTTAAAATATCAAATATTTGGAAATAACGATGCCTTATCAATTGATCCTATGTTGAAATATATTTGTACTTTTATTTCACAAAAAAATCAACAAAGAGATAAAACAAGTTATTTTGACAATTGAACAAGTGACATGTGTATTTATGTAGTACACATTTGGTAAACTCTACCAAAAGGAAACGAAAAATGAAAACAACAAGAACAAAATCTGCTGTAATGCGACGTGATTAATGAGTCTTTGGTTAATTGTAACATTGACAGCCAATGCACAATAAATGAATTAGTCATCTTATGCAATCAAATTAAGAGCAACTCTTCACTTTTCTAAGCTTGATTCTTGAAAGAATCCCTGTGGGTTTTATCAGAAATCTTCTAAGTTAGAGGACAGATGTCACCAAATATGAAAATGTCTTTTTCCCAAATAATGGTTATGAGACAAGACCCTGTTTTAACAATGTTAAGTTCTTTGTCTCCAAAATGTAAATAGTTTCATGACATATTGCAACATTATTATTTAAATGACAGCTTTATTTTTTGGCATCTCATGCAATTTCTAGTTTTAAGATCTGAGAAACTTAGTTTTATTTGTTACTTTGAGAGAGAATTAGGTGGGAAAAACCACTGTTCTAAATACATATTTATTTTCATTCAAACATTAACAAAACTATTTATGAAATGATCTAGATTGGACTTAAGTAAACTGAAATCTAGACACAATATTGGTCATTTAGACCACTGGACAAACACATTTAGAAGGAATTTCAATTTCTTTAAAGTTCTTCTGATTTCAATCTCCAGAAATAACAAAAAGTCTTAGGGCGATTTAAACACAATCAGGAGAGGTGTATTGCAATTGTACCTAGATTTCTAAAGGAGTAATTGAAAATAAACAACTTAAGAAAGCATGTGGCATTTCAAAGGTATTTACTGACAGTACTTTGAGTATAAGGTTGTGAAAATAAATACACCAATATTCAATTAAAATGGCAGACCTAGTAATAATATGATTTTATACTTTAGTAGTGAGTTTATGTTTTCATAAATAATATTATTGTAATCAGATTTCACTAACTCCATTAAAATTTGGCTCAGAAATTAATATTCTCTTTGTGGTGTGACCTAGCTTGTCTTATTTGAACAATCAAGATTGTGATCTCTTGGTAGCTTCTGGTTTTACTTCGAAGGTGCCATATCTCATTTTTACTTTTTTGACATGAAGAAAAATAATCTCAATTTTCTTTTCATTTGTTGAAATAGCTGTTGGAAAGTAAAAGAAAACATCTAATCTATTAAGTTTCATGGGGAGTCTTGTGTCTGTTTTATACTATACAATTTCTACGGAAGGAAGAATTAAAGTATTGTACAGGATTCAGAAATAAGAGGGGTTCCAACGTAATATTATCTTAAGTTATTTTATATCTATGTTTATTAAATTCAGCTTCATAAGTCAATGCATCCACAGAACCCAAGCAATGAATCAACAACCTGCGTTATTTAAAAAAATAAAATAATTCTTATGGGTGGAATTCCCTGTTACATGTTGAGGCGACAATAAGCTGGTCTTCAATCTCTGAATTTGATACAAAATACGCAGGTTTGGTTCAAAAAGACCAAAATAGAAGACTTTTCAAAGCAGAATAAAGGATTTCATTCATTAGTTATCGTTCAGCACTTTAATATGTTGCTAAATTTTAATTTTTAGTGAAATTTACTAGTTTCCCTATCAATATAAGTTTGCAGTCTCCATTGATGTAACTATGCTGTGAAGGGAAATGGATTAGCCAATGGGTTAACCAGTTAATTAAAAATACCAGCTTGCAAATATATTTCACGAACTTTCTGTAGTGCATATGGTAAAATATTTTGACATGTTCAGTTGTATTAAATGTAGATAAACCTGCACTTAATTGCTGACATGTATTTGTTTAAGTAGCTATATGCACCTGTAAATCACTTTTTCATATACCTTCTCTATTAATGTCAAATTTATAAAACATAACTTGAATAATTCAATTATTTTAGCGGATTATTTTTAATGGTTAATACATCTGTGTTATTATAAATCCAATCAGAGGTTGAAGCTAATATAATTGGACATATTTATGGATAACCTAATGATTAGACCACAATATATTATTAACTGGACATCATTGTAATGAATGTCCTGTCCATCAAATTTAGTCTGGACATGACAAGACCATTGTCCACCCTTGACTGACCACTATAAGGTTACCATTTAAGTAATTCAATAAAGTCTGTTAGCATTTCGTTGCTGAAATTTTTGGTATGATTTGTATGAAATTTTTATATTAGATCTGTGATAATGAAGGGGTATTCAATCGTATTACATCCCGCTACAACCAGTTCAATAAATGAAATTATTGTCATGAATAACTTTAGAAGCTACAATTATTCAAGAATAAGATCACAGGAAAAAAATCATTATTACAAAGACAGCAAATTCTGAGATATAGTGAGATTATTGAATAGAAATTTACTTTTAATTAAAAGCTTCATTCTTTGATATAGTTACAAAATGAATTTTATAAATTTCTATCTTTAATAGCATATCATACTTTAAATATCTTCTGCACATCTTTAATGCATGCGCCTGTAACATAAACCAATATTATGAAAGCCCATAAATTTTTATCATATTGCATCTATAACACATTTATTGCCATAATAATTTTTTAATCTATATAATTACAAAAGAAGTTACGTTATAATAGTGCCAATTTAACACTAATACACCGGTTGATACAGGGAAAATGATACTGGTAATATTATCAATATTGGCCAAGTTTGCATCGATTTTAATTGGTTTATGTGATAATATCCGTATGATTACATCTTGGGGACACATATTTTCCATAATTTATATAACACTTTATTGGTAAAAAATATCACACTTTTTATGCTGTTTCAAAGCAATAGATTTTAATCCTGTCTATTCTGAGTTAGATTTATGTTCACGCTCAATCAGCAAATAGTATATCAGGGACTTTGAAAAACCATCTAGACAAAACTGGTATCTCTGTAAAAAAAAACTTTTACTGGTATTTTTTTAAGTAATATTATATAAAATTCTGGTAAATCAAAATGAAATGCATGACCTTTAAAAAAGCATACTAAAAAATGCATATATAAACATTTATAACAATATTAAGATTGAATTATAAATCCATTGCAGATGTCAATTAAAGTTTTGCATAATAAAAAATGAATTAAATTGAATATATATCCAGATAGATTACATGCCACCAGATTTATTAGGTAGAATGATGATATATTTTATAACAATGGAGAGTGTAAAATATCTAATTTCATTCCCATTAAGTTGTGCATTAAGATTATTATCTTAAACGATGTCTGCCTCATCTGGCTTCAAGTTACATCTTTATAACTTCACATTATTTTATTTAGAAGTTTTTTCATCTATTGTTGTGGTATCAGCATATTCTTTGTAGAGAATAGTACATGATGCACCATTGTCATATCAGGCTTCAGTAATTCTAAGAATACCATTTTATAACACGTTTTCAAAGCTTTGCATTTTGCATTGCCAGTATGCCTCTTACAAACTTTCAAGAAACCTTTCTTAAATTTATCTAGGAGTTGAAATAAAAAGGTCATCAAAAGCTTACATATTTTATCCCTTTAAATCAGATGCAATCCTGCACATGCCAGGTGCTTTTCATTCTAATCTAAATTGATCAGGATTATCAGTTTTCTTAACCAAGGTCGTGTTGGTTTTTCAGAAAATCCAGCTTACACCACCAATAAAAACGGATGGCCATAAAATATCACAATTGTGCTGGAAGTGGCATTCAACATCAATCAATCAATCAGATTCAGAACAAGCACCTAAATTTCCCCTTAAAAGTTGTGGCCATGTCTGACTCATATTTTCAGTAACATAATCAACATTTAGAATTATGACACTGTCATCTTGTTTACTATGATTGGGTTTAATAAATTAAATTTCTAAGGATGAGTAAAAGTAAAAATGTTAGTGAAATGAGGTTAGTCTTGTCATGTATATTATATAGGTAGTGAAATGTCTGTCGCCGTTCTGACAACACTTCTTATGTACAAGTATACAAAACAAGGAAAACGTCAACATAATTATTGTATTATCATATCACTATTTAAAAGCAAAAACTATGTTAAGCTATTAATAAAAGAATGGAAAAAATGTTGGCATTAAAACATTTCCTATTTGGTTTTCCCATATATGACCATCTTTTCAATTAGAATAAATGAAAATGTTGACAATAGATTTTTTAATGCCGACTTTAATTTTTGTAAATTACTAAACAAACAGAATTACGAGGAGGAAACTGTTTAAATTATCTAATCATATTGTGATGAAGAAACATTTAATTGGATTTTATGAGCATGATTTATTTCTTTTCGTTCAAATATGAAATTATATATCTACCCAGCTACCATTTTTATAGTGACCACACAGCCACAAAGTACTGTTTACTGTTGAAGGCTTGTCAGGTATTAGTTTACAAAAGGTTCTAATATAACAAAAACTATTGCCTTTATTATTTGACTTATTAAACAGTTTGCATGACACAATGTATTTTATCATCCCTACACTGACACTAATAGTGATGTATAGGCCTTTAAACCATCTGCTCTAGTAATTTCATACCATATATTTTTTGTAAATTTTACCATATTTGTTATAACGAACAGTCTTTGGAAAATAATATTTGATAATGGCCATTTAATTGAGGGAAACACTTTATGTAACAGTATCAGATCTAGGATTTCAGTTTAAGGAGAAAATAGGATACTAAAAACAGGATGATTTTTTGTCATTCCCTCGGCGCCTTGGTTTTCCTGTTTGAATGGTTTTACAGTAGTCATTTTTGGGGGGCCTTAATAGCTTGCTGTACCATGTGAGCCTAGGCTCCGTGTTGAAAACGGTACTTCAACCTATGTATTATGGTTTACTTTTACAAGTTTGACTTGGATGGAGAGTTGTCTCATTGGCACTCATACCACATCTTCCTATATCTAAGTAATTATAAATATAGAAAATATAAATTTCTGATGCAGAAAATTGAATGAAAATGTTTAAGGTATCAGAACTAAAGTGGGTGTTCTTTAGAAACAGTATACTATTTGTACTGGAAATGAAAGGATAAAAAAACCAAGACATTGTCATATTTCTTCCCTAATTAAACGTTGAAGTATGGCGAACATGGGTGACATGCTAAGTTTGGCTCAGGTTAGGGTTTAATGTAAACATTGCCTGGTATGTAGGAGAAAAGTATATTATTGATGTAAGGTAATGTCTTATTGCATGATATTGTCCCATCAATTTCATTACCGAGACATGAACACATATATGTTAAGTTATTTAAGAGATGAAATATTGACATGGTTTTAAGGTGAAATACGAAATTGTTGTAACGATAAAAGTAAAAGTGTAACGGTAAAAGTTTTAATACTTGACAGAACTACATGTACTATTAAATTTTGCCCAAATTACAACAATCGTAAACAACATACAAGGCTTTATACATATAATATGTGTTTGAATAATAATAACCTAAAGTAAAGACATCCCTGAAAAAAAGATTAAAAAAAAAAATCCCAAGATTGAGCCTGACTAGATGGCTGTCTGTTTTACTGACGGTGGAATGTTGGATGTAAATACATTGACAGGGGGTCATTTTCTTGTCTCTCCCTCTGTTTCAGTCACTTGACTTGTTAACTTTAGATAAGACAGAATCACCCATTTTGTTGTTTCCTGGTATTAAGAGCATTGTGATTAAAATGTAAATGTAGGCCTGCAATCTTCACACACACACACACATACATTATGGGAAGTGTATTGTGATTAGAATGTGTAAATAGGCCTGCAATCTTCACATACACAATATCAGAAATGTAATGATAAAATCATTTAAAATATTGCTTTGAAAATCTTCAAAGTAGAAAAAACACTTTTATAATTTTTCTGTATCTTGAAGAAAATATATGTCTTTCCTTGTCAGAAATATGACAATTAGAACAGGGATAGAAAAAGGGACATTTTCCTCAAATCTCCCTTTATTACAATGAAAGCAAGAAGTAAGGATTTGGACTAAATTCCCAAGTTTGTACTTATATCTCTTTTACTTTTCCTTGTTGTCTCCCTTTACCTTCTCTTGAAAGAAATCTCTAATTCACCTACATTCACAAAACAGTGTTGATGTAATTGTACTCTTGAGTAAATGCATACAAAAACTTGCTTCATTCATTGATAGTAATGACAGCTTAACATATTATATACCCTTGACAGAAACACTTACTGTTACAGAATACAGTATATTAAAACATTTATAATCCCTATCTGCAAGGTGTTGGATGTAAATTGGCTGTAATTGAAAACAGGTTATACATTTGCTCTTACAAGAAAAAAATAAAGACACAGAAAAAATCAAACATACAATGTCAGAAGTTTTTTCTGTTTAATTGATAGATTCTGTTCAGTTGAAACATTTCTATCCATGAAATATGTCTCTTATATTTAGTTCACAGTGGGGCCCCTGGTTTTATCACTTAAATCCCAGTAGCGAAAATACATTATTATAAATGCCATATTGCCAAATACTCATTAAGAATGAAGTAATATCCAGCAGAAAACAGTTTCTTATCTGCACAACTTTTAAACAAAGGTTTTCTTCACGAACAATTAAGTTATCATATTTTCATGCAACTTTTGTCTAAATGAGCCAAATTTAATCATATTTAAGAATGAAGATGTTTTACATTAAATATCACAATTCAGATTAAAAAGAAATTTAAACTGATAACAAGAAGTAGTTATGAATGGTTTATAGAAGCAGTTAATTTATATTTATTGAATGAAAAGATTGGTGCATGTATTGCATATGTTTTATTGAGATTTTGCAAACAAGCTCTATGACTGCTGACAAATAATGTATTAAGTTTTACTCTTTTGATAGATGAATCTACAGGCATGGTTAAACAAGACAATAATCTGTATCCCAAGTCAGATAGCGAAGACTTATCCAAAGATGGAGGTAGGAATATTTATCATAACTAGTCCAAAAGGTCATATGTACTTTAGTGACAGAAAATATACTCAACATTTTATTGACAAATTTCAAATATACCCCTAGCAGAGTTGATAGTTTTGAATAAAATTTAGAATGAAAGAAAAATTAATGACAATATAACCCTAATGTCAACTATGGTCGGAGTAAAAATAAGCCAATATGTCTTCTGTGCTTGAAGCAAAATAAAACTTAAAGGTCATCTATACTTGGAGAGAGAAAAGCCCAATGTTAAACTAGAATTTAAGTTAAAAAAAAGCTCAATGGACAACTATGAAAAAGAGATGACATAAACTTGAATCAATTGATGGAAGAGATTTGAGTTTTAACCACACAAAAATATTTAGAATAAAGTCATATAAAAGACTAATTAAATTCATTGTTATTCTTTTTTGTTTTAGCTTCTCCACATTTTGTTCACAAAGACAAGATGAAAAGACAACATTTCGCTAGACCAGTTTCCAGTTCTGTGAGATTCAAGTGTAAAGCGACAGGAAACCCAATTCCACATATAGCTTGGTTAAAAGACAATGAAGTTATCAATAATCATGGGAAGAAACCCATGTGGACATTAAAATTACTGGAACTGACCAAAGCTCATTCTGGGAAGTATACATGTCTAGTGAACAACCGACTTGGGTCCATTAATTATACATACACATTGGACGTTATAGGTAAGTGTACTAATTAAACTCATATTCTTAACACTTTAGTCATACTTAATGAATTATTAATATTATACTGTAATAAATTGTTAAAGATGACATTACAAATGGATTTATAGCGATTTTTTAAATGAAATCATCACTTTAATGAAAATGAGTAATGAATTGTGTCAGTTTATCTGTCCCATGTTAATTGTGGTACACAAGCCTTGTGGTATATCCTGTGATTTAGTTCCTGAACGTAATACGAAAGTAAACAATAGCCCTTTTGAGTAACAGCCACAGTACTGCTTATGTAATAGGCTAAAACTCCCTTAATTAATGAAATTCAAAATTGAAAAGATTTCATTCAGTTTAATAATGAGACATTTAATAAGAATTTATATCAATTCGACTTTAATGTTGCTAGTATCAGTCTAACAGGCGTCCAAAATGAAACTTTTTCTTTTTTTCTGTTTTCGTCAAATACTGTACCACCATCACAAAAGCAATAAAGATAGTTTCTCCTGGGTTTGATACATTCCTCCTAATTTGATCTTTAGATATGTGCAAAAACATTTTATTTTAGTCCAAGATATTAATGTAACTTACTAAGATACGGATATACTAGACAGAATAATGGAGGCATAATTTAGAATCAAATCATAAGACTTCTGATATAGATGTCTGTTATCTTCTCTTTAAAACTTTGAGATTTCAGTCATATAACATTACGTAAAAAAATGGGGTAATGAAATATAAGTATATGTAACTTCTCCGATAAGACAGAAAAAAACAACTTATAATTTACATTGAACTCATCTTTTTTAACAGGTTGTCTTTCAAAAGCTTATTTAAACTTGACTTTTATGCCTCTAGTATCAACCAGGCTTCCAAAGTTAAACAATTTCATGTTTTTGTTGCTTCTATCAAACACCATACCACCTTAACAACTGTAATAAAGTTATTTTTACTGGTTTCTATTTTGGTTTTATATTTCTATCAAAAATGTCAGCTTTGCACTTCTTACTATTTATCAGACGGTGAAATGAACTTTACAACTACGATAAATTCTTCAACAATCATTACCAAAAAATGAAGTATCGGTAAAAAATCAGAAATTGATCATAATTTATATTTTTCAGAACAATACCAGGAAAAACCAGAATTAATTGGTCCTCATCCATTAAACACAACAGTAGATTATGGCCAGCAGGCATCTTTACAATGTAAAGTCAAAAGTTTAATAGAGCCACACATTCAGGTAAGATATTGAGTTATCTCCCTTACAATGCAGCTATGTTCAGTGTGATATGAGTTATCTCACATTTTTGAATGAATTCCTTGAATTAAAATATTTATTCAGTCCTTCTCATACAACTAAAGCTAATGAATAAAGTTTTCTATTTTAATTGTCGAACAAGTTTATTAAAGAATCATAAAGATGAGTTTAAAGCTTTAAACATTAATTTATAACCTTTTGCATTTTAAAGTATACTTGACAGTATAATTTCCTCATTGTTAAACATATGTTCACCTATTGTTGTTAACATCCATGCCCTCCATCTTTTGTCCCATTTGCAATCCTACAACATCTTTTGTGTAAACCACATCATCAGATAGTTGCCACTGGACATAAAGCAATCAACAATCAATCAATCCAATTTTTATTAAAATTTCATTACACAATGTTTGAATCAAAAATTAACAACAACAACAAAATCATGGATAATTGTATATATAAATATTTTTTTTTCAGTGGTTGAAACTCCTTGAGAATGCAAAAGTAGAGAATAACCAGTCAACTATCAAAGTAGGAAAAGAATTATTTGTTGTTTTAAAAACTGGTGATGTTTATTCCATTCCTAACGGGACATTCCTCAATAAACTAGTGATAAATCGGGCCACAGAGGAACACAATGGAATGTACATTTGTTTAGGAGCTAACATTAGAGGATACACCTTTAAAAAGGCCTATTTAAATGTTAGACCAAGTAAGTACAATAAAGGACCATCTCAAAAAGGACTATTTACAAGTTTCATCATTCTTGTTGCTGGTATAAGTAATTCTGCTACAGTTGTCAACAAAAAGTATTCTTTTATACATTCATTGAATATATTTGAATTTTATCGAGGCATACATTCTTAAATTGCTGAGTGGGATGAGAAAATTCAAATATGATAGGTAACCCATGTAAGGTAACCATTGTATAGATACATCAGATTTTAGCTTCAAATTGTATTATTTTTATGTAAAATTGGTTAATAATTAACTGGAAACCTTTTGATGTGTGTATTAAAATAGCAATGATTGCGTTAAAGTCTATTGATGCGTGAGGTTATAAGCAATGGATTAAATTAGTGGAGGGATGATATCTGTAATATCCTTTATATAAACTAGAAGCATCTAATGAGATCAGGCAATAAATAAGGTAAAAGTACACATTAATCAATCACGTGGAAGAAGTCTTTGATTTGTTTTTATTTAGTTAGAATATTAAATACTTGGAATAATCATTGATTCAGGTGGGTTACAGATCACTTTGTACTTTGTTATAAGTAATGAGAATGCTGACTATTTGAATATATTAATTGTTGAAAATTAAAAACTAATTGAATGTCCAATTAATAATTTTTCTTCTATTTCAGATCCAGCATTATCAGAAATGACCTCTGATACCTCAAGTTCATCGCTACCTCTTACGATAGGTGTGCCTACATGTTTCGCATTAATTGCTGTGACAATTGCTATAACTCTCCTACATAGAAGGAAAAAAACTAATAATTCATCAAACATTAATAAAGGACCACGATTCAATGCAGTTCCTACAACGGAGACTGAATCGTTTCCTTCAATGCACTCTAACCATCCTACGAACTTACATGTGAACCCAATGCACGGGGTACCACATCCGAACTTATATCCTGGTCTGCCTAACAGCCAGTACACTGGTATATCTAATAACCAAATGTTCCCATCGAGTATGGGCTCATCTAAAAATCATAGTATTGACTTCTATACAGACATTTCATCAGTATCTCAGAAGCAGCATCACCATCATCATCATAACACACCACAGTTCTCATCGTCGCAGTATTCGTCATAGCCAAAGAGAGACAAATTTAATTACAGAATACCTCAGACTTTATTAATAGCCAGTTAATCGAGAAAAGATCAAGAAATTTTATTCTGTATTTTACATGTTAGTGAATGTTCTGTTATGATATTGAACTGTTTTTAGTTTGTTAATGAATGGGAAGGGAGGGAACTGTGTTTGACTTTTTACTTTTTCAAAATTTTTGGTATTATATTTATCAGTGGTCAATTGTCTTGTCAAAATTAATTAAAAAAACTGTAAGTTCCAAAACTCTGTTAGTATTTTATGTCAAGTACATTGATGTTTGTGATTAAATCTTCTATTTTTTGGTTCAGATGCAAAAATGGGATTTAGTACAGAGTAAAATTTCTGGAGAAAACCAGTTGATTTATAGAAATAGTGACTAAATATTTTTGTCATTTACTGCAATACAATTTTTTGTTATGTAAATACCTTTTTATAAAAGAATTTATACTTATTTGTAGCAAGAAGTGCTTTTTGTTGATTCTGTTAGTTGTGTATATAGTTTATGTGATTTAATATATAATTTAATTTCATTCCTAAAGATTTTCTTTCACCAAAGAGGAATTCTTCTTATTATTTTATTAATATAATTTCTGTATAGAAGAATTTCAGATACTTAAAAAAAAAATATTTGAAATTCAGCTGATTCAAAGGAATCTCTTTTTTGTCCTTTAATTTTCAGAAACAGCAGTTGTTTCATTTAAAATTAAAAAAATCAATGTTATATGATAATTTTTGTTTTCTCTTTTGTTAAAGATATTTTTTTATTTCTGAAATATTGTGTGTAAGTGTTCAGTAATTAGTATTAAAATTTGAATTGAAAGCTCTTTGAAAAAAAGCAGGTTGGACAATTTTCTGCCATGTTAATACATTTGAATTCAATAAGAGAATCTATGTGCATATATGATCAGTGGGTTAGTGGGGTTATATACAGTTAGACCAAATGTTATTACAATTTTATTACAAAGATGATTTGAAATCAGTTGTAAACTTTGATTTAAAGACTTAAAACATGGTGATCACTTTTTACTCTTTTTTTTCTACTTTTATATTAGTACGAAGACCACCATTCATGAAACAAAATGTATTTTGTGATATTTATTTTATGCCAAAACGCGGAGATATGTTTTGTATATGTTGTATTTGTAAATAGTTTGTACAGTAGAGGTGTATCTTTGGTGCTGTATTTTAGGCAGTGAAGCCAAAATATGTATAGAACCTAGTCAACATAGCTAATATACAGTATTTGAGACATATCAACCAAAGTCTTTATCACAAGAAATGCTTTATAATTTTTTTCTTTATAAGAATTTTTCCTTGATGAGTAGGTTGCTTGAATTTTCCAGTACCAATTTAACTGTTTAAGAACAGATAACTATTTTCTTACGTCTATGCAGACTTTTTGTGAATAATTTAAATAGTTTTTTTTGTTGAAAAAGTGAAGCTTTGTTTCACAAATAGTTAAGATAGGTAGCCATATTCTACAAATTTACTACATTATCAAACCTTGTTAAATCAGAAACTTGTCTGAAAAAAAAGTGCTTAAACCAGAATCCAAACTTAACCTTTCAAGAAAATTATATGAATATATGAAGGAATAAAATCTAATGCAATCAAAGTTTTCTGTCCTAGAATAGCCTCTGAATTTGAAATAATGCTATTAGTTTAATTGAATCTTGAACAAACAAAAATCTTTTTCTTGGATTTATTTAAACTCACACCAAATATTTTCTCTAGTTAAATATTCTGATATTGATACTGGAGAAAGCAAGCACCTACTCCATCAAATGTGTGCCAGTGGGCATTTCTTTGGATTTGTAAATTTTCATGAACATTTGTATATAGAGAGACATTTTCCATGCTTTTTTGTTGAACAGATAGTTAAAACGAAGTTGCAATAGATAATACTGCGTCATGTGATTATTTATTTTAGTTTCATATTTTGATACGGTAGAATGATTTGTGAGAGAATGAGAAAGATGACTGTAAAAAGAATGTATGAATCTTGGATATTGACTGTGATGGGTGATAGTTGAAGAAAAATGGAAGCTGGGTGATTGAAAGTTGTTGAGAAGAATGTCTGTGACCAGTGATTTAAAAGAGGTTGTATTAAAGTATTCCTTTCATTGCTGATAGATATATTTTTTTCATAAAGGAAGTCAATGCCTTTGACATCCCTGACATTTTAAGGAGTTATAGCCTATCTTTGTAGGTTTTAAACGATTTTTGGCAATTTTTCACAGAATTTAGAACAAAATTTTTATTCAAAATTTGATTTGACCTCTCAAGTTCATGATACTCACCTTTTGATTTGCCTTGAACATTGAATATTGTCAAATAAAAGAACAAAGAATTTATCAGATAAAAATTCTCATTGAAATCTAACACAAAAAAAAACTCACTTTAACATAAATAGAGCTCAACTCATTTAAAGAGGGATTTTTTCTCATAGTTTTTTATCGAAAAGCAAACAAATCTACTATCACAGAAAAGTTTAACGTTTGTAATTTATTTTAAATATCCTTAATTTCTATTATGAATTAATATTGAAATATTTAGACTTATTGTTCCTTTATATTGAAAGTGATATATCACTGCATTGATAATACTTATGAATAATTGTTTTGAAAGAATAAGAGAATATGTTTATGAATGATTGTGTGATACCTGAAAGATTTTCTATGACTGTGTGATACCTGCATGAGTTCTGAATGATCTTCTATATTGTTGCTGTCTACTCTTTTGTTTTTGATAAAAGTCAACCAAAGAAAGTTGACATATTTGTTATGCCTTCAAAATAAATAGTAAAACAAAACATGTCTATTTTCATCATTA
The DNA here is from genome assembly GCF_036588685.1 of Mytilus trossulus. NCBI lineage: Eukaryota > Metazoa > Mollusca > Bivalvia > Mytilida > Mytilidae > Mytilus > Mytilus trossulus. Next base: position 60,931,144 of record NC_086376.1, read on the forward strand.
TATTTAGCATACCCAAGCTTATTTTGATGCCCATTTGAAAGATCAGAAGTAAATATGCCATATATGGCCATATCCATGACACAACTGTACCAACCGCACTGGATTGATACCAAAATACTTCATGGTATGCAAACCTAGATTATCAAATAGTTATTCTAGAAGTGGGGCTATAATGCAATCACCTTGTCTGTCCGTCTGTTGGTCCAACAAACAGTGTCCTCAGAAACTATCAAACAAAATGACTTTATGTTTGATCAGCAGCCTGACAGTGACGAGATGATGAGATGATTACTACTTCCTGTTTTCTTGTACTTTGAATTTTTAGTGGGGCATGCATAGCACAATTAAGTGTGCATTCTTGTTCATTGGTTAATGATATTGTGAGCTGTGTCAAATAAAAATCAACATTATACAAATGCATACTGATGCATCTGTTGATCTATTTTGGGTTGAAACAAAATGATTAGAAATTAAGTTAGTACATGTTTGAAAATTGAGATGTTATAAGAGTTCGACAAAACACCAAAATTCATCTTATATTTGAAAGTTTCAAAATCAATCAAAGTCTTAAACATGGATATGTACACTTCCATATGGTCTTAATACACTGTGTTTAAAGTAATCAGGGCCATGTCAAGTGGGTGATAAACATGTCGGTTTCTTTATAATTTTATCATCATTTTCTCTGATCGAACTGCTATCCTGGGGATGCTAATTTTGTATCAAGCAGAGTGTTCACTCTCCTCATATAACCTCCTTGTCAGGAGTAACCCAGGTCACCAACACATACTCAGCTCAATCCAGCAGATTTATTCTCATGCCCAACAACAAGTGAATTCACAAAAACACCAACAGCCGAATATTACCTTTATAGTAATGACTGTTTTATGAGTTTATAATTATGCACAGTTACCAAGGTCACCAAAAACACCAACAACTAAATATAATAAGTTTACCAGTATGCCCAGTTATTGAGGTCACCGAAACACCAGCATCTAAATATAATACCTTTATAATTAAGCACAATTATTAGGGTCACCAAAACACCACCAGATAAATGTAGTGCACAATTTTTGAGATTACCAAACACACTGACAGCTAAATATAATACGTTTATATTTATGCACTGTTATTGAGGTCACCAATCCCCAGCAGCTATCTAAAATCCGTTTATAATAATGCACAGTTATTGAAATCACCAAAAACACAAACAACTAAATATAATACGTTTAGAATTATGCACAGTTATTGAGATCACCAAAAACACCAACATCTATCAATTAAACTTTTGTAATTATGCACAGTTATTGAGGTCATCAAAACACCAACAGCTATCTATAATCCGTTTATAATTATGCATAGTTATTTAGGTCACCAAAAACACCAACAACTAAATATAATGCGTTCATATTTATTCACAGTTATTGATATCACCAAAACACCAACAGCTATCTATAATTTTTTTGTAATTATACACATTTATTGAGATCACCAAAACACCAACAACTAAATATATTATGCATAGAATTATGCACAGTTATTGAGGTCATCAAAAACACCAACATATAAACATGATATGTTTATTAGTATGCCGAAGTATTGTAAGATCATAGGACCGGCACATTCAGAATGAGGTGGGTTAAACTAGTGAGATGGCGCCAAACCCTCTCCCTAACCCGGGACAGTGGTGCAACAACACAACACAAGAACACATTATGCAAAACAATAAGCGAAAAACGAATATGCTAAACAGCAACAAACAACAGCCACCACCCAATTACAGGCTCTTGACTTGGAACAGGCATATATAAAGAAGGCGTTTGAAGGCGTAAAATATATAAATTGAAAAATTCTCAACTCATCAGATGGAAACAAATAAAAATACGTCTAACAAAAACAAAGAGATGACGTGATCGTTTATTTCTACACAAAAAGTACTTCCCAACAAGCGGCAAGAGGATAATATACTGTTGAATCAACTAACTCAGTTTACTATCAAACTACAAGTTTGTATAATGAACGAAAAAAAACTGCATTTGACAAGAAGAAGGATATCCGCCAGAATCAATAGGGATTCAGCAGTATAAATCAGCAAAAATCATGGCATTTGTTTTAAATTGAATCACGTATTTGTGCTTTAATTTAATGTGCTTGCTGTCAGGTTGAATTGCTGATTTGCTTTTAAATTGATAACACTTATTTCCTCTGATTGAATTTTCCCAACCAAAATGCACGGGAATTCCAAAACGTCAGCGAGGTATCCTCGAAAGAATGACAGCTGTAAGTGCTGCTTGACTCGTCTTTGACACATCTTTGACACATCTTTGTCAAACTGAGGACAATTCCAATGGAATGTGCATTAGATGTGAAATATTTAGTGATAAAACTGTTAAATCAGTTAAATCAGGTAAAGAATGCATTAAGAATACGGACGAATAAAACAACTAAATACCACTAGTCTTAGCTGATATGGACGACCATGAAATGGAGTTTCAAATATAACAGTGATCATGCACTTAAGCAGTTTTGAAGATATTCTTAATAAGAATTGCTTGTTATATCGGTATTCAGAACATGTAAGCAAATTTTTAAATAGTTGAGTGTACAAACAATGAGACTTTAATATCATTGAAGAATTTCCCTCGAGTTACAAATGTACTAATAATAACTCAGTGGACTGACACACTGTAAAAGTCCTAGAAACAACAATAATAGAATAATACATTTCTTTATTCTAATGGGACAAAATACTTTTAAAAGTTACTCCAGCAATTTACACATACTAGTAATGCACTGTATGTCCCAGCAAGTTTCAATCAAAACTTTGAACGCAATCAGCAAACAAATGAAATAAAAAGTTATCAGGCTGAAATTTTTTGAAAGAGACGGCATCAATGATGTAAGACAATAAACAAGGCCTTGCAATGTTGGAAATGGAGTAAATTCTAAGTGTGATCTTTGTATTTGCGGAGGTTTCAACAATAAATTGTGAAAGAAACACGCCATCCAATGATATCAAAAGGGCACATATATATTACAGAGAAAATGGTATCCCTGCTCAGTGATATATACAGTATACGTGTCTATGTTTTCAAAACAGTAAAGACCTTAATCGCAATCTCTACAGCCAGGACAATACTAAGACAACACAATTTACACCATACTAAGTAAATATTTAATATCGGACAACGAATGGCCGTATGAAGTACGCAGTTTCAGGTATTACAGACTGTGTTTGTCATATTCGTTAGGAAAATAGCACATATTTTGAAGCCAACACATCCGATAATCCATAACTACGTAATACCGTTCAGTGTTGCCAAACAGATAAGATGTTGTCCGTAGAAGCTGGCTTTAATTATATCTTAAATTGGACAAAGAAAGATAATTCAAAAATAGCTTTGTTAGTCTTGTATTATTTTATATTTTAGTTTCTTGTGTTCAATTCGGAAATTAGTATGGCGTTCATTATCACTGAACTAGTATATATTTGTCTAGGGGCCAGCTAGCTGAAGGACGCCCTCGGGTGAAGGAATTTCTCGCTGCATTGAAGACCTGTTGGTGACCTTCTGCTGTTGTTTTTTCTTTGGTCGGGTTGTTGTCTCTTTGACACATTCCCAATTTCCATTCTTAATTTTATTTGAAAAAGTAAATGTATTTTAATTTAGCGGCTGTATATACAAATTCAATATGAACAAACCGGGGATGAATGGATGAAATGGTGGCTTCTAAACGTCCAGTGGCAGTTATTACAAGCAATTCAGAATTATAGAAATAGATAAAGCCACTTTGTTTGGTACGAGACCATATGCCGGGTATTCTAATATGCTTGCGCAAAAGTTAATTATAAGTATGTAGACCTGTAACTACAGCACCAAAACATGGTTCTGTGTGTCTAGTCTTTGATCTTACTTCCCATTACGGCGTTTTAGTGGAGAAGCAGGAAACACAAATGTTCAAGTCTTCAAGGTTTGTCTGACAAATCATCGGGCCGACGACCTCAAGCACGACAGGTCCGAGAGTCTACGCTAAAATGACACATGCAGTGTGTAGAAATAGTGAGGGGTGTAATACTCCCAATAATTATTGTTCCAAACAATTTCAAAAATGTATTTTTAAATCGCCCGACAACTTGAAATTGTGTAGCGAACAATAAGGAACGTCGGCCGACATAAAAGGGATAGCGGACAATAACGGGAACGTTGGACCGTCCAAAAAAAAAAAACACACACCGAATGGTGTAGAAAAAAGGCACTGTACAATTCGCCTCACGTTGAAAAAGCAACTAAACATAGAAAAAACAACAGACACATTCAAACGCTTCAGTTTAGCATATCATTATAACTTATCTCCTCACTTAAGCTGCCAGTTATAAATCTATTGACTCTCCGACGGCGGTTCCTCAGTGCCGTCAACCAACAGTGAAATTATGAGTTGATATGAGTTCGCCTTATCATTATAAGGCTAAGCTATAATATTATTGTACATTATAACAAATCTTCATATGTTGAAACAACCCTTTTTCATCTTTTAAGAAGTATGGACAATCAGATCATACATATTCCTTCAGGCGTAGTGACATAAATATCATGTTGAGGCCAGCTTTTTTAGAAAAAGCTTTTACTTGTCTTCTTCTTCTATATATTTCCTTCCAATTATGGAACTCCTCAACGGATAGTATCCAAGTGGAGAGTTAATAAAAATTGTACTTCACTGAATTTGAAACCCTGAAAGTTTTCCACAATTCACCTTTTTTTTCCACTATAGAAACTTTCGGAATTTCAGTGTCACTCCGGGTTTTCTTTCGATTTCCAATTGTTTTAGTACTTCCGGATAAACAATAACATGTGATCAGGAAATCGACGATGTTCAAAGTTATTGAACCTTGTTTTTCTGCTTTAAAAAAATATTTCCTGCTTTTTCTACTTGTTATTATCATAAAGTCGTCTTCAGGTATACCTAATTCGTTTTGAAATCATTCGATTATTGAGATTTTCTACAATATTAATATCTAAAGAGTAAAGTTCACGTAAAACCACAGGCACTTGTAACCTTGGGTTTTAACTTTTGCCAGTTTTGGTTGATTTGTTTACCAAATATTATAACTAACACAACTCAGAAATTTTAATCGTTGAACTATGGGTCAAACTTTGGCATTATCAAGCCCTTACATCCAAATGCCTTTAGGGATTATTGGAGCAGCTTTGGTTGGGGTTTATATTTTGGTGGCAAAGGGGGAATAACTCTATTTGATATTTCAAACAGTGTCAATCCTAGACACTAGCTGGTGGTTGCAGTCTTGTAATTGACTGCTCCATAGGCTTACATGTTAAACAGCTGATCTTTGAAAATAAAAAAATAAAAAATGCTACATAGAAAAAAAAAATCATGTTCATATCATGTATGTACTAATGTGAAATTGTGATTTAATCGAAAAAAAAGGGGGTGTTGCCACGAAGAATAAAAAGTTACGCAATCCTGAAGTCAAAACATTGTTTTTCTACTTTCTGTTTGCTATTTTTACTAGGCCGCACCACTGCCAGTAAACATGATATCCTTCCACTTTCCTGGATTGATATCCCCAAAAGATGCAAGATTTTTTTTAAAGTCTATATCTATCTTTCAATTCAGCATAAACCTATAATCAAACAGAAAAAATTGAGTTCTGAAAAAAATTCAGAAAAAAATGCACTATTTTGTTTCCCTCCATGTTTTGACATGCACCGGAAATTGGAGTTGTAATATAAGACTGGTACCTGGTTTGTCACTGTTAATGAGGAAATGGGTTGAACAAATATATATGTAAAGATCTAGAGGTGTGGAAATGCTGTGCCTGATTTGTACTTTTGACCACCTTGAAAAGTGAAAAATTTATCTTGTCCGGGTTGCTAGTGGAAGAGTAATAAGAAATATTCAGGATAATAGATAAGTTTTATAATATTACAGCATAGTATACAAATAACAATATAACATACTGACATAAGCTCTCATGAGCAAACATTACAAATTACACTTGACTTGTTTTTCAAGTTAAACAAACCAATAATGAACACCTTAAAAAACATTTATTCAAAGTTTGATTAATTTAGATACAAATTTGTAGTTTACCTTGTGACATTAGATTTTATTATTTTAGAGAGTTTACCTTCTGACCCTGTGACAGTTAGATTTTATTATTTTAGAGAGTTTACCATGTGACAATTAGATTTTATTATTTTAGAGAGTTTACCCTGTGACAATTAGATTTTATTATTTTAGAGAGTTTACCATGTGACAATTAGATTTTATTATTTTAGAGAGTTTACCATGTGACAATTAGATTTTATTATTTTAGAGAGTTTACCATGTGACCAGAGAAGTTATGGACAGGGTTCTTATGTATGTGTTTGTAACTCCACCTACTGTGACAGAGTAGAATCTAATGATCCCATTCCTAAAGGCAGATATACTGTGTACACTTCAAATAAAGAGGGATATCGTCTACTTAAAACCTATGGCCAGTTTAATTCCACCCCTTCTACAACCAACAAAGGTAAAGTACAATTAAATTAATAAAATTTGACAAGTTTTTAACTGTTTTTATTTTGAAAAAAAATTGAACTGTAAGCAATCATTTAACCAAAAAATGCCAACAAAATAAACTTTTGAACAGACATTTTGAGGCATAGTAATTAGGATACATGTAGGTTATGATACAAATGTATCGTCTACATAAATATTTTCTAAAAATTTTACCTTGCATTAAATCTACCTAATATATGTAATTATAAATGCTTAATTTCACCATCAGTTTTTGCAATATCAATAAGCAACCAAAGCACAGATCTTTTTATTTAACCTATCTGAGATATAATCATGTTGTCTTCACGACAGAACAGTTCATATCTATTTTAAAGCAGGTTAACTTTCATAATACCTATTATTATAAATTTGTATTACTAGTAAGTTGTATGCTAAGTTTCTTTATTCCAATGTTGATCTCTCCTTCTCCCGGATTAAGTTGAAAGAAGTTAACATGACAATAGATATACAAATTTACAGATTTATCATTGTTGGGTTGATGTTTAGACGAGTCATGTATATATTTTGATATACATGTATCCATGTTATACTTACAAAAGAATCTATTGTATTTATGATACAGGAATATTCACTATCAACAAAAATGTGACGTACCAGACCATGATTGGCTTTGGTGGAGCATTTACTGATGCTGCAGGGATTAATATTGCTAGTCTGTCATCTGAAGCTCAAGAAAATCTACTCAAGTCTTACTATTCTCCTGAGGGTGAGTCACAACAAGAAAATCTACTCAAGTCTTACTCTTCTCCTGAGGGTGAGTCAAAACAAGAAAATCTACTCAATTCTTACTATTCTCCTGAGGGTGAGTCAAAACAAGAAAATCTACACAAGTCTGACTATTCTCCTGAGGGTGAGTCAAAACAAGAAAATCTACTCAATTCTTACTATTCTCCTGAGGGTGAGTCAAAACAAGAAAATCTACACAAGTCTGACTATTCTCCTGAGGGTGAGCCAAAACAAGAAAATCTACACAAGTCTGACTATTCTCCTGAGGGTGAGTCAAAACAAGAAAATCTACTCAAGTCTTATTATTCTTCTGAGGGTGAGTCAAAATCTACTCAAGTCTTACTATTCTCCTGAGGGTGAGTTAAAACAAGAAAATCTACTCAAGTCTTATTATTCTTCTGAGGGTGAGTCAAAATCTACTCAAGTCTTACTATTCTCCTGAGGGTGAGTCAAAAAAATAAAATCTTACTATTCTCCTGAGGGTGAGTCAAAATCTACTCAAGTCTTACTATTCTCCTGAGAGTGAGTCAAAAAAATAAAATCTTACTATTCTCCTGAGGGTGAGTCAAGGCTCAAGAAAATCTACTCAAGTCTTTATATTCTCCTGAGGGTGAGTCTAGAACTTTAGATTTTAAAACCAGTTCTGTCATCTAAGGTCTGTTTACTCCTGGTAATTCAAAACCTGTGATACCTTTCAACCTTAGTAATACACTGTAGTTGATGTGTACAACAACAGGTTCAAGACTCCATTAAAATATACTGTCTTTGATTTTCTAACAACAAACCAATGCCATAAAACTTTGATTACCAGGAAATTTTCGCATTAGACTGAATAAAAAGGGATGTGAAATTTGACCCTCAGCACAAGCAAATTAAAAATAGAATTACAAAACATCAATTTGGAATAAGTCTTTGATGTCAAGTACAAAAGCACCCTAATTATAAAAAAAGAAGATGTGGTAAATGTACATGTATGGTTGCCAATGAGACAACTCACCACAAGAGACCAAATGTCAAAGAAATTAACAACTATAGGTCAGTGTACAGCCTTCAACAATGAGAAAAGCCAAACCTGTATAGTCATTAAGTCAGATTATATAAACGATAAAAAAACAAAAAACATATTGATTTTTTTTTTAAGAAACCCTTGTCTACATAGCTGATAAAGATTATAATCTATGTAGACATATTGATTAAGTTGACACTTGTATAGTCACTTTAAATTAATTATTTCTAAATTAAATTTAAATTTATTGCTGTACATGTATATAATTTTTAAACAGGTATTGAGTATACCGTGGGAAGAATACCAATGGCTAGCTGTGATTTTTCAACACATCCATATTCCTATGACGACCATCCTGGAGATTTTATGTTACAAAACTTCTCATTGGCTGTAGAAGATTTAAAGTATAAGGTGATTGTTTTTAAAATAAAATACGAAAACAATACAACAATTCTATTAATTTAAAAAGAATTGAAGTATATTATGTTGCTGAAAAAGACTGAACCAAGATTGGCTAAAGATGCAGCATGTTTAAATCCTTTCCCTAACTAATAGTGTAATAAATAAAATTTGTAATGAAAAAATAAAGGCTTAATTTTTTGCTGAAAATTTTGTACCCACAAGCCACCTTAATATATCATGTTCTGTCAAAGTGAGATAGTGAGGAATATATACCTTAAATGTTCATTCAAAATGATTTGATTATATTCCTTACCTGTTTCAGTTAAGTTGAACGTTGTCGTGTTAATAAATGAGTGCTCTCATAAACATCATGGAAACATTTACTGTAAATTCAAAAATATTGCTATGTTTTTATTATTGGGAAAAATGCAACAGGGTTATAATCTAAATAATTTAAACTTGCATTTTGATTTTTCTTTTATGAATTATTATTAAACAGGTTGTTTTTTTGGAATATCGCAAAAATTAAAATCGCACTGAATTTGACAAAATGACAAAATTGCAATAATAAATGCACACAATAATTTCGGAATCTACAGTTACAGGTATTTGTTACCGAACATGTTAGGAAAACAGTTGTGGTTTTTATTTAGATTCCTTACATTATAGCAGCTCAGAAAATGAACAAAAGAAACCTGACTTTATTTGGAAGTCCTTGGAGTGCGCCTGCTTGGATGAAAGATAATCAAAACATGACAGGAAAGGGAAGTTTGATAGGAAAACCTGGAGGCAAATACTATAAAACATGGGCTCAATATTTTGTCAGGTAAGAAGGTCAATGTATATTTTTGTCACAGGATGACTTCAATATACAAATTTAGATACAGACAAAAAAATATATTGATTTAATTGATTTAAGTGAAAATTCCTACCCAGCCATATATTTCATAGGAAAATCACAACCAATTTATTTACATTTCTAAGTTATCATAACATCATAATAGACATTAACCACATCGGATCATTCATATTATAAAAAAAATTGGAACACCTCATTAACAGACATCTTAATTGTAAATGACCATAAATTCCTACCCATTGATATATTACATCAGTGAATTGCATCCCATTGATAAATTTGACATTCCAAAAAAGTTACCCATACCAGCAGCACATTGGTGTACACCTTCATGAAGAAAGAGACCCAATTGTGATTTAGAGCAACATGGCACATTCTAAACGAATATTCTAAGGAATGTACCTTGGAAAAAGAGAGAGTATGAGTCAGCTTTCAACCAATATCTAATGGCATATTATAGGTAACAAAACTACATTGTAGTTATATCAAAATGATGTATAACATGACATTCAGAATACATTTTTTTTACCCCTTCCATTAACTGTAGATTGTTTTGTTTAGCTCAACACAAGTAGTTTAATGCGGATTATTCTATTTTTTCCAAGTAAAAAATGTAAAGTTGACACCAAAATATTTAGCCCAAGTGATTTAGAAATAATTTTGAATATCATTTAATTGGTATGTTTTATTTTTAGATTTTTACAAGAGTATGGTGAACATGGCATTGCTCTATGGGGTATAACAGCACAGAATGAACCTTCGGATGGAAAAATTCCTAATTTCAAGTTCCAAGCTATGGGATGGACAGCAGCCCAACAAAGAGATTTCATTGCATTAGACTTGGGACCAGCTTTAGAGAAAAATGGCTTTCAGTATATCAAATTAATGATACTAGATGACGCTAGATTCTTGTTACCTTATTGGGCAGAACAGGTTTGGCATTGAATTTATTATGAATTCATAAAAAAAAAATGAAACTTTAATGCACATAAACTAGTGCCCTACTTTAGAGAGAAATAGAATCCAGCATAGTTTGTTAATCAGTCGGAAACCAGGTTGAAATAGAACAAAAGAATCGAAGCTTTTTAGAGAAGGCGATAAATGTTTACTGTATTGTTTACCATAGTGACAAAATTTTTAAAAGTTAATAGAAACAAACAAAATTTCAATTTTCTTTTCAATTACGAGGTGTTTTATTTTGAAATTCCATTTGCATAAGTTTTCAAGTTATCTAGTTCATAGTTAAGCAGAGCAATTAGATATCAAGTCGACGACATGGGTATCTTCCAAGTTGGATGACAAAAATGCATAACCTCCGATTTTTTTGAAAAAATTACTTCGGATGAAAAACATATCAATCTATTAGTTCAGTAATTTAGTTCAGCAAAATTGGTAGCGCGTCATCCCTACAATGGCTTCCGTTTCTGCGATTGTGAAAATTAACTGGCATAATGGGGAGATAATTTTGACAAAGTAGGATCCTGACTGTTAATGATTGTAGATGGTGCAATGTTCTTTTTACCTAGTGAAAGGTTTGACATTGAATAAATGATGAATTAAATTAAGCATGAACACTGTGGATTCATTTATTTTCGTGGATTAAGGTGTTACAGGCAAAATTGTCTTTCAATACTTTGGCTGAATAAAACATTTAAAAACTGTATTAAAGTCGGACAAATTAATAATTATTTATCAATCTGTGGTACAAGTGTATAATCAATATTAACAAAACATGTGAACGCTTAAACTAGAAACTGAGAAACTGAAAAAGTGGTGGAAGTCCCTAAATTTCTTTTAGATTAAATGACAATAGAAATGTAAAATATTTGCTTATCCTTCAAAACATACAGCTTCACCAGAACAGGGTTTGGTCTTCTATTAACAAAAGTTCTATAAATTAATGTATTCTGTCACTGCATATAAAAGTTAGCATCACCGGAGATTACCTTTCAATTATAAAGTTCAATTGTTTCTGTAATGATAACACTAGGGAAAGTTCTGTAAATGGCTTTGGGAATAAAACTATCAATCAGACATATTAGTCACTAAAGTTCAATTCATAAACAGTTCTGCAGGTATTAATTAACCCTTATTTTATAGAAATAGATAAAATCACTAAAGTAAAATATTGTCAAATTTTGAGTCCGAACATAAAGAAAACTTATACATGTATTTTCATGGATATGTAATTTCATGGTTTTGCAAAGTGTGCTTAACAAGCCTATAGGTAATTTGTAATTTGTTGTTTGTTTTAAAAATGTTTAATTTCGTGGTTCACCCTTACCCATGAAATCCACCAAAAGTGGTATCCAACAAATGATAATAAATCCACAATAGCAGTGTATCGTAAGAAAATATACTTAATTTATATTGGATCAGTGAATAAGTTTATGTCACAAAGCAAACTCTTTGACATACCAGAGTAGACAACTACTAAAAACTCCCTTACTTGAGCAATATGATAAAACTTTATTTTGCATGTAAGTGTTCACTGTAGATAATATGAGATTTAAGGATAATTGTTTTTGTTGATATTTTCAGGTATTTTCCAGTCCTGAAGCATCAAAGTATATCTCTGGAATAGCTGTCCATTGGTATGAAGACTTTATCACTCCAACTATAGCTTTATCTAGTACTCATCAAAAATTCCCAGATAAATTTATACTGGCTACTGAGGCTTGTGCAGGATCTATTCTACCATTTGGTAAAGTTATTCTGGGAAGCTGGGAAAGGGCTGAAAGTTATGCACATGATATTTTACATGTAAATTGTAATTTATAGATTGAAAGTGTGAAATTTTTTTTTACTTTAATCAGTATCTTTATAACAATAACATTATATTTACAGTATATGGAATATAAGATAATGCATTATTTCAACTTTTTCACAGCTGCACATTGGCTAATCCTTACATTGAAGAAGGAAAAAATTATCAGATCTATTTATAATTTCTTGCAAATTAGACAGAAGCTGCTTTGATCAAAAGACAGTATATAATTGGATATTATGAAAAATTGATTATATTAAGAGAATACTTATTGCAATATATCACTGAACATCTGTGCCAAGAGTGCATGATACACCCTTATTATGTATATGGAAATTGTTGCAAAATTAAAATGGGTTACTGTAAATTCACAAATTATTGCATGGTTTTTATTATTGCAAAAATGCGACAAAGTTGTAAACGCAATAATTTAAGTTTGAAATGTTTTATATGAATTAAACAGGATTTTTCTAGAAATCGTAAAAATTGAAATCGCATTGAAGTCTAAAATTACAAAATCGCAATAATAAATGTTCATAATAATTTGTGAATTTACTGTATTTAGAAGTCATTTGATTAGAAAAATAAATGCAGATTCAATGACCTTAAAGACCTACCCAAAGTAAATTTCTCAAACAAACAAAAAAGAAATTTGACTCATTGTGAATTTTTAAAGGTAAACACAGCAATGTAGCAACATTCTGCAACATGTGCATGGAAATAGTGGTAAGCTGGATATTGTGGTTATGTGGTGACTGACATTGGGTAATAGACATATGTGTGTCTAACAAAAAGAGGGGTATTGTACAATAATGTTCACACTCAGTACAGATTTATATTGACCTTATTTAAACCTGTATACCCACTGGAATTTACACTATGAACTTTTTACCATGCACATCCAGAATTGTGAACACAATGTATTTTTAACAATCACCTTGTTTTTCTTTCAGGATGTCAATAACTGGGTTACTGGATGGACAGATTGGAATATTGCATTAGATATGGAGGGAGGACCAAATTGGGTGAAGAATTTTGTAGACAGTCCCATTATCGTAAATGCAAAGGAGGATGAATTTTATAAACAACCAATGTTTTATGCAATGGGACATTTTAGGTTTGTAATATTAGGATTAATCAATTTTATTAGTCTGATAAGGAATGGACATTAATTCTCCAAGAAGCCAGAGGTGTTTGTAAACATTTCATTCTAAAAATACACCAATTGCAATACAAGAATCATCCTGTATCCTTTATTTTCAAGCAGCAAATACATTACATCTCTCTTTTAGAAACTTTATAATTTCTTTAATAAAGTTCCTGCATATCTACTGATATACGAAAATAAGGAGATTTGATATGAATCACAATGAGACAGCTTTCCACAAGAAACCAATGGATGAGAAATTAAACAACTAGAGATCACAGCAATGTGAAAAATCTGTAACATTTGAAAAGCTGTAAAAGACCCTAGCATGACAAAATAAGAAATATTTATAAAGAGAAAGCTTATAGTCTGATTTATGATAGAATAACAAAGTAAAAAATAACAGACAGCAACCAACAACAACCACTAAGTTACAGGCTTCTGCCTTTGGGCAGACACATAAAGAATGTGATGTGGTTAAAATGTGTGTGAGGTTTCAACCTTATCCTTACCTGGGACAGTGCAATGTTCATATCAAGCCATACTTAAGTAAAATAAAAATAAAAAGATTGGATAATAATAACCATTTTTTACAGTAAGTTTGTACTTACTGGTTCGAAGAGGATAGACATTAAAGGAAGTGAGGTTGATGGTTTACAAATATCAGCATTCATACAGGGAGACAACTCTATTGTTATTGTAATACTTAACAGGTAATTCAACAAATCTCAGTATTCTTACAGGGAGATAACTCTATAGTCATTGTAATACTTAACAGGTAATTCAACAAATATCAGCATTCATACAGGGAGATAACTCTATAGTCATTGTAATGGTAGGTCAATAAAAAAATCAGCATTCTTACAGGGAGATAACTCTATAGTCATGTAATACTTATCAGGTAATTCAACAAATATCAGCATTCTTACAGGAGATAACTCTAGTCATTGTAATACTGAACAGGTAAGTCGAAAAATATCAGCATTCATACAGGGAGATAACTCTATAGTCCTTGTAATACTTAAGAGGTAGTCATAATACTTAACAAATTTGTTTTCTGAAAATGAAAATATTGATGATGATTGAAACTGCTACACAAATATTACAAAACAAAATTTTATATTTTTGTGTACTATTTCACACATTATCTTTTTGATAGACAATAAACAATTTCATTTATTAGGCATTGTATATTGACTTCTTTAGAATAATGAACTTTATCAAATTATAATGCGCTTCATATATTTTCTTAACTTTAAAACACTTTCAAACTTAAATGGCACAAATGATGTTACTAATTCATTTATTATGACTGTAATGTGTTGCATTCCTAAATTGACCTATTTGACCTAGATACGACAACTGTTCATGCTGGCTGTTCAAACTCCTCCCTCTGAAAAATTAAAGTGCCAGTTGTTTGCTTCTTTACAAACAAAAAAGGGTGGTTCAAGGAAGAGCCTACACAAACGCTTTAATAATTATACTTATCAGACATAGACATTACCTTAATTGTCCTATTCAGAATCAAAATAATTGATGCAAACTATACTTCATTGTAGTTTAAACATGGGTAGGCATTTTATTCATTTTGTTTTAGCCCTCACTATCGCTTGGGGAAAAATAATCACGAATATTATGTCTACCCATGTTAAAACTACAATAAAGTATAGCTTGCATCAATTATTTCTTAATTTTAGTTTCATAAAAATTATGACTACATATAATCTCACGCTTCTAAACTAATGAAGTAAAACAAGATTTAAAATAGACTCAGTAACTATTTAGAATTATAATATCTGTTGTCTTTTCATTTTCAGATCAGATGATGATGGCATTATTTCTCTACATGATCCAGAATTAGGGTTCATTAATTTATCATACTCCAAACACTCTATACAAACTGTTATATGGTGGACATGAGAATTCTGTACCCAACCTCATACTTTATATTATGATATTGTGGCTCCAGTATATCATCACTTTACTTGCAAACAAATTAATGATATAAACAACATGTGTAGACTGTTTTGATCTGTGCTACTCTTATGATGTTGATTGGATTGACTTGGAATTTGGATTAAAGTTTATTTCAAACACATTTTCAAAAGTTATTTGAGGAGGATGACACACTTTTTGGATGTGGAATACATGGTGTATTAAAAAGGACTGATGTAGGATAAAGGGGGGTAACAGCATATGGGGATGTTTGATATGGGGTAAAAAAAAAAAGTGGGGTTTAGGAAAATAAATGGGGAAAAAGTGGGAAATGTTAAAAAAAAAATTAAAAAGCAGGATTTGAGAAACTAGCACTCTGTGTCTCTCTTATCTTATTTTATCTTATTTCAGTCAGCATCTTATTAATTTATAAAATGAAGCATTACAATTACTGTTCATATAACGTCTTTTAAAAATGCTCAATTCATGGATATAAAGCATGAAATCATTGATATTAAATATTTAAAATGTGCCATATTATTATTTATATAATTTAATAAATCATGTTAAGTTTATATTATTTGTTATATTGTCTTATACATAAAATAAAAGTCAGACTAACTGCTACACAGATATAATTATTGATGAATAATTCAGGTCTAAAAGGAAGCTCAATTTATACTTACCAATTAATTGCTGTGATCAAAGTTCTTTATTGAATATTTGAATAAGTGGAGAAAGATGCTCTGGATTTAAATGGTTTGTTATAAAAATCATCATAGAAACTAACATTAAAATTGTATATACCCAACACGAATATGATCTACAAAAGACTCATCAGTAACATGTACTTGAAACAGAAATGTAAAAAATGGCACATATAGTAGGAAGTTGAAGAGCATGGAGGAACCAACATTCCAATTACAGCTAAGTTAATCTTTTTGTGTGTAGAAAATATATAGTGTTAAAAAAAATGCAAAAGTTTTGTAAACAGTTAATTTATAATTATGACTATATCAATGATATTTCATGTCACGCAGAAGTCCTGACAACAGGGTTGGTGATTCTGACAATACAAGATTTTGATATACAACAGGTTTAATATTCACATATCACACATTAATTCCAGTGTGCTGAGATTGCTGTATACTGCTTTTTTGAAGCTTCAGTGGTCTTGTGATAGCATATATTCCTTGAATGTTTGAGCTAATGCTAATGAGTACCTGTAGAGTCAAAGCAAAGACTTGGATATATCTTTGTGCTGCTTCATCATATGAATGCAGTCAGGAGTGTAGGAATCACAATAATATGTCCTAGTAGGATGATGTCTTCTTGTGAACTAGTTAGTAAAAATGTTCAGTGTCAGTCTAGCACTGTTTATATTCATATCGATTTTCTAGTCCAGATAATACATTTAATTTGCCACTGGACGATAAAATCAGCTATCCATCAGATGTTGCCCTGTAGTGTACAGTTTGTCCTTCTTTCCCTCTATCTGTCTTTCCATAACAGATTGTGTCCAATCTATATCTAGAGAACCGTTATAATTTCATATTCTAATATGACGTCCTTATTACGCTTTGTAAACAAAGCCGTGTTCTAATGAGCATAAAAAATATGTTTGACAAATGCGCACGAACTTTCTGTGTATATAAACGTTATTTCCATCGTTATCCTTTAAAATGTATACATTTAAGCAGCTAGCATAAACTTTTATTATATATTTTTATAAAACAACATATATTTACCCTGCTCATGGTTTTTAAACTTGTCTAATATGCAATGTAATGCACAGACTCCTCGGGGAGGAAACGGGGAAAAAGCCAAACATTTTTACGGTATTTTCTTACGCTTCGACCTATACAAATACTGCATTTGTCCTATAAGAATCAAAATAATTCCTTAACTTTATACTTGACATGTATATAAACAAATACCAGAAGGTGCCATAATGTTTGTATAACTTCCAAGGTTAAAAACTGTTTCAGTTGACAACCTCATGTCCTATGGTAAAGATCATGTCTACTTTATATCTTGAGAACTATCATAATTTCAAAGATTATACTTGACAAGTATATTAAACAACACCATAAGGTGTGTCATAATGTATGTTCAACTTCTTAGGTCAAAGGTCAAGGTCAAAAACTTTTGGTTTCAGTTGACAACCTCATGTCCTATGATAAAGATTTGTCCACCTTATATCTTGGAAACTGTTATGATTTCAAAGACAAAGTTCATACTTGACATGTATAATAAACAACACCAGAAGGTGTGTCATAATGAATGAACACCTTAGGTCAAAGGTCAAGGTCAAAAACTTTGGTTTCAGTTGACAACCTCATGTCCTATGATAAAGATGGTGTCCACTTTATATCTTGAAAACTGTTATTATTATAAAGCATGTAAAGACAAAGTTTATTCATGACATTTACATGTATAATAAACAACACCAGAAGGTGTCTCATAATGTGTGTACAACTTCTTAGGTCAAAGGTCAAGTTCAAAAACTTTGGTTTCAGTTGACAACCTCATGTCCTATGATAAAGATCGTGTCCACTTTATATCTTGAGAACCGTTATGATTTCAAAGTTTAAACTTGATATGCATATTTACCAACACCAGAGGGTGTGTCATAATGTGTGTACAACTTTCTAGGTCAAGGTAAAAAAAGGTTTTGATTGACTACCCCATGACCTATAATAAATTGTGTCTTCTCTTTTTCTTGAGAACCGTTATGATTTCAAAGTTTATACTTGACATGTACATTAACCAACACCAGAGGGTTTGTCAAATGTATGTATGACTTCCTATGTCAAAGGTCAAGGTCATCACCCTTGGTTTTATTTAATGATATCTACTTTTCCAATAAAATAATAAATTCAGTAAACTTGTGACAAAACTGCTCAGTATAAAACCATCATAAAAAGTTAATCAACCAGAAAATCCCGTTTTCAACTTCTTGGCCTATTAAAGCAAACTTGGTGAAGGAAAACTCCTCTACCTATGTCTCTTATTTGATGGCAGATGAAAAACATGGCTATCAGAAGGAATCTTTGATAGAGGAAATAAACGAGAAAGTCTGCCAGTTGAGTTATTCAGCCTCCTATTAAAGAATATTGAGTTCCTTTTAAATGATGTATTAATGAAAATAAAGAAGCATATTAAATTTATGCAATAATGGTTGTACTGTATCCTTTGGTGTCATATTTGCAAAACAGTAGCCATGTTGGAACTTGTTTCATTTCAAACATCTTTGAACTAAAAAAAAATTCATTAAAGATCTCCAAGTGGACACACAAAGAGACCGGGGGAGATCCGTTTGCACCAAAAATGTGTCCTTTTGCGCCACCACTTTTTTCTCCAATGCTACGTTTGCGCCACATGTTTTAAAATTACATGGTATCATTTGCGCGAAAAATAAAACATATGATTGCGCCAATTAGAAGAAAAATGACTTCCCTACCTCTTTGTTTTGACATTGTTACACGGCAAATGTTTCCTTTTCCTTTTTTGAAACATTTCTTATTTCTTACTGCTGCTGCATGGGTACTTTCCAGTTTATTGTATGTAGTAGCTTGTAACTTCACTTTATTGTCCAAAACAAAAACAAAAAGTTACATTGAAGGATGAAATGCATAAAACAGTTCATAATAATTCATAATAATAATAAAGCCCATACACATGGTGGGAGCAAAGCACTGTGTCATCATCTTATGTGGCTAAAACATTATCAGCAAAAGCTTCGTCTAGTTTCTTCTATATGGGCATATTGGAATCTGATGTACAGTAGTTGTCGTTTGTTTATGTAATATATACGTGTTTCTCGTTTCTCGTTTTGTTTATATAGATTAGACTGTTGGTTTTCCCGTTTGAATGGTTTTACACTAGTAATTTTGAGGCCCTTTATAGCTTGTTGTTCGGTGTGAGCCAAGGCTCCGTGTTGAAGGCCGTACTTTAACCTATAATGGTTTACTTTTTAAATTGGTTTACTTTTTAAATTGTTATTTGGATGGAGAGTTGTCTCATTGGCACTCACACCACATCTTCCTATATCTATATCTTTATTAAATATTCAGCAAAGCAATAGAATCATATTCAAAACAGTGTGGTCCTGGCCATTGATTGACGACCTAAATTATCCCATTGACTGGGACAGATTAGGTGAACGGTTGTCTGTAACGACCATTGCTCACTTTTTACTTGTTATAGAATTTAAACTGTGGGGTCACCAAAGGTTCTTAACGCCTTTAATAATAAAATTATTCGAAAAATTATTCAGGAATAACCTTTATGTTTTGATTTATATTATTAATATAAATCAACAGATCGTATTATTCCGGATTCGTTTTTCGAATTGCTTTATTTAGGTGTTGAGAACCTTTGGTGACCCCACAGATTCAGTGTCTTTAACAAGTACATAGTGAGCAGTGATTGTTACGGACAAACGTTCACCTAATCTGTCCCAGTCAATGGGACAATTTAGGTCGTCAATCAATGGACAGGACCACACTGTTTTGAATATGATTCTAAGTTTTATTCTCTCTCTGTACATTGACTGTCTAATGCATTTAAAGTCATTCCTCTCCAGATGCTTATCTTTATGGTAAAATATATCCGAACATATGATACTTTTTAAGCCAAAAATAAGAATAAATATTATTTATAATTATTGATATTTATGATAGATATGTGTACAGGTAAATTGGCGCAAATGAGTTCCGAATATTGGCGCAATTGATACAATTGGAAAACAAAGTTTGGCGCAAATGATACCCCTGAAAAGAATTAATTGGCGCAAAAGGACTGCTGCCAAAAGACCAAAGCTACAATATTATAGCATTTTCTACATCTCAAAGTTTAAATAGTGGTCTTAACCACAGAGAAACGTCTCAAATTTCGCTGCAAGTTCAAAACTAATTATAGCACCAGTTTAATTAGCTCTTTTGATTCAATTCAAAGGGTCTATTTGATTGAAAGGAAAATAGATTAAAAGAAACTCTGGTCTTCTTCCCTTCAAGACTGTACTCATTCCAGTCATTTGCAGATATGGTAAAGTATAACTATTAACCTTCTGATATACAGATGGGTTGTATAGTCAAGAATTTTATTTCTCCTTAAGGATATAGTTACGATACTATTGTCAGGTCATTAAGGATTGCATATTTTGGTATTAATATTGATTCACTCATAGGGTCTTTGCATCGGAAATAAACACATTTATTTTAAAATCCAGTTGTTGGCATGCTACGGGTTATGTTCCTCTCGTATATATGTTTTGATGGTCTAATAATAAACCTAACGGAAGGGATTGTAGTTACTTGATTTACATTTGATGAAGACATAATTATCTTTCAATCAGGCTAAATAAGGTCTGGAGTTGGCACGTCAGTAACTGCTAGTAGTCCTTTCTTAATGTATGTATCATTGTCATTTTGCTAAGTTTCTTTTGTTACTTATTCGGACTCGAACTACTTTTAAACTGAGGTTTCCTGTGCGTATTGCTATGTGTATGTTTCTTTATTCTACATTGGCTGGAGGTACAGGGTAGGAGGTTGAGATCTCGAATACATGTTTAACCGCGCTACATTGTTGCACCTGTCCCAAGTCATGAGCCTCTGACCTTTGTTAGTCTTGGATATTTATAATTTTTTGTTCATTTGTATGTTTTAGAGTTAAATACGACGTCCATTTTCACTGAACTAGTACACAATTTTATTAATGTTCCAGCTGAAGACAACCTCCAGGTGCAAGATTTTTTCTCGCTGCGTTTCTTCGGCTGTTGTTTGCTCTTTGGTCGTGTTCAGTGTTGTCTCTTTGACATATTTCCCATTTTCAATTTTACATATCATGACTCAAGTTATATTGTCCGGAATAAGAAGTTTGCTTGTGTTAAGCCCCTTATTCCCAAACGATTTAAAAATTGACACCCAAAATCAATCCCAACATTATTTTTTGTGGTACATTTTCATACAGATCAATACACCGGTACTCGAGTTATTGTCTGGAAACCAAATGTCTCAGTCGGACGACGGAGGCGTGTTCGGTTTCGGTCGTATACAAATAGCTTGGTCATCTTGGAAGATAAAGGCAGCGACACATTGTCCGGCAGATGTTTATTTCAGATTAAAAACTGAACATATGGCTGTTGATATGTTAATTGGTCTTACATACGTCAACCATCCTGCACACTATTCAATGTTTGATTACCAATCTGTAGTCGTTGTTGTCTATACGATACAGTCACCGTTTCCATTCTCAATTTCATTTGTGTTTTCTTGTTGTTTGGACAAGAGGGAGGTGGCATTTAATCAATTCGTGTGTATAAATGTTTTGTCCGTTTATTTTTTAATCTTCTGAGATTCCGGTGGAGTCGAATCGTTTAAAGTGAATACAGATGTTTCAAGCGAGAACTATAGTCCAAATAATTATGCCGTCTTGAATGGCTTTTTTTTTTTGCGTCATAAATATTTGGACTAAGCGATCATAACATAAAGAGGAACGCAACTATATTAAAACATGGACGGTCTGTGCCAGAGGCCGATTTTCATCAGTTACCATAGCATTAGTATATTTGGACTACCTTGTCTACGATTACTGTTCAATGTGAATACATTAATATTATAATGTTAAGAACAAAAAATAAAGAAGTAGGAAGAATGTCCCTATAAGAAGATATCAAGCAATTTGGAAGACAAAGATGACAGCAAAAACCATCTTGCGATTCTGGGACGGACCCAGATTTCATAACGGTGGCGTAAATGCTGACAAAGAAATGTTGTCGAGCGTAGCTAGTTGACAAGATTGCGCACGAATTATGTTAATTATTCTAATCTAGAGGGCATACACTCTCTATTCCCCAAACGGAAAGGGCCGACAGCGGCATCATAACCATAGATTAATGTGTGTATATCACCTTATTCTTTCCAGCTTTTGGAGAAAATAATGATATACTCTTAAACATAACAAAGCTTTTAAAAATCAGCAACCATATTCAACACAGAAACAATATACTTCTGAACATATTTTGGATAACTTTACCATGTTTACTGAATAAATATTTTAAATTGAAGTCATTACCCGTTACATAATAAAAAAAAAAAACAACGTAAATATAAAAAATAAAATCAATTTAATTGATTGCATACTACAAATTACCACAAATACGAATACTGTTTTGTAATCCTAATGTCACAATGTTTTCCATTTAGAATAGCATTCATTTTGTGCATTAAACTGTTCATAGCCCTTCCTTTAGCTTAGCAAGATTACAGTGACCTGCTACGACACAGATAATTACAATACTTAGGAACACTAAATAATGTTGTTATTGTTCACTCCGTTTTTTCAGCTGGAGGTGTTTCTGCAGCAGCCTTCACTACTTTTGCCTTGCCTTTCTTTGAAGCTTTTTTCTTTGGAGATTTTGCCTTTTTTGCTGGTTTAGATTTCTTGGTCTTCTTCGCAGGTGTTGGCTTTTTAGCCTTCTTTGGTGATGCGGGTTTTTTAGCCTTCTTTGTAGGAGTCGAAACAGCTTCCTTCTTCTTGTGGGATTTCTTTGCTTTTTCTTCTCCCAGCCTAAACGAACCAGAAGCGCCCTGTCCTTTGCTTTGAGTCAAAGTTCCATTTTTCACTCCTGCTCTTAAAGCCATTTTTAAATGGTTATTTGCAGTTTTTTCTTCTACACTAATTTTATAATTTCCTATGATGTATTTAAGAATTGCCTGTCTCGAACTTCCACCTCTCTCCTTAAGACTTGTAAGCGCATCCTTTATCATGTCTCTGTAGTGTGGATGGTCAGATGGTGCTTGTTTTGACTTCTTCTTTTTCTTGCTTGCTGTTGGTGTTGTTTTCTTTTTAAGCGATTTAACACTAGCTTTCTTTTCAGGTTTTGCATCCTCATCAGACTTTGGTTCATCTACCACCGTTTCTGCCACTGCGTCCTCAGACATATTAACAATGTTCGTTGTCTTTGCCTTACAAATAATAAGAGAAACAGAAAGTAGATATTGACAGTTTATTTATATTATAAACGCGGACCGCGGAGAAAGCACCAACAAGGAAGCAAGTGCGTGTGTATTGTCGTTATTGGATTTAAAATGGCGATGTGTTTCCACTCATAATAAAAATGTTGTTTCTGGCATCCACTGTGAGGTAAAATCGCCTGAAGTTGAAACTGTGCGTATCATCAATGTCTTAGAAGTTCCGTGCTACTTAAAATTAATTTTGAATTCTAGCACATTTATTGTGGTTTATATTATAAGAAGAGGCCACTTATCAATGACCCTGCCAGTTTTGTTGAAAAAGGCTGTTTCTGGATAAATACTCGCCATTTCAGTTGTAATATTGAATATATAACATAAAAGAAAGCTTGAGTAGAAGGGATCAAGTCTTTGATATACAAAATATATCGTAGTTATTCTTTAAAATCACATTTCAGAAGGGTACCCAAAGCACACCATAGCCTTCTTTGTCTTCTCGTACGACAATAATTTATGCAGTTATCGAATATTCCTTAATTGTCATATAATTTAAAATATATCAAGTTATTTATGCATTGTTTACTTTCTAGAAAATCTGCAAAAAGTAACAGAATTATGGTAAAATCATTCAAAATAAAGGAAACTTATTAGGACATCATTAGCATACTGAATTTACGCCATCTTGCCTTGATATATAAATGTGATATTTTTTATATTTATCGAATGTTTATATTAGCTATCTTTCTGCTGCTTTGTTTATGATAAATCGAGATATAGAAATAGATTGGTCAAGAGAGTCAACAGACATGCACTTAAAATATAATTGCATCTATAATTAACAATGTCTGACCTACTTTCCTTTTCGGTTTATTTATAGATAGTCTAAAGCTGAAAGTGCTAAACATGTATTATATATATATTGTAAATATTTTTACTAAAATAAAAATTCCATAAATTGCAATTTGAAGATGATTATCTAGCTTTATTTTCAACAAACATTTTTTTAATTACCCCTAAGTGAAACATTTTTTTTTAGTTGGCAACTTGGACACTGTATCATTGTCTCTAAAACAAATATACCTAAATACCTTTAGTTTTGCAAAATAGATATAGGAAGATGTGGTGTGAGTGCCAATGAGACAACTCTCCATCCAAATAACAATTTAAAAATTAAACCATTATAGGTTAAAGTACGGCCTTCAAAAGTATATAAGCAGATTATTTACAAACACAATGTTTGGTCTGCAGGAAACATATTGGTTTTTATTCTCCATTATTTAGTTTTATTCTATACTAGAACGAGTCCCTCAATAATAATTTCTCGATCAGTCTCCTTTTTTCCATCAAGTGGAGTAGCGGAAGAAATTTTTGATTCGTGGATATTTTCCTATTACAGCATAACGTAAGTTTTTAACTTTGAAGCACTTACAGGGTTTTTACAGGATTTTTACAGTCTTTTTTTTTCATTTGATTAGTCGTGAATTGACTAATGTAAAACAATTCAAACGAGAAAACTGAAGGTCTAATATATGTACAAAAAATGAATGAAAAACAAATTTGTAACACATCAACAAACGACAACCATTGCTGTGGGGATACATGCTTTTTAAAGCGGGTCAACCAAGAATAAAAGGGGGTTCCAACCATGTGTCCCAATTCAAATGCATTGATCATCCAAAAAAGGGGGTTTCAACCCCCGGACCGGACCCCCTCTGGATCCGCCACTGCACTGAATTACAGGCGCTCCTGACGGGTCAAGCACAGACATATAGAATGTGACGGGGTTAAACATGTTAACGGGATCCCAACCCTCCCCTAACCTGGGACAGTGGTGTTACAGTACAACATAAAAACGAATTATAAAAATCATTTGAAAAAAGGCTTTACTCGTCATATGGACTTGTTTATTATACATTGGCAGGGGCGGATTTAGGCGGGGGCGTGGCGGGCGTGCGCCCCCCCTAAAATTTGCAAAGCATGGGTTGACTTCAACATATTTAAGTATCAAAAGAGACCATTCAATCTTTTTTAACATTCAAAGTATATAAAACAGTCAGTTTCACAGAATCAACGTGAATACTAATCAACTGACATACGCTTTATTAAAGTTCTATAGATAAATAATTTCAAAGGAATGTGTCAAACGCTGAGCTGCGTTTGATCACAAATATAATAGGTTTTTAGCAGTTAAAGTAAAAACAACTATAACATTGTGTTTGCGGTTTTTATAATCAATTTGTTTGATAATCGAAGTTCCAAAACCACCCAAACTCACTTTCACAATTTCATCATGACACGGTCCAGAAAAGTCGGCAGGTGAGATTCTTTTATAATATACGTAATGAAAGATAGAAATACTGTTTTGAGCGAAAGGTTAGTTTATTAATTTGTATCTCTGTGTCTATATTTATTTCTCACTTGCAACCTAAATATTTAGCCGAATTCTGTACCGTATTACTGTATGCTTGGGATCCCAAGTAAATAAAAATAACTCGGCGTAACTGCATCTCATTCTGATTTTAGTTGTCTCTGGCACGACCTCCGAAAATAAAAAAATAAAAAAAACAGATAGTATGAAAAGACAATTAAAAATCGCTGGTAAAAGTACAACTTTTTGTTTGAAAAATATATTGGTTAGGTGAGCAATTGTGATCTGCCTCGTCTCACTTTGCGTCCGTCTGTCCACCCGTCTATCTGTAGATTGTTGTCAGGTGTGGATTAAGGCGGTTCGAGCTTGAAACTTGAATTCCTCGCTAATTTTAACACACAACAGTTCGAGCTATCTACATTTCACCCCTTTAGAAGAATATTTCTATAATTTTACCTAAAAAAAACCGCCAAAAATTTTTCTCCTCGCTCCGCTCGGCGAACAAAAAGATTTGCGCCCCCCCTAACTGAAAATCCTGGATCCGCCCCTGATTGGCTAGAAGTAAAAGGGAGGGTTTATATCTAACAAAGCACGGTTAACCCCGTCGCATATTTGCGCTGTCTCAAGTCAGGATCCTCTGCCCTTTGTTGGTCTTATATTCTAAATAAAATATTGGTTCATTTGTATGTTTCGGAGTTTAGTATACGTCCATTTTCAATATTAAACCATTACATATTTTGTCGGTTCAGGGTCCAACTTAAGCCCGCCTCCTGGTGCGGGGTTTTCTCGCTGTGTTAACGACAGCGGCGTTGTGGCCTTCGGTTGTATCTGCTCTTTGGTCGAGTCGGGTCTTTTTGACATATTTCTCATATAATTTCGACTAATTTTACTAAACACATATCTGAGAGTACATGCAGTTACTGACAGCTAGTTTTATAGTCAACACCAAGATGATGTTTCTTAGAGTACAGCACTCTAAGAAATATCATCAAATAAGAATCAATCATCATGAATCCCAGTGATTTTTTAGTGGTTTTTAGTCTTATTATATTCTGCTCTGACTATTGTGTTTTTGGTCTAAATCTGTTTTATGTATCCTCTGATATCCACTGCAAACTCGTGTTTACTTTTATACGAATGTTTATTCTTACTTGGATATACATGTAGCTAACCGAACTAAGAAACAAGATGTTGATCTTGACAAATATAAGGAGATTCATTTATGGAAATAGCTACACGTCCTTTAAAGTATGTATAAAGATAGACAACAATGATAGTTTTTTTTTCTATGATAGATAACGTTTGAGTAAAAGGATTCATCATCAGGAGCCCATAGCTAAAAAAACTATTAAATTCATTGACTATTAAATATTAAAAGTTTATAAAAAATGTAAACAAATCTAACAGAGACTATTAAAGGTGTGCACTTAATATTTCCTCAATGTTAAAAAGAAAAAAGAAATAGTCAGATAATATTACAAGACAACGAGATATTCCTGACGACTTGGACTGAATAAAACTGTTTTATTTTTATCTCAACCACCTCCATCCCCGCTAGATATAAATCTCCACCTAACAAAAAATGCATATAGAACGTACAATAAAAACAGTATCTTATACCTGGAACATATATATTGACAAAGATAACTATGCTGTATGGGCTTTGCTCATTGTTGAAGGCCGTACGGTGACCTAAAGTTGTTAATTTGTGTGTCATTTTGGTGTCTTGTGGAGAGTTGTCTCATTTGCAATCAAACCACATTTTCCTTTTATATAGATATACTGTTCCCAGCTTTCACGCATTGTTATAAAAGTTAACAAAAACACAAGCATAACAATAATAGGCAATACTATCAGTGTCAATGAAAGCAACTAAATCTCAGTGACGAGTCTAAATTTAGTACTAGTATAGTTTGTTATTAAATTGTTCTAATACATCACTACCCCAGGTTAGGATAGGATTGAGCTCTCACTAACATGTTTATCCCCGTCACATTCCTTGTGTGTCCGACCGTCCACCGTCTGTCCACATCAAAAGCATATAATTCAGTAGTTGACATTGGTTGCTGACTGTTTATGTTGTTTCTTCATTTGTTTTAAACATTAACCAGTCAACTGATTTTTTCTTTTATTTTTTTCACCTTTTTGTTTATATTTACAGGCCATTGTATTGAGTGTGTATCGAAAGGTATCATCTGAACCGTGAAGTATAATGATCAGGCAAGGTATACTATCCTCCCTTCGAAGTAGCCTAGTCTTACAGACAGATTTATTGGTTATCTGTCGGGACTATACTACTCTTAAAGGAGTGTGGTTTATATCCAACCTGATAATATATTAGCTACACACTCAATGCAATCGGCTGTAACTATACTGTAAGCGTATTGCAAATTGTCGAATTACTTTCCCTCCCGACAGACACTAGATAGCACACTTAGAAAGGTTATAAATCTGCTTGTCTGTGCGGTGTGTAAAAAATACAGCTTTATCAAACCGGAATGTGACGTTGAATCATACACCTTGTGCAAGGACAGTATCGGCTCTCTGCTCTCTAAAAGTAAATCTCAAGTGTTGGAAAATCCTTTAACCCTTTACTTTGAAATTATTTTAATCATGTTGTCTTGGTACTGTTGCTGTCATTTATTTGTTTTGCCGTATAGATAGTTGGAGGGAAGTATGCATAAAAACAAGAAGATTGCATGTTTTATTATTGCCGTATAGATAGTTGGAGGGAAGTATGCATAATAACAAGAAGAATGCATGTTTTATTATTGCCGTATAGATAGTTGGAGGGAAGTATGCATAATAACAAGAAGATTGCATGTTTTATTATTGCCGTATAGATAGTTGGAGGGAAGTATGCCCCCCCCCCTATTTTCATAATCTTGATCCTCATTTGAAACTGATGTTTGATAATGCTAGCTTAGATCAAATCCCGCTATTCTTTTTTTCTTTAATTCATATTGGTTGATTTTTTTCTTTTCTTTCAGTCTTCTTGTTATTTATTTTTTTTGTTTTTAACCTGAAAACGGTCTTCACGAAAAAAAATGTAATGGACTAGTCAGAGCACTTCTCAGCGCTTCTCTTTCAATTATTTACTAAATGCAACGTAGTTTTCTTTATCATAGCATTTCAGTTCTGGTGTTGATTTTGTAATTTTGATTAATAATCTTATGATATTTGAGAAACAAAAAAACTGTGGTCGCTATTGCCTTGAATCCATTTCGCCGGTTTTCTTTTACTTATTGTCATGGAATATATCCTATTGACGGTTTATTTTTGTTTGCATATAGATAAAGTCGTGTTTGTATCTTTGCATGTAGTAATCATTTAATGTTTTCACTTTTTTGTGTACCTGTTTCAATTAATAATTGGATAGTTAACATTATATAAAACTTGAGTATGGCCAAACTATGGAGACGGGTTTCGTAAACGTGCACGAGAGACCCATTTACAGTTTTCATACAATTATTTTAGTTACTGAATTTCTCTCACAGTCACTAATTGTATATATCTAGTAACAACGAGGGAGAAAAATAAATGAAGCCGAGGGTAAACGATCAAAAATAAGTTGTTCTTTTTCAGTTATTTTTTCATTTAACTTAAAAGTCCCTCTAATGTTCTTTTAGTGTTTAACTCGGAATATTCCCCGCCCCCCACTCCTTTCACCTTTTCCATTTTTATTTTGAATATTCTGAGACTACTATAACACATGTGTTATAGTAGTCTCAGGAATATTTTTAAAGGTGGTACCTAACACTACAGGGAGATAACTCTGTTAAATCAGCTAAACGTTTTAATAACGTTTTGTTGTAAAGGGAATATTAAGCTTCTCAATGATCAAAATTGGTGTTTGTCAAACTGCTATATAACCAGTGTAATTTTTCTGACAAAACGGTTGGTTCAAATTTTTTGATTCTTTTAATATTTTTATTAAAGAATCAAAGTAAATACTTTGACAAAATTTTATGAAAATTAAACGAGCCAAATTAATTTTAGTGAAAGTGTTAGGTACCACCTTAATAACTTTACATCCGTGTAAATATATTATGTATCTGTAATTTGATTTATATGCTTGACATAGTTTTGAGCTCTAAGATTAGGAGACTCGTAAATTAATTAGTATTAGTTTTAGTATTTTTAAAAATGCAGAGACTGGGCTTATTTTCAACAAATCTTACTAATAAAACAAATCCTTGGTTTTTAAAAAAAAAAAACAGCATGAACTTGTAAGATAATTTTGTAATCATTGCGACAGTCTGTCAGATTTGAAAGTAACAATAATTGACAATACATTATATTACATTCTCTCTTATTTTTATTATATAAGTTAGTCCGTTTACTTTAATAGCAAAACTGAATAAGAACAGCTGATGCGGAACAAACAAGGAGGGGGAGATAACTCCAGTATTTACATCAACAGTTATCTCCCATGTAATAGTGGGTGTGAAGGAGGATGACGATTAAAATCGTCTAAATTCAAGTAAAAAGAATGTCAAACTTTATTTCATATCTAACCAGAAATGAAACTGAACGGGGTAAAGAGGTATGACTGTTTCCTTTATATTCATACTCTTGATTATTTCCTGAGGTCAGTGGAAAAATGTAACCTCACCTGTTCATCAAAACAGTAAACGTATATTTGATATAATAATTTGTTTATGTATTGATGATCATCAGTATACGAATAAGTTGTCCACTTTTATTGTATGTTTAAATGTTGTGAATAAGTTTGTTTAGATGATTTC
Organism: Mytilus trossulus; assembly: GCF_036588685.1. NCBI lineage: Eukaryota > Metazoa > Mollusca > Bivalvia > Mytilida > Mytilidae > Mytilus > Mytilus trossulus. The sequence continues at coordinate 60,961,660 of NC_086376.1, forward strand.
AACTACACATTGGTAAGTTTGCGCAATATGTCAATATATAAATGTAGAGTACAGAAGTTCCTCTTGGTCATAAATTGGTGTCTTGTTGTTATTTTTCAGTGACTGTGTACATGTACATTGTGTACATTTTGTATGACACAATGTTATTCCATACCCATGGTCATTATAGAGGGGGGATTGGAGGGGTCCCGATCCCGAAATCCGGGCTTAAAAACACGAAATCCCAAATTCAAATAAAGTAAATCCTGATGTCCTGAAATTGAAAACAAGAATTCCCGTATCCTTAAAGGGTCAATCCCGAAATCCCAAGCTTAAAAACACCCGATCACGGAGTCCCGATAAAGGTCCTATCCCCCCTCATTATACCATGAGGAACAAATACATACTGATTATTTCCCCAAGTGGAAATACAGTTCCTGGATTTGTTTATATTTGGAAAAATACATGTACAAAAAAAATGTACCAACAGGCTAAGAAATGTGCCTTTCATTTGGGCTGAGTCTCAGATCTGGGCAAGGATTTCACAGGCACTTATTTCTGTCCATAGGAAGACCCACTATCAATGTATATTTAAGATCTTACAATACTAATCCTAGATCTAGGCCATAATATATTGAGATTATTTTACATATATATGCATATTCATAAATATTAATTCAGTAGATGAGACATTTATTTGATAATAAATGTTTGAAATATTAATCTAAGAACTTTGCCTTTACAATGTATAACACATACATGTACTTAATAACTATTTACATATATTTTTTAATGTTGAATATTTGAATTAAAATACTTTTATCACCTGAAATGCATAGGGATAAAAATACAATATGCATTTATTAATGTGTAGCACTTTATAAGTTATGTTGATTATGATTTTATAAGAAGTTATTTAGACTATCATTTATACATAATTGAAATAGAAAAAAATATTACAGATGTTAGTACGATCAGCATTTGCGGTAATGAACATTTATCAGTAATTTTCCTTATTACTTTCATCTTATTCTAATTTAACATTTTTTAACCAATTTTTTATTTTTTTTAGCTGTTGCAAACATTAATTATTTTTTTTCGAAAAAAATATAAAAATGACTAACATTGAGGTCCAGGTTCCTCAGGCCTGAATCAAAATCTTTCATAGTAATTGTTCATTACTTTATTTTAAACTGCATGGAAAAGGACTGAATTGACTTGGGTTGGAAACAACTATTAAATGGTCTAAATGACCTGACACCAATCAATCAAACTGTTTTTCTGGGTTGGAAAAGTTGGTATGCATATAATTTTCCAGAGATTTTTTAAAGTTTCTGAGAATTTGAGATTCAACTGGTTACCAATTAAGGTGAGATCTTTGAAAAGTCTTGGTGGAATTCAGAGAATTGACATGTGTTTTGTATGATTTAATAAATATGTAAACAAAAGTTATCTAATCTTACACTCCACAACACCTAAGGATTAAAATTGCATATACAAGTATTTTCATTAAAAAAAAGTTGTGACAGCATCAGATACTTTCATTGAGTGATCAACATATATTAAGATAGAGTTTTTACATCACAGGTGCTATGGGAAATACCTCCTTTCTCTGTATATTTATTTATTTGTGTTATTAATTTTTTACCATAAAAATACTATTTACATGTATGATAACATTTTAACAGGTTCCAATCACAAATATTTAAAGTGTATTCTTATTTTTGATCTAATTGCATAATCATTTCTTTATTTTACCTTTAAAGTCAAATTAGATAAATTAATCTTAATTTGTAATTTTATAAGAAAAATAAATGATTTATATAATTAATTGATTGAGAAATTGAAAGTCATTACAAGAGATCATCTAAAGAAAATGTATTTGTTTTTATCCAAATACAGTATCTCTTCACAAGTATTACAGGTAATTGAGATATGAATATTTAAAGACAGCCTATCAGGCCATAATAAATAATAGGTTTGTTTGCCCAAACGCTACCTACCCAGAAAAAAGCTGCCTACTCAAATTCTTTTATTGTCCTGATTTGAAGAAGGTTTTTTTTTAATCAAATAGGCATGAAGACTAATAAACATCTGATACTTCAATTTCTTTTTTTGAAAAAAGAAAAAGAAAACGCCTACCTACCTAACCACTGTCTCAACCTTTGGGTAGGGTTTGGGCAAACCAAAATATTTTTAAGTGTGGCCTCAACTTACAGTTATTCAGATAACATACAAAAAATGTGACAACTGACATTCTCAAAGTCTTTAAAAACATTATACAACATTCTTGAGTTGTCCTTATAGAAGTTCTGAGTTGTTTCTATAGACAGTAATTTTCAAAGGGGTGTTCTAACCATATGGTCCCATTCAAATGCATTGATTGACCAACAAAAAGAGGGGTTCCAATCCCCTGGATACCCCACTACAAGGTGTTTGTTTAGTTGTTTCTTGGCCAAGTAGTCTTACATATTTATGATGAATGACTTTTGAAATGAAAAATATCAATCCTGGTAGATTTGTACTGGAAAGAGTTCCTCCTCTGAAGTTATAACATTGACCTTCAGTTTGGACTCTATCAAATGATGAACCCAAAAAGGAAGTTAATTGCTATTTTGTTTTTATTTTGACTGAACACAATTAAAAATATACACAAGAATATAACACTGGTAACTGTAAAGAAAGTAAATCTCAAGACACCAAAAGGTAGGAGTTAGTCATTATAAAAGGACATGTAATATTTTCATGTAAAAAGCTTATATACATGCATGTACTGAATCTAATAGATCTTCATGTATAAACTGTACTGTCATATAAAAGAGTTATACCAAAATTATCGAACTTCAAGTTAAAATTCAAAAGGGGGAAATCCATATAAACTGGCAAACGTTAAAGATTAACCCAGACAATTTATTTGATTGCAATATTTGGGGCCACCCTTTTTGTAGGAAAACGTGGTTGAATATATTGGGAATCACTGAATGACTGTTGCAGTCTCCTTCTTTTGGCAGTCAGTGCCCCCTCCTCCTTATAAAATTTTCTGGATTGCCACTGTAAATTAGATGAAAGTCGAAATAAGATATTTCTTATTGACATGACAAAACTTCAGAGTTATTTATCCTGAAGTCAACATATAAGTTAGTAACAACAAATACATTGCACCAGATATTACAAAATGTATACTATCTTTGTTTAGGATGATAACCTAGTTTTAAAGGATTGATTATTTACTTATAATATTTATATATCAATGACTTGTATATTTACAGGTCATAGTAAAAGTTAGTCATATCGAGTGATATAACAAGTTTATAATGATGTTAATCAATGGATATCTTACATAGATTACCATATATATCCTCAGGTTACATCAGTGTCAAATATGTACAAATTATGTACCTCAATAATCAATCCACCATGACATGTGCATACATTAATTCTTAGGATAATACCTGTACCAGAACTATACATGTACAAAAATGTTCTTAGTTAATTCATAGGATAATACCAGTACTTCTATACAACATGTTCTTAGTTAGGAGAATACAGGGTGTACCTTCTCCATTGACGGTAAATTGACATTTTTAATATATAATAGATTTTGTAAAATGATAATAGCATGTAAGGTTAATATTTAACCAATTTTGGACCCATGAAAGCACGACAGCTTACTTCCAGTGGTGTAGTTGAAAAGTTGGAAGCATAAAAAAACAAGAGATGCTTACATCTTTATTAATTTGACTCTGGTGGATAAATGTCTAATTGGCAATCATACTCACCTTCCTTTTATAAAGTATGAGTTGCTAAATATAACATGCATAAGTACACATGAATTCCAAGAAAATAAGTCCCAAGTTTGATTTAACATGTTTATTTTTAAATAAATTAATAACTTGTGTTAATAAGATGATCACTTTCAGGAAATAGATAGAAGAATGGTAGTCCGAGATTACTCTGTACTCTGACGTCCGATGGCTGTTTTGCCAGACAAGCTGGGGCCGTGCTTGTCTGGCAAAACAGCCGTCCGAGACTAGAAGAATGGGTAATTCCATTCTTATAGAAGCAGTCTCAGGACATGCCCTAATTCTAAGACTTCTTCAACAAATAGACTGCATGTGATGGTTTTAAATATTGATATCTGAGATAAAGATTATCTTATGACAGTGGTACATGTATGATTAAGGTTTGCCTGATAAATAGCTTTTAACTACAATAGAATGTATATTTACTAATGTAGTAGAAAATTTCAAATTTCAGTACAAACATTTAGTCATTAGATATATAAGAGCTCACCAATCCATGCTATATTGTTCGCAGAGATTTAGAGAACATAACCATTAAAACCTTTCACACAGATATGCACAGGCTATATATATAGCTACCATAAAATAATTTACAGACAGAAAATCTCACATCTTTAAGAAGAAAAGATTCAGATCAGCGAAATGAAGTTATTGATATGTTCATTATTGAAATGTTCATTATCACTAATTCCAAATTTGACAGTTTGTACAAGTAGTTCACTACAATGTACCATCGCAATCATCAGTCATTTATACCTTTTATATTTTAATACTAATCTGACTATATCTATACACGTAAATCTTTGTTTAACACATGGTTTATTAATGTTATTAGGGCTTTATTAGCTTAAATACCTGTCCCAATTCCCTCAAAGATATGAACAAAAAAATAAAAAATTTCATGTGTTTAACTGTATAACTGTTCTTCAGAATGGAAATGTTGAGATACAGCATTATCACCGAATGCAGGTAGGTAGTCCATTCATTGCGCTACTCAGAGTGTATAATCCCTTTGTTGTCCGTGATATCCCTCCTCATAATCCTAAAAATATGGTGCAAAAAATAATGACCAAATGAATTTCTAGCACTTGACTAAAAGAAACTGTCCAATTTGTATGATTATGATCAATTAAAAAAGAATGCATTTTAAAAAAAAATTTGTTGTATTTATTTACTTACAAAAAAAGTATAAAGACAAAGAACTTTACTGTATTAATTGCATTCGTATATATTATTTTAAGGAGTTAACATAAACATGATAAAGATATAAATACATTGACATATACATTATAATATTATACAGTAATCATATTATATACTTAATAACCATGTTAACTTAAAAATCTATCAAGATGGCTGTTTATTGAGTTGGTTAAGAAGATGAACAAATTATTTTGTAAATTACATTTTCGATATTCTATTCATATATTTTATACTTTACCCTCAATATTGATGCGTCACTGATCGGTTATCCAAACTCACTCACTCTGAACACACGGGATATGAAATGTCACTGAATTAGTAGTATCCAAACATTTAAACGGGCCCTCATATCAAATATATATACCAATAAAGTCTCACTAATCTTTTAACCCACACACATTCTCTGCTTCACTGACCCTAACACTGGGTATTATATGTCACTGATTATTTATCCAATGTTCATACCTGATCCTTATACTAGATATGCCACTGATCTATTGTCCAATATTCATACCTGATCATAATACTGGATATGTCACTGATCTATCATCCAATATTTATACCTGATCCTAATACTGGATATGTCACTGATCTTTCATCCAATATTTATACATGATCCTAATACTGGATATGTCACTGATCTATCATCCAATGTTCATACCTGATCCTAATACTGGATATGTCACTGATCTTTCATCCAATGTTCATTCCTGATCCTAATACTGGATATGTCACTGATCTATTATCCAATGTTCATACCTGATCCTAATACTGGATATGTCACTGATCTTTCATTCAATGTTTATTCCTGATCCTAATACTGTATATGTCACTGATCTATCATCCAATGTTCATACCTGATCCTAATACTGTATATGTCACTGATCTATCATTCAATGTTTATTCCTGATCCTTATACTGGATATGTCACTGATCTATCATCCAATGTTCATACCTGATCCTAATACTGGATATGTCACTGATCTATCATCCAATGTTCATACCTGATCCTAATACTGGATATGTCACTGATCTATCATCTAATGTTCATACCTGATCCTAATGCTGGATATACCACTGATCTGTATCCATTGTTCAAACCTGATTCTTATACTGGATATGTCACTGATCTATCATCCAATGTTCATACCTGATCCTAATGCTGGATCACGTATCTGTGTTCATTGTTCAAACCTGATTCTAATACTGGATATGTCACTGATCTATCATCCAATGTTCATACCTGATCCTAATGCTGGTTGTCGATCTGTGTTCATTGTTCAAACATGATTCTTATACTGGATATGTCACTGATCTATCATCCAATGTTCATACCTGATCCTAATGCTGGATCACTGATCTGTGTTCATTGTTCATACCTGATCCTAATACTGGATATGTCACTGATCTATTATCCAATGTTCATACCTGATCCTAATACTGGATATGTCACTGATCTTTCATCCAATGTTCATTCCTGATCCTAATACTGGATATGTCACTGATCTATCATCCAATGTTCATACCTGATCCTAATACTGTATATGTCACTGATCTATCATCCAATGTTTATTCCTGATCCTAATACTGGATATGTCACTGATCTATCATCCAATGTTCATACCTGATCCTAATACTGGATATGTCACTGATCTAGCATCCAATGTTCATACCTGATCCTAATACTGGATATGTCACTGATCTATCATCCAATGTTCATACCTGATCATAAAACTGGATTTGTCACTGATCTATCATCCAATATTCATACCTGATCCTTATACTGGATATGTCACTGATCTATCATCCAATGTTCATACCTGATCCTAATGCTGGATCACTGATCTGTGTTCATTGTTCAAACATGATTCTTATACTGGATATGTCACTGATCTATCATCCAATGTTCATACCTGATCCTAATGCTGGATCACTGATCTGTGTTCATTGTTCATACCTGATCCTAATACTGGATATGTCACTGATCTATTATCCAATGTTCATACCCGATCCTAATACTGGATATGTCACTGATCTTTCATTCAATGTTTATTCCTGATCCTAATACTGTATATGTCACTGATCTATCATCCAATGTTCATACCTGATCCTAATACTGTATATGTCACTGATCTATCATTCAATGTTTATTCCTGATCCTTATACTGGATATGTCACTGATCTATCATCCAATGTTCATACCTGATCCTAATACTGGATATGTCACTGATCTATCATCCAATGTTCATACCTGATCCTTATACTGGATATGTTACTGATCTATCATCCAATGTTCATACCTGATCCTAATACTGGATATGTCACTGATCTATCATCTAATGTTCATACCTGATCCTAATGCTGGATATGTCACTGATCTGTATCCATTGTTCAAACCTGATTCTTATACTGGATATGTCACTGATCTATCATCCAATGTTCATACCTGATCCTAATGCTGGATCACGTATCTGTGTTCATTGTTCAAACCTGATTCTAATACTGGATATGTCACTGATCTATCATCCAATGTTCATACCTGATCCTAATGCTGGTTGTCGATCTGTGTTCATTGTTCAAACATGATTCTTATACTGGATATGTCACTGATCTATCATCCAATGTTCATACCTGATCCTAATGCTGGATCACTGATCTGTGTTCATTGTTCATACCTGATCCTAATACTGGATATGTCACTGATCTATTATCCAATGTTCATACCTGATCCTAATACTGGATATGTCACTGATCTTTCATCCAATGTTCATTCCTGATCCTAATACTGGATATGTCACTGATCTATCATCCAATGTTCATACCTGATCCTAATACTGTATATGTCACTGATCTATCATCCAATGTTTATTCCTGATCCTAATACTGGATATGTCACTGATCTATCATCCAATGTTCATACCTGATCCTAATACTGGATATGTCACTAATCTAGCATCCAATGTTCATACCTGATCCTAATACTGGATATGTCACTGATCTATCATCCAATGTTCATACCTGATCATAAAACTGGATTTGTCACTGATCTATCATCCAATATTCATACCTGATCCTTATACTGGATATGTCACTGATCTATCATCCAATGTTCATACCTGATCCTAATGCTGGATCACTGATCTGTGTTCATTGTTCAAACATGATTCTTATACTGGATATGTCACTGATCTATCATCCAATGTTCATACCTGATCCTAATGCTGGATCACTGATCTGTGTTCATTGTTCATACCTGATCCTAATACTGGATATGTCACTGATCTATTATCCAATGTTCATACCTGATCCTAATACTGGATATGTCACTGATCTTTCATCCAATGTTCATTCCTGATCCTAATACTGGATATGTCACTGATCTATCATCCAATGTTCATACCTGATCCTAATACTGGATATGTCACTGATCTAGCATCCAATGTTCATACCTGATCCTTATACTGGATATGTCACTGATCTATCATCCAATGTTCATACTTGATCATAAAACTGGATTTGTCACTGATCTAGCATCCAATGTTCATACCTGATCCTAATACTGGATATGTCACTGATCTATCATCCAATGTTCACACCTGATCCTAATACTGGATATGTCACTGATCTATCATCCAATATTCATACCTGATCCTTATACTGGATATGTCACTGATCTATCATCCAATGTTCACACCTGATCCTAATACTGGATATGTCACTGATGTATCATCCAATGTTCACACCTGATCCTAATACTGGATATGCCACTGATCCATCAACCAATTTTAACACTTGATCCTTATTCTTGATATGTCACTGAGGTATTTACCAAATATATTTATACACTATATGTATCACTGATTTATCATCAAATTTCATACCTGATTCCTATTTTCATACTGGATGTGCAACTTTTTACAAGAAAACTAGGAAAGTTATATGTGCACCAAAGGGATAGGTCAAACTAACAAAAAGGTCACACCCAAAAAAACAGCAATTTATCATACAGCCTTCAACATTAGACAAATAGCTTCTTAAATGAAATCCAGCTCTTAATTGGTCTGAGACAAGAATACTTCTTATGAATATATTTACTAGAGACAATTGAAAATGTGCTACTACTAGTTAAATCAAATTCCCTAAAAGACCAACTAATTGCAATGTGTTTCGAATTCAATATTTTAAAATCTGTTTGTTTAAGAGTTTCTAACATGGACTTTCATATTTTATTGTTAATACTTATATATGTGAATGAATATATGTTGTAAAGCGCTTAGGGTCATTTTAATATTATATAAGGCGCTGTTTTTCAATTAAAGTAGCAACGACTATTAAAGGAAATAGTTGAAATTTATTGCACCAATCATATATCTGTATTTAATTGTTAAAATATTATTTATCCCATTGACAGGAAGTATGTGATATACATATAACAATAACTGTTCAGTGTTTTATTGTGATGTATTTCATTTTATTATTTCATTGTTTTAACACAAATCATAGTAATTATTGTATGAAATTTAAAATCTACAAGGGTCCATAATTGGATTAATAAAGTATTCTTATATACTTGACAGATAAACAGGAAACTAAACAATCCTATATAATATTATAACAATAGTATCATATAAACAGAACTTCTCTAATTGATTAATCAATGAAATTACGCTTTTACCACATAAATAATTGCATGCATTTATCGAGCTTTCTGATCACAGGATTCAAATTAGAGATGGATTGATACAACTTATGGCATACTGCACTGATTTTTATAATAAATGTTCTGGTAATGTAATAAGAAATTTACATGTGAGATTTAGTGAAGTATTGTCACATTTTAATTTTATTTTTTACAAAATCTTTAGACATTTATTGGCCAGTATGATCTGACCATGACAGGACTTAATTAATATACTGTTAGAAGACCCAAGGTTTGGAATGAAAAATCCTTTTCTATGTCCAGTCAACTGTTAATCAGGGCATTTCATAATTGTCTTCTTATAGACATGATTCTTACTTTTTATGAGATTTCGGTTGAAGAGTCAGTTTTTAAAATGTTGGAGGACCTTAATGTAATTACATAAGTTTTATAAGGCTAAAATTTGGTGAAACTCAGTTAGATCAAAATAACAATTCAGTCTTAAGAGCCACTAGACATGATGTCAATTATTTTAATTATATCCTTTTATTTTAGTAAATAATTTGTTCATGCTTTAAAATAGGTATGGAATATAGTGTAACATAATATCGGAACACAACAAAAACAGTCTTACCATAAAAGGTAATGCTTCCAATCCTTTCTGAGTACATGATATTAATAAACAGAGGGTAATTAAAATGAGGAAGTAATTGGTGAAAATTTATGTTTCAGACATTCAAGTCCTACATTGACGAGGATGAGGACAACGAAAAAGTAAGTCACTACTGAAACTTTTTTCCTTTTGAATTTATGATTATTTTATTTAACACATAAGTGTACATGTATATATTCAGAAGTTACTGAATAACATCTATCAAGTATAGCTTAGCATTCGATCATTAGAAATATTTTATTATGAGTTGAGATATTCATGGTGTGTTAGATATAAAAAATATTTGTTCAATTTATTACACCTTTTATACCTTTACTTGTGGGTATAACCTAGTTTTAATAAATTCTTCCACTTAAGGAAGTAAAATCTTATTGTTTTGAAATAAATGCTTTTATGTACAATTTCCTGGTTAGAAGTACTTATATTAGGAAGGATGTGTACTGACCACATTTATAAAAAGATGGAGGTATATTTAACTCAAGATTATGTGTAAAAATATCACTCTTTCAAATATTTAGATTTTCTTTGCACAATCTTTCCTGTTGTAAAACTTTCTTCTTGCAATGTTAAAGGAAAATCCTGTTCTATATTGACATTTTAGGTGTTGACACTTTTATAAAACACTTGAAATCCACCACGAATCGTTTATACGCTTTATACTTATATTAGAACTTCCTTAAAATCTTCAAATGCTTAGAATTTCCTGACTAAAGAAAATGGTTTTGTCATAGTATTGTCAAGTGTTAGTGCTGGTTTGAAACACAATACTTTATCCTAATCTTAAAAATTGTCATGTTTGTAGATCGAAATCATTAAGTAGAAGTTATTTAAGACTGAATTGTGTATTTCCCTTTCTAGGACGACATGAAGGAAAGAGCCTCGTCATTCTTCCAGACAGATCTGTCTCCAAGACTTCTTGCTGGTAAGATATAAGTAAAAGAATAAAGACCTGTTTTCTAGTCAACTGGGAGTTTTATTTTTAGTAACCAAGAAAGTTTAAGAGCTTAAGCTTATTGTTAAACTGTAATCATGAATACAAAAAAAAACTTTGCATGAAAGTGAAACTTCATACTTTATAATAAGGGATTTTGTTGCTGGATAGTTTTGTATATATTGTTGTGTTGTCTGTTGTTAGAACGTCTTCACCTTGGTGTTATCTGTCTATCTCAAGTATATCTTACTGATAGGTTTCATATTGCCTAATTGATAAAATATCCATTCATTCATTGACAGTTATGACCTTAATACAACTTCCTATGTTCTTAGTCCCCTACCAACAAAGTCCAAGGGCACTTTAGGTTTGCACCCTTGTTCATCTTTCTGTCTGTCTGTCCATCCGGTCAGTCTGGCAAATCAGTTTTCCACACTGTTTTTCTTCATGCTTGAAGATATTGATTTGATAGTTGGTGTATTGTTTTATCATGACAAGTTACAGATCAAGTTTGAGTTTTGTTCCAGTCTAATGACTCTGTGCAGAGTTGTGGTCCTTTGACTTAGAAAATTCATTAAAATAATCAGTTTTCCTCACTTTTTTTGTCATTCTTAAATAAATTGATTTGATAATTAGTGTATAGCTTTATCATGACAAGTAGCAGTTCAAGTTTGTTCTGTTCTGATGATTTTATGCAGATGTATGGTCCTTTGACTTAAAAAAAATCAGTCTAATAATCATTTTCCCCCACCTTTTTGGAGTCATGCTTGAATATTTTGACCTGATGTTTGTTGTTATATAGTTTACACCATGACAAGTTAAAGATCAACTTAGAAATTTGTTCCAATACAATGAATTTTTTAAGTGGTAGTGGACTATGTATTGCTATGCAATACTCACAGAATGCTTGTTAAACAAAGAAATAGAAATAGTCTTAATCTATTGTTTTTCTTTACAGGAGAATGCAAGATAGCTGAGGCCGACAAGACATTAAGTTTTAGTGCCTTTACTGACAGGAAGTCTGGCGTCTCAGGGAAACTGTTTGTCACTAACTTCAAGGTTTCATTTGTCACTGAGGATAGATCATCATATGAAGGGGTATATATATATATATCTTGTCAAACAATAGACCACTTTCAAGTTCATCCGTCACCGGCAAAAACTCGTCAATTATGATCGCCTTTATGATGTCATTTACCAGATAGAGGGGATCGCCTTTATCCCTGCACTATTTATGTTCATCAAGCGTCTTAGTGATCGTCATTGTGCAGGGTAAACTAGAAATTATGGTTGTTTGTAGGTACTTAATGACAATTCCCTAATGACAGCAGTGCTGATTGTCAATTTTGAGAATTTTTATTTGCTGAACAATATAGAATTATAGTTTTCAAACCACTGGCTCAACATTGAAATGGAAGTGACAATGCCCCTAAACACACAAATGACGTTCACTAAAACTAGAGTTTTTGACGGAAATTCATCGAACTTGAAAGTTGTCTTTTAAATCAAATTAGCATTCATAACTGTAGTTAAGGATTTTTTGCAAAAACTTCAAAAAACATAGGTTTCACTGTATAAAAAACTGAAGTTTAAATTGTAATTTAGCATTATTTTTATACATCTTTTCCTGAAACACAATAATTAATCTTACTTATTTGTCAATATAAAGTGAACTTGTTTTCTGCTCTTTCATCGAACATTTGAATAATCTGTATTTGTTTAAAAAATATTTTCTTCATTGCTGTCATTTTATTTCCAGTCAAACAGAAGACAAAGGAATTTGTTGATGGGTGATTTTGACATTCCACTAACTTCAATAGATACTGTTTATCAAGGTAAGAATATTGTGGTATTTGTCTCTGTGAAATATCAGGTACAACATTTTCATATTTATAACTTTTCTACTCATTCATACATGGAACATTTTACAAAGATATCTCTTCAGTAATTGGATAAGCAAACCCATGTATTATTTAGTATATGTTTGGCCTGAACATTATTGGTCAATAAACAGCATATTATAAACAGAAAAAAATAATTTTAAATCTGTTCAATTTTTAATTTCATAGGGATAACTAGTGTAAACCATGAGTTTAATCAAGGATAGAAATATTTTTTTGTTTAAAGACTGATTCTTTAGGAAACTTTTATTTAGAAATGTGTAGTTATCTGGTCTTCGAGATTTCTGTTAAACAGGTATTTCTCCATGGAATATTTTCTGTTAACTTTAAACTGTGAAGGGCAGATTTACGTGGGGGCAGGAGGATTTTTCAAAAAATATTTGGTTGATTATTTAGATTATGACTGGAGCTGGCCCCTTCTAATGTCAGTCAGTGGGTCTCTTATGAAAATTTCTGATTCTGCTGCTGATGCAGACGTCATTACAATTGTTTATAATCTTTAAAAATTTAGAAATGCTACATTTTTTCAGATACATGTTCTAGTAAACATGGTAAAAGAAAATGTATACTATTGTTTTTTTTCAGAAATAGACAATGATCCATCACCAAAGAGTAATTACTTTGTTATTAAAGCTCAATTATGCTTTGTTATTTGCCTAGTAAAATAAATTCAGCTCTTTAATAGGAAATTATTTGCATAACCAAATTAAGGCAAAATAGCTTGATAATTTATTAAATAACTTTTAATTGTTGACATTAAGGTTATCCAGCTTAGTTCTCAATCTCCTGCGAAAATTTATAATTTTTCTATTCTTCATTTATAATTTTCTATCATAATAGCAGGGCAACGTTGATGAAAATAACGTCTGATATTTTGTTCTTTACAAAATTTTCAGGTTTTTTTTCATTAGATTTTCATTAGATCCATTCTCATGGATAAAGTTGGTGAGCTTTGTACTTGAGTAAGAGAGGTGATAGTCATTCATATTTTTAACCTGCTTATGTTAACCACATTTTGTCATATTGACTGGGTATGAAATTCATTTTGGTTGCTATTAATTTATGGTTTTTAACCTAAATTTTCCAGATTCTTCCAGCAGTGAAGCTACAAATTTGTAAAAAGTATTTCAACTAACAGAAAAATTGCTGTTTTAGAGCCCCTATATTTAATGATATGTACTTTAAATGTTACATGGGTAGGCATTATATTGTGACTTTACACACAAGCAGGCTGTGTTTTATTGAAATTAGAACATGATTAAGTTTACAAAATAAAAGAAGAGTGTTGTATTAATTTTGTATTTTAATTCTTTTTCAGTGATATCTGGAGGAAGGAGAAGAAAGTTATCCCCAGGAACAACTGTCAGTTCTTATACAAAGTATATAGAGATACATTGTAAGGTAAGATAATAGGACTGCATGACTGAGAGTGGTAATACAAACATACAGTCTATGTTATAAAGATCACCTTTCTATAAGCAATTAAGTCCATTTTCTATAGAACTGAGGGATGTTTTTATTTACATGTTCTAATGTTTAATGTTAAAACTGTTAAGAAAACAGAAGTCATATTTGTAAGAAACATACTGATTTCAAAATTAAAGAAATAGTTATATGTGTGGTATTTCAAATCAATTATATATGTATCAAATCACTGCAATTTAAGAAAAAAATATTTCAGGATTTTTTTACCATTAAATTAAATTAATTTATATTTGAAAGACAATGCAATTTCTACCTCAATGTTTAAGTAAAATTATAAATCTGCTGAAGTATTGAATTTTCTTTTTCAGAATTTCAACGTTCATGTTTTTGGATTAAAGTTTACACCAAGAGACCAAAACAAAATGGTAAGATATGAAAAGTGTACATTCAGATTATTATGGCTGCAACTGCAGTTTTTATACCCCTGACATAGCAGAGAGGCATAATGTTTTTACCATTGACTGTTTGTCCATTTGTACATCCCAATGTTGGTTTATTTTCTCTAACTTTAGTTTGCCTTAACCAAATGTTATGAAATTTATTCACAATGCTTATTACATCGTACCAAAAAATACAGATACAGTTTGAATTTTGGTGGTGTCAAGTTTACTGTTCTAGAGTTACACCCTTTACAAATGAAAAAAAATGCTCAATCTGTCATTTCCATTCTCTATTAACTTAAGTTTGCCTTAACCAAATGTTATGAAAATATACACAATACTTGTAACTACAAAACTCTGATCAAGTACAAATTTTGGTAGCATCATTCTTCAGTTATTTCCCTTTGTAACTTTATAAGATATGCAAGTCGAAGCATAATCTGTGTCTCATGAATTCATTCCCCAATTTATTGTTTTGATAATGTTGTTGGTGCATTTTATTTTTATCTTATACTAAAAACTAATTGTTAAATTCATGAAAATTTAATCTAATGTATGCTTGTGTGTTATTTATTGACAGATAGTTAACACGATATTACACTATGCATACCCTACTAAGTCCTCACTGTTGTTTGCCTTTTATTATGGAAAAGAACAGCAACATTTCAGTAAGTACAAATTATGTAGGATTTTATCAACTATTGTAAACCAACTTAATTATACAAGAGAAGATCAAGTTTGGCAGGTATGCAAATATATAAATTTGTGGAATTTTCTAATGAAAATAAATTAGTTTGTTTACAGTATTTAAGATCTGTGAATTAAAGTTACATATAAATGAACAACTGTACCACTGTAAAGACATTTTGATGGTATACACCAATACCAGTACTCCTGCTGGTCAATAGTTTGAAAAGAAGCGAAATAAGACCTCATAGATTGTATGCGTCCCAAGAGCTTTAATTGATTTACCTTCATCAGGAACACTCATAGCTGAATATTTGAAAGCCAAGATTTACAAACCAAAACAGTTCAATTTTGATTTTTTTGAATTTTATTTTTCAACTTTTATTGATGTTTTTGTCAATCAACTTATTTGTAAGTTATCAGAAACTTAAGCAAGTACAACTTTTACTTCCTATTAATCTGCAATTTTGAAAATCTGAATCTAACAGAAATACAACATTTACAATACCTTTATGATCAATATTTTTATAAAAACCTTTGATAGTACAGTATACAGGTAGAATGGATTATCTTTTACAGATTTTGGCAGTTCTGTTGACACCCCCCTGTATGATAGTCCTACTGACTGGGAAAGGGAAATAAATCGATGTAGATGTTCCAATAAATGGTGGGTGACGGATGTTAATGCCAGTTACCATATGTCTACAAGGTATATCTTATATTTAGAATAATAACTTTGAAACTTATGATTTATTCAGGTTGAAAAATAACCATTTCATATGAACAAAATAAGTTTACACAAAAACAAAAAGACATCCAGTTGGTAACATATGGTGAAAAATAGACAGGTGTCATATGATATATGTCAAGCTCTGTTGTGAAGTTCGCTTACTAGACATACAGTATAGGGCACCGCTCAGTTGTAAGGTAACTTTTATCGAAGTACTTCTTGTAGCTTTCCCAATACAATTTCAAACTGGCTAGACGTCTGTTCTTAAGTTCATTCCAATATACGAAATCTTAGCCACTATATGCAAACACTCTAGATCACATCTGGGATAGAAAAGGTTGTGGTTTCCAAAAATCAACACTGAATCTCCTAATTTTACAAGCAGTTTCAGAGGAGTTATATAACTTTTACTAAACCTACATCTTACTGGTGTTCTCTTTTGGTATTGTCATGTATTTGATTAAAATTAAAGAAAATATTTATACCCCACATGAATTTTTCATGATGGGTCACTTTTATTTTGTAAAATGTTGTTCAATCTCTCTTTTAGTTTACCGGAAAGATTTGTAGTTCCTTGTGGGTTGCTGAACTTTGACCTCCAGAAAGCTTCCTCACATTTTGTAGACAGAAGAATACCAGTAAGTCCTATGTTTTATATTGTTGAAACTACATGCATTTAATTCTCAATGTCTTTGTGTATATTTTGAAAACTCTTGAGTTCTAGTACATGTGTATGCTTTATCACCAATGATTTAGATTGTATGTTCTCACCATGTTTACATATATATAGTGCCAAATAATTGACATCTGCACTTAGCCAAAATTAATTACCTAACAAAATAATTATTCTTTTACATAACTAAGTGTTATGATTAAATTTGATACTGTGATCAAACTTTGTTTTCCATCTTCTGATTCATAAGTAGACATGTACTTAAAACTGTGATTTTGTCTCAATGTAACTTTGTGTGTTAAAGTTTGTGTGTTATTTTTTTTAGACATGGTGTTATACACATACCAATGGTGTAAGTCTGGTTAGAATGGCCAACCTATTACCTCAGTCAGATGTTGCTACATTTGAAGAAAGGTAAAATTAACACACTAAAATGTAAATAGTAACCATAAACATTACACAATACTAAAGGCATCATTACATTAGATTTGTATAATTACAAACAGTTGTGAACTGAGTAAAGCTTTGGATGAATATGATTTGTAATTATAAGTTCATAGCATATAAAAAACTTATTGTAATCAATAAGTGAAATTGATTGGCATCTAGAAAACATCATACAGTCGTCAACAATAGACAAGTGTCTCTACACTATCTCAATCTCTTAATTTAATATCTACCATCAATCCCATTCATATATATAATGAATAAAAACAACATTAAGATGTATTCATACCAGGGTTTGAAACATTCAAGCCAACAAGACAATTTTTCAATGCAGCTTTTTATTTTGCTTTGGTAAATAAGGGTATTCAAGCCAATACAGGTTACCACCAGGGAATGAAGGGCAAAAAGTTTGGTCACAATACATAAAAATTAGTGTTTTGTATTTTAATATGGGTTTCTCTAACTGACTGTAGCTTGCACCTTGAATTTTAGTTAACTGACAGTGCATCATTTAAAGTTTGTAATCACAGCAGACTTATGAATGTGCTTTTTTGATTGACAATACTGCAATGTATTTGGTTAATGTTGCATTCTTGATAATAGAATAGTGATACAGGTTTATGTGAATCACAGATTACCTTTTCTAACAGTACTAATGCTCATGTGTGACATCTATAGATCAACTGTTATGTGCTTAATATTTATTCAATTATTCAAATTCATATGTGAATCCATTAATTCATTTATTCAATCAATTACTTATAAATATTTTATTCTTTGATTATTAATTCATTGACAAATCCATTCATTGATTCATCCATTGATTCATATATTAATTCATCAATTCACTGATTCATATATTCATTCATCCATTCATTGATTTATTATTCCATTCATTCATTCATCTATTCATTGATTCATCTATTCATTGATTTATCCATTCATAGTTTATCTATACATTGATTCATTTATACAATTAGTCATTCATTTATTTAATCAAATTTAAAATGAAGCATAAGTATTAAGATGTGTATTTATGAGTATGGGATATATAGGTAAAGTTATTATTACATTTACAGGGAATACACATCCAAGATGTATGTACATTTTGTTGTAATTGATATCAGGCTTTGTGTTACTGATTCTTAACTTCTCATGTTCTAATATTTATTGTTTGTTGAATTAATGGTTTAACGTGTGATTTCTTACTTCCAATAAGTAGTAATTGTCTTTTGTGTGACATCTGAAATGAAATAGTAGTATTAAGTATAGTTTGTGCTTATTTGTTAAGAAAATATTAAGAATATTTAATTTTATCACACTTATAATGTCAATTAAAAAGAATATGAAACAGTAACACATGTCTATATAGGGCATTTATATAAGAACAGAGTTTGCTTTATTTTAGTTCCAAGCATGGAAAGGATTATACAAATAAATTATGCATGTGTTTTATTTTTATTTTATTTTTTGTTTTGTGTATGAGGGTATTTTAATATAAGTATATTCCAGGTTGTTATTGTATTACATGTCATATTGTTATGCCAGTTTGTGTGTGTAATAAGATTATTGTATATAACATTTAGAATGCATGTGTGATCCATTTTAACATTCCATAACATTTCATTTTTAACACAATAGACTTTTTTCATATTACAGACTTTTAATTCTGGAGTTTAAATTTTAGACAAGTTACCTACTTTGCGGTACGATATTCGGGTATTTGGTTAAGTAAGAGCTATTAAAGGAGTAAATACGAGCTACAATATCTGTAATTTTGGGGGGAAATTAACTTTTTTCAGATGATTTTATTGGGTATAGAAAACAAAAAAACAATTAAATATATCCAAATACTAGAATGTCCTACCACAGAGTTGTACACACACAAAATTTTAAATACTCTTGAGTTCAAAAGTTGGTAGTATGATAATAGTCTATTGAATATCATAGTTCACTGCTGTATAGTAATAATTTAGTCTTGAAATTTAATTGAATTTTTAGAGTTATAGGACACTACTAGAAAACTTGAATTACTCTTATGAAAGTTAAATTCTGAAATCTTTTTATAACTTATATTTATTTTTTACTATAAGAAATATTTTGACATTGTCAGAATGAGGCACAATGTCAAATTAGTTCAATTTACTTTTTGATGCAGAATATATTTGTACCAGTATTTCTTATATAATATAGAGGTGTAAAATCCAACATAAAATATTAAAATTTCATACATCAAAGGAAAACAAGTTTTCCTTATTTTCCCACCAATTGCGAATAAGACAGAAACCACAAAACTTTATCATCAACATATAGCCTGTTTTAAGGAGAGGAATGTAGAAATACCAATAATAAACAATTCTAGTTCAGTTAATATATATATATGATTATTTATACTGTTCATATTTCTTTTAGGTTGTTAACAGCTGTACAAATGGCAGACAACAAGGGTCCACCAGAAATCATTGACCTCAATAAGTCATGTCCATCACTTAAAGATTTACAGAATAGCTATGAAAAGTTAAAAGAATTATGTGTAATAGGTAAATTTTATAACAACTAGTTTGTTTATGATAGCTTTATTTGTATTTTTTGTTCAATTTGTATTATAGATATACATTGTATTTTTTTTAGTAACCTTTGATTTAAATAGCAACATGTGTGAAAATCTTATAGTGTATATTATTATTACATGTATGTAGAAAAATATCAATAAGAAATTTGTTTTGTTTCAATTCATCATATATCCTATTTATCCTGCCGTAAGCCTGAGAACGAGCATTTATTTTTTTCTCATGACACTGTATAGTCCGATGGCCATAATTCTTAAAATTGGTCATCATTTTCATCAACTTCATGTAAGTCATCATTATACATTAAAAATATTATTGTCTGCAGGTATAACAGAAAAAATGGCAATTTTTATTATGTAGCGGAGAGGGCATTAAATTTTACAATTGTCTGTCGGAACGTTCTTTAATACATCCCAAAGTTTGTTTCTGTTCTCTAACTTTAGTTTGCCTCAACCAAAAGTTATGGAACTTAAACACAATACTTTTATCCACAAAATACATCTCAAGTATGAATTTTTGTGGTAACACTTTAAACGTTCTTCAGTTATGTTCCTTTATAACTTTATATGAATATGAATATGAAAGACCAAAAGATGGACTGAAATAACACTGTATTCCCAGGCCACTTAGCAGAGCAGTAACAAATATAATTAAGTTAATAATCTCAGATCATGAGTCTAGTGTCTTTGTTATTTAAACAGGAGATAGACTAAAGAGATCCATTTCCCTAGGTATCAAGCACATTATTATCAAAGAACTATTCATTTATTGCACGACTTATCTAAACAAATTATTATAAAAAAAGAACATTATACATATTTGGTGTGTTATTGAAAACATACTATTTCTGTCAAGTGTTAAATTATATGTTTAACTCAAGGTTATATGAACATCTTTAATTGTCACTCATCAGAAAATAGTGACCACTCTCTGTCATAGATATCATTTGAATTTGTATACGTTACTGCTCAAGGCAAGATTAAATTAGTACTGTTTATGATATTTATAACAAAATATAATTCTAATATGTATCTACTATATCATTCTATATTTAAACCATTAAACTATCTTGCATACATCTAAAACATTATAATTGGTCATCACCTAAATTGATAAACACATGTAATAATAGTTGAAATATGAATGTAAAGTGTAAATCACTCTAGAAACATCTGCTAATGATAATTTACATGATCCACATGCATTTTTATCAACAGAAAAAAATCAACCCTTAAAGTGGAAATACAACATTTATTTAGAATTTTGTCAGTACTTACAGGTATTGAGTTTTAATTTTACACTCACTAATTATATATACCAAATATCATTGCTGTGTTTAATAGTTCTTTTGAAACAAGAATATTTTTGGTAAAAATATCATTCATTACTATTCTTGAAAAATGTTTCCTCATATAGAATTCTAAATGTATTACTGGCAAACAGTCTTTATGTTTCTTCTTTCTGGTTGGTTTTATATGATAATTCTAAAACTTCTGTTTTCAGATTCAGAAAAGGACTTTTTAGTACAAGATATAAACTGGATGTCAAGTTTGGAAAACTCTAAATGGCTATCATTAGTATCCCAGTGTATGGCTGTTTCTATTGAGACAATGGATCTTATAGTCAATAAACAAAAGACAGTTGTTATTAAAGGTAAGTGAAGGTCATATGATGGAGAGTAACCCAGTATCAAGATGTTTCTATTGAGACAAAGGATATAATAGTCAATAAATAAAAACAGTTGTTATGAAAGGTAGGTGAAGGTCATATGATGGATAGCATCCTGACATCAGCTGTTTCTATTGAGACAATGGATCTTATAGTCAATAAACAAAAGACAGTTGTTATTAAAGGTAGGTGAAGGTCATATGATGGATAGCATCCTGACATCAGCTGTTTCTATTGAGACAATGGATCTTATAGTCAATAAACAAAAGACAGTTGTTATTAAAGGTAAGTGAAGGTCATATGATGGAGAGTAACCCAGTATCAAGATGTTTCTATTGAGACAAAGGATATAATAGTCAATAAAAACAGTTGTTATGAAAGGTAGGTGAAGGTCATATGATGGATAGCATCCTGACATCAGCTGTTTCTATTGAGACAAAGGATCTTATAGTCAATAAATAAAAACAGTTGTTATGAAAGAGGTGAAGGTCATATGATGGATAGCATCCTGACATCAGCTGTTTCTATTGAGACAAAGGATCTTATAGTCAATAAACAAAAGACAGTTGTTATTAAAGGTAGGTGAAGGTCATAAAATGAATATCATTCCAATATCAAGAAGGTGATAATATGGATTACATCTAGCTGTTTTCATAGAAACCATGTAAGGAACACTATTGTTTAAATATTTTGTTTATAGTATTTTCATCAAATTTTTTTCTTTTTTTTTCTGTTAGATCATCATTTGCTAAAAAATAATAATTAAAAAAACTAGTGTGTCAGAGGTAGGAGAACAGCCTGTAATGTGGATAATTATCTGTGGGTACTAAATTCATGGATATCCTGAATAAAGGTGAACCACAATATCCTATGTATGCAGAACTTATCAAAACCATGACATCTGATTATGTATAGTTGTTAACTTTATGTCATTCAGTATCATGTGGAGAGTTGTCTCATTGGCAATCATATCAAATTTGGCTGTTTTTATATCAAAAATATTTATTCCTCAATCCTAAAAATTTGGTATTATTTACAAAAAAAGTGAATCACAGTACTATGTATTCCATTTCAGTTAAACTAGTTATTGCAATAGATTAATATGTGAGTCAGAAACGTTTTAAATACAAATGAAAAAGACTTCAAACCAAAAGTGTCCAAAAATTATTCTTATTTTCCAGAAAAAATCCTCCTGGATACTGACAAATCACACACATAAGTCCATTTAAAGTCTGTATGTTTTCGAACAGAAGACTGTCAGAATAATGTATTAAAAAACTCTTAAATAATTTAAAAAATACTGAGGAACTCTGGTAACCAAAATGATTTTCAATACAGAGATAAATGTCTTTCCTGATATACATAATTGTGTTGTGTTTGTCACATTCATAAAGTGAAATATAGTCTTTTATAGGTGACTATGAAGTATGGGCTTCACGCATTGTTGAAGGCTCTATGGTGACCTATATTTTGTAATTTCTGTGTCATTTGATCTCTTGTGAAGAGTTGTCTTATTGACATTTTGACCAAATCTTCTATTTAATGGAAAGTAATTTAACCATTTTCTTTTACAGAATTTGACAGCAGGAACTTTGCTTGCCTTGTGTCTAGTCTATCTCAGATTCTGATGGACCCTAACTTCCGTACACAAGTGGGATTCCAATCACTGGTACAGAGAGAGTGGGTTATGATGGGACATCCATTTCAGAAACACAATAACCTCATACAGCAAGGCAACAATGAAAGGGTAACAACAATTTTACTTAAGTTATTTATAGTCATTATTGGATTGGGAATAAAAAGTCTTATAAATTAAAAACATTAACTTATATTTAGACAAATTTATTAATTTGAAATCATAAATCCAGAAAACATGCTAAATTGACTTCCAGATTCACTGTAGATTTGTTGATTCCTTTCATTTCGTATGAATACTTTATCGCCCTTCTTTACCTGTAACACTATGTTGAGTGAACCAGGTATATATAGGCTTCCTGAACCTGGATAGATTGCCACTGTCTTTTTCTCATTTTGGAACAGGTGAACTTTAATAGAATCTTTAAATCTCATTATCGTACAAGAAAATTGATAAACCCCAGACTTGGGAGCAGTAAATATCCCACTGCTAGCATCATAACCATTTCCAATATTTGCCCATACTTTGTCAAATAATACGCTTTCATTGGTTTTGTAAGTTTTAGTATAACTGGAAAGAGATGCTGCAAAGGCAGGGACATCTTTTCTAGAAACTCCATTACCTGTAAATGTAACAAATTAATAAGATAAAATAGATCTATTTTGGATGCTTCTAATTTCCCATTGAACATGCAGACAGTTGGTTACTTAACTAGTTGTTTCTACATGTGAATGCAAAATTGTGAAAACTTTTACATCTTAAATAAGTTAAATAGAAATAAGAAGATGGGGTAAGAGTGCCAATGATATCTCTCCATCAAAGTCACAATTTGTAAAAAGTAAACAATCATAAAGTGTTTTTTTTAAAGAAGATTTTTTAAATAAATATTTAAACATCTTCGACTATAACATTATGATAAGAAATATTCATATGTCAAATAAATAGCTTTTGAACAACAAATAATGAATGAACTTTTAATGAATGAAACCCACCTGAAGGACAACCACCTGATCCTTTTAACTTCAACATCATATTAAGCAGATCTTTGAACAGGTTGTTTTCTGAAAGTACAATAATAAGTATTCAAGAAAAAACAAATAATCTACCCTAAATATTTTTCTTGCTATTGATCACAATAAAATATAATAAATCAAGAGTTATAGTGAAATATTGGTATCAAAAGATTTTTGTCTCTCCAAGTCCTATTATTTTCAGTATGATAATATTTGTATGCAAGTCAGTAGAATAACAAATTGAATAAGATTTGATTTAGATTTTTTTCTTTCTAAAATTGTATTCTATTTAAAGAATATTTTTGTATAAAACAACCATGAAATAGCACATTGTTTGCATACATGTTACCAGGGTTTCCCCTGGGTCAATTATTTTTTTCGCCACCTCTTTCGCCTAAACAATATATTTTTCGCCACTTTATTATTTTTTTGGCCAAGTAACACACATATACACATATATTTTTTCTTCTTCAAATTTTCCCTTTTTTCAAGCCCCCCCCCCCCTAAATAGGAAGTGTTTTTTACAACAAAACAAAGCATCTTATCACTTGGAATTGATCGCTCATGTAAGTTGTAGTCATTACATTGAAGGGTTATTCTCATACCAACCTTTTGAATATATTTCTTCATAACGACAGTTTTCTTTTCTAGACCATCGTGAATATGTAAAACAATATGCTTTAAACACAAGTGTAACTGAAACAACTTTGAAGTTCCAATTCAAATCAATTACCTATATGAAAGTTGAATGATAAAGTTTTAAATCAGAGACTTTTCTTGCTTTTGAACAGTTTTCGTCATAGCAACAATTTTCTTTACTGGACTATCATTAAAAGAAGGAGAGGACGCGTAAAAATTTTGCTTCAAACACGTGCGTCGCAAAGTGGTTAATGAATCCCTTTTGTGACATGTGACAGAAGCCATTTAACAATATCATTTTGTCATATGATATAATCAACACCTTTATTAATTAGTCATTTGATGTCGATAGCAATGAATGCAATCAGCTGATTATTGATTTTCTGTCAAATCTTAACGAGTTCAAGGTGAATTCGGAGTTTTGTCTGATCGGTAAAGTCAGAGAAACCCGAAAAAAAGTAAATAAACAAGATGGCTGAAAATAAATCGTTATATATTTCTTTCGCCAAATTCTTTCGCCAATGACGAATTTTAATCGCCACAGTTATATTTTAGCGGAAACCCTGCATGTTACACATATACTAAAATATCACAAAAAATAATAGAACATCAATTTATCATATAAAAGTTTTCTTTCAAACATAAAAAAAAGTTAAACATACCCAGTTTAGAGTCACATGATCCCTGGATTTGACTTATTTGTCCAAATAAGATCACAAACAGAACAGACACTGTTGACAAATTCATATTAGTAGTCAAGGGAAATAACTCCAGTAAGAACGAATATTCAGTTGATGTACTGTGTTTTCCGTTCTGTATTTTATACCATTAAATAATTACCAAATCACATGCTGAGGTATCATTATGGTAAATTGATATCCTTAATAAACTAGTCATGTAAGAATGTTGCATGCACACAAGTGAAAAAAATTGGCATTTCTACAAGAATTCACCTCATAGTAACTAAAATTAGTATTAGAATTATGGATCCTGTGCCTTTCCATTAAAAAAAAAGAACTGCTATAAGATCCATATTTCATAAAAAAAATATTGTTTATCCAATCAGCCATATTTTTCTAGAATTTTCTGTAGTAATTAGTGATTCAGAAACTATACGATTTTAGGAAAAAAAGATTTTGTGTTTGCCATAGTACATATTTATTTAATGCGCATTTAGAGAATCTGTGTAAAAAAAACTGTTCAACACACAGTAATAACAGGCTATTATTTGAACTTGGAATTATTTTTAATTATGGAATTTGCATAATTTTTTGTGTTTAAAATTTTTAATAAATTTATGTTTATTTGGTATTATGATTATTTGAGCGGTTCATAACATTTTCCATTCAATGTATTTTGGTTAGATAGTGTTGTGCGCAGCACAGTACATTCTATTGAAAATATAATATTTCTTTGTAATAGAGAGTGTTGTGCGCAGCACAGAGCATTTCAGTACAGAATAAACATAAAATTTATAAAAAATTTCAATAACAAAAAATCAAACAAATTCCATAATTGAAAATAATTCCAAGTTCAAATGATAGCCTATTAGTTGAAAAACAACTCTTAATTAGGTAAAGGAAGATGTGGTATGAGTGCCAATGAGACAACTCTCCATTCAAATAACAATTTATATAAGTACACAACTATAGGTCAAGGTACGGCCTTCAACACAGAGCCTTGGCTCACACCGAACAAGCTATAAAGGGTCCCAAAATAACAGGTGTAAAACCATTCAAACAGGAAAACCAAGTCTAATCTATATACTAAAAAACAAGTAACAAGAAACATGATAAGTTACATAAACAAACCACAACTACTGTTCATCAGATTTCTGATTTAAGATAGATGCAAACATTTGCAGCTGGATTAAACGTTTTAATGGTACCAAACCTTCTCCCTTTTACTGAGACAATAGTATAACATCACAACGTAGAAAAACACAAGATAAAATATCAATTGGAAGGCTTAACTCAATCAAAAAATGTAGATTAACACACTATGAACGAATGAATTTGAGATGCGATACCTAAATGCATATACATAGTTAATAAAGTTAATAGGGTTAATAATGGATTAGGGAAATGTGTATTGTCTGTCACTTTATTACTGGTACTGTAAAGCACATTGAACCATTGGTCTTGTGAACCTTATTAAACTTTTATAACAAAAACCTAAATTAACTTTTGTAACAAAAACCTTATTAAACTTTTGTAACAAAAACCTTATTAAACTTTTGTAACAAAAACCTTATAAAACATTTATTACAAAAATGTATCACATCTTAACCATTTATTGAACTCTTCACTACATTTTTCAGGTACCAGTGTTTTTGTTATTTTTGGACTGTGTTTGGCAATTACTTCAACAATTCCCATCATCCTTTGCGTTTACTGAGACATATCTGACTTCCGTGTGGGACAGTGTACAACTGGGACTTTTTGAATCATTCCTGTTTGATAGTCCTCATCAGAGGTCAAGGTTTAATGTGGAGAACAGAGTGATGCGTCAGTTCCGACTGCCACCTGTTTGGAGTTGGAATGTCCAATTTAGTCAAGACGATCAAGCAGTGTTTAATAATCCGCTATATATACTGAAATGTAAATCTCAAATGAATGGTCCTGTTAAAGACACAATGTCTGACAAAAGTAGTATGAATGGCAGCCTGACTAGAAATACTAGCTATGTTTTTAAGTTGGGAAAATATTACGATGACATTAATTCTGATGTTTTTTCTGATGAGCCTTCTCTTATTTTAAATCCAATGATCGGTGAATCTGTGATAAAACTATGGAGCCAGTGTTACCTAAGATGGCAGACGCCTGCTCAGATAATAGGGGGAGGTAACCCCGCACAGTATTTCCAACAATGTATCATGATGGAAGAAATAATCCACCTCCAGCATAGACTCTCGTCACTGAATTCCAAGTGTCATCAGCGTAGACCGAGTAGTAATCTTATTTTTAGTTCCGACAAACAGAAGGACCAACAAGATAATATGTTGGACAGTACTTATTTGACTTCATCTTTTCCATTTTCTTCGGGTCCGAGAGCACAAAACAAACCTTCGTTAATTTTTACACCTATAAGTGTCTACTTACAGAACAGTGCTATTGACAATG
This sequence comes from Mytilus trossulus, assembly GCF_036588685.1. Taxonomy (NCBI): domain Eukaryota; kingdom Metazoa; phylum Mollusca; class Bivalvia; order Mytilida; family Mytilidae; genus Mytilus; species Mytilus trossulus. Next base: position 60,989,839 of record NC_086376.1, read on the forward strand.
ATTACAGAGATTCTGAAGATTAAACAGATTATCTCCTCTTGATTACAGAGATTTTGAAGATTGAAATGTACTAATTATCTCCCCTTTCATAGATTTTATTTGTTAGTGCTGTTCTAGCAACAACAAAAAAGTGTGAGATATGATTTTAAATTCATTTGCAATTTATACAAATCGGACATATTTTGATATTATAAAGGGACATCATATATAATTTCAACATTTATTACTTTCAAGAGTTAATTCTGGGGTATTCAATTTTGTGAGACCTAAGTATGTCAAATTTAACTGAAATTTGCAAATTTAAGAGGTGAAATACAGTTCATCAAGAACTGAAATCATGTTATTTTTTACCTTTATTCTGTAAACCACTACTGAGAAAGAATAGATTTATTTGAAGATCGTAGAATCTAACGAAAAGAGGGAGTACCCACAACTATTTAATTTTACAATTAATTGTAATCCACAAAATTATCAGGTAAAGGATTAAAGAAAATGTTATTTCAAATTCAGTGATCCAGTTTCTTTTTCTTTTTACATCATGATGATTTTGATTAACCTATAAATTCCTAACAAAATGAGCTGCCTTGCACAAACATGAGCTTGAAATTATTTTTTTTTTATAACAACTTCAATTTTTGCAAAGAATCCTGGAATCATGGATAAATAAGTGAGAAATTCCATCTTCACAGTTTTTTGGCTGAGTACTAAATATTGTACATTTTCTACAGTCCAGGTCCTATTCATACATTTAAAAAAAACCTAAAACCTCAAATACAAGGAAGGTATGATTAAGCAGCTTTTTCTGTCTGGTACATGTGTATAAGAATTTGTATTTTGAATTTTGTTTTACAGATTGATGATAGGGGATTCAAACTTGACTAAATGCAAGAACTTCTAAAAAGTCTCATTTTGAAATCTTGTCATTAATATTTCTGCTTACATTTTGCAATTTCAGGGGTTAAAAAATGGTTCTTATCATACCTCATCCATTTTAGTCAAGATGAAAACAAAGTCATGAAAAACATTCCAAATATTATTTTTATATTTTTTAATACATGTTTCAAAAGAATGATTAAAAACGCACAAATAGATGATACAAAAGAATTATAACTAAATTAAATCAAGCACTTAATTGACTGGATGAATCTAGTTCATGCTGTTTGTGTTTAGTTTGCCTGTATTCCCTCCAGACAATTCCATAAAATAATGAATTAGTTTGAAATGTACAAAATTATATATTTGATATTAATATTGTTTGTTTAAAGGTTCATTGTAACATCATAAACATTTTGCATCTTACATTAAAGTGAACATGTCATGTAATTAACTGATCCTAAGATTATCAGTTGATGTGAATTATGTTCAACATGCATACATTTTTGTACATGTATACAGTTATTTTTCTAATTAATTGTTCAAAGTTTGTAATTTTTGTAGTGAAACAGCCTTGATTTATTCTAGTTAAACATAGAAAAAGATTGACTTATTATTGTGTCATCATTTGTAGTAACTTCATTGTATGGGAATTTTATTTAGATGTTAAAGTCACATAACATGTAGGCAAGGACCTTTCCATTCTGTTCAGCTTAGTCCAGTTGTAGATCGTGTTTCCTTTACTCTCGGGGTTCATCTTTTATAAAAAGGATTTAAATTGCCAATATTAAAAATTCTCTTCTTAAATCTACTCATGGGATCTATGTTAAACTATAAAGGATTTCTACGTTTTAGTGTAGTTATGTATTGTCCACAATGGATTCTACAAAACAGGTTTACCGGTAGTGTGATGATAATGAAAAATGGATGTTAAAGAACACAATAATGCTGATGATTTTAAAAAAATGGCAGGCTCATATCAGAAAAGGGATTATTAAACCTTCCAGCAACAGTTTGCTTGAAATAACCCAACACCATTTATATTCTACTTGCTATCGTAAGTTGGGACTGTCTGAAACTAAAGTAGTTGAATCATTTGTTTTTAGAACTGAGCTAATTTATCAATTTGATATTTGTTTCAGTTTATGATTGTTTTAGGTGCTATACTAGTATATTAGTAGTCCTTAGTTATATTCGTGAAGATTTAGTTTATTTAAGTGTATTCTGACCAGTATTTTATTTTGAGGATGTGATACCAGTAGCCGTGTTATTCAAGAGTTCTGATTATAGTTCTTCTAAGACTATTTTTCCATTCAAAATACGAAATACATATGGACCCATGGAAAAAAGATATTGTTGGGTATTATATTTCTATTTTAGACACCCCCTTATGTATGAACCATAACATTTATGACAACTTTTCAGCAGACTTTTGGTTTAAGCTGTATGATAAGATAGAGATGTTATGAGGTGTTATGCATTATTATTTATACAATGAAGATGGTCACATTTTAGATGTAAGCACATTGTTTATTTTTATTTATAATCATGTACATGTTTATGATAAAACAATAATATATTTTATATTTTGTTTCTGTTGATCAGTTATGTATTCTCATTTAAAGTTAATTATTTATGTAAAAAAATTAAGCCATTTTTGTGGTATGATAAATAAAAAAAATATTATGAAATTATGGACAATTTAAGTTCCTATTTTATGTTGCATTTATGCATCATTTGGTATCCATCGTATTTTATAGAACCGCAGAAAGAAACAACTATGAAGACTTAACATTAACCAATGAACCATGAAAATGAGGACCGCATCACATGAACCCTGCCAGACAGACATGTACACCTTATTGTTATTTTATACACTAAAAAGCAGTAGCCTTATTGCCTATAGTATATGAGAAATAGACCAAACTACAACAACTTGTTCAATGAACCATGAAAATGTCCAGGTCAGATGAAATTTGCAATACAAACATGTGCACCCTACAATCAAACCATACACCTAAATACAGCTTGTTATAAAATCTGAGGAACTGACCAAACAACAAAAACTCAACATTGACTAATTAATCATGACAATGAGGTCAAAGTAAGTTGAAATCTTTCAGAAAGACACATCCACATTACAATCATTCCTTACACCAAATGTTGTTTGAGCTATTACTATTGAAGAACCTTGATCACTAATCCTGAAATGAGGTCAAGGTCTTGTGAACCCTATCAGACTGACATGTATACTCTTAAAAAATTCCTTGTATAAATATAGTTGTTTCAAAATACAATACAAATTTAAGCAGGCGCTTGATCATAAAAATGAGGTCAAGCACTTTAGATATGACAATAGAAAACTGTGTATTAAAAGCATATGTACCCATGTATGAAGTTAAGCCAGGTCTTCTACCTACTTAAATATAAAGCTTTATACAAATAATAAACGAAATAGCTGGATAATAGCATACCTATGTCTTGCTTTCTGTGGTTTTTGGTTAAAGACTTGGAAAAAAACAGACTGATAAATAATCAACATAATCAAGAGACAAGAAAAGGAAAACCTGAAACCTTATCATTTTCAAATGTGCAAGAGGTAGTTTGAAACTTTGTAAAATTCTGTCAACTGAGATCACTTATGTTTTCAACAAACCCTAGACCGTTTTACTGGTATTCTTTTTAAATTGAAGTGAGGGACCTCTAATTTTCATATTTTGCATGTTTGAAATTAAAAGATGAGGGTTCTTCTTTTGTTAATACAAACAAAAGTGTGAGGTTTTTTTAATACATTAATGAGACAGCAATCTAGTGGGAAAACTAGGGATACAATACTAGGTAAATGAATTGTTTAACACTATGATGAATAGACAAATCATTAAGGTGTAACAGTATAGACAACAATAGATGAGATTTTTTTTATATGGTGTAACCATATGGATATGACCCAGTATTGCGACTTGGATTTAACTCTTATTTCTGAACCCTCAACTCTCTCTTGCTCTAAATCTCAATCAGTTGAATAACAAAGGGTGCATACGAGTAGATTAATTTAGTAGAAGTTTCAAAGAGTAAATTCCAAAACAAATTCACCCAATCTTATAAATACCCAGACACACTGTCACAAAAGAAACAATATTAAATCATACCTTATTACAAACTTATCGCAGTTGATAAAATCATATAAAAGTACTTTGAATCAACTGTTATAGAAATCATACCGTTATTGGTCAAATATCGGTGACTGTACTTGGAGGCTTTTTCGTGCAAATCGTATTAAACAAGTTGAGCAACTGTCAATTGTATATTCAGAAAACTGATGTGGAATAATCGAATTAGTCGTCTAAATATCTTCTGTATTGTTGAAAATATCTATCAAGCTGATTTCCGAAATTTAACACAGAACAAAACTGAAAGTTATGCTACTGAGAGGAAGATTGGGTATTTGCAGATCTTTGCAATTACCAATCACTTAAAGAAATGATTCATCATACAAAGGGGAAAAAAACGGAACTTATTATCTCAAACCAAAAACAATTATGGCTATGCATTTTATTTGTTTGATCAATCATTAACCAAGGAGTTGTAATGGCAAAATAGATATACTTCTAGATTTATATACGACTTTTCAAGCAAGAATGAAAACTAGTGCTAGTATGGTCTTAATGAAAAAAAATATATAAACAGTCAACTTATATATTAAAGATGCATTCTTCATAACCATACATCTTATAGAAGCATTGCTCTTAACACTGAAGATTTTGGTAATAAAGTTGAAAAACATCACTGAAGTCTTGACAGTCATTCCCAAAAAATGGGTACAATTAGAATGTAGACACTGTTAAAAAATAAATTTCAACTGAGCAGAGAGAGAGTGCTGTTTTCTTCTGTGTCTATATCTAGTCTGTCATTTTTTAAATTTTTACTTACACCATTTTAGTTGTTTTCAAGTTTTAGCATTTTTTGTAAGACAAGGTAAGTATGAACGGATCGGAGGTTATTATAGTGTTGTTTAAAGTCATCTTAAAAATTACATTAGAGAAAAACACAGATTTAAATCCAGACTCATGTGAAATGGGTTACATTTACCACCATAGCAAACTGATTTATACGTATTATTCCTTATATATTGAAAGCAAATACCAATTTTAAGGTCTGAATTAATATAGCGTTTAAAAAATAATTCAAATTAGTAGTTTTCACAACTTATTTAGTAATGAATTTAAACTAATAAAATGTTATGCTGTATAATATTTTAGTTTCATAATACAACTTTCCAGGAAAAACCCTATTATATATGTTTTGAATCACTTATATGTATTTTTTATGCTTGTATTAATCCACACCCCTATCTTTGTTACGGAGGTTAATATCAAACCAGTATCTAAATGCTGATACATAGTAACACTTAACTCTTTAATGCTAGCTTTTCTAAACAATTTATTGACATTACAAACTAAAAAACTGTTTTCTATCAAGTTATATGTTTCTTTTAGTCAAATGGACTTGTTCTTGTCAAAATCTCCGTAACGATTCATGAACTTTCACTCAAAGATATGTTTTACCTAAACCGAATACTGTTCAACTTAATTTTATTAGCTCTATACAGATAATGTCATCTTCCTTCACACTATAATGTATATATTATACTCAACTATGAAGTTTTGGGGTCAAAATAGTCTCATTTCGAAAATTTCTATCCTCCATAACGACATTTAAAACCTCCATAACGGACAATTCCAGCTCTTACCAACAGTAAACATATAAATTAATGTAAATATTGGAATAAAATGACAAACAAGACAACATAATTAAAAAAAATTCTTAGTAAATCCTTATAGAAAAAGAGTAAAGTCCTGTTAGAGAAAAAAACTGTTTTTCCTTAAATTTCTATCCTCCGTAAAGTAAATCAATGATGCCGTCTATGATTGACATCACCTTTTGCTATTTATTAGTGATAATTGATGGACTGATTTGGTATCTATAAAAATGTACAAGAATTTCAATTGGTATGATCGTGTTTACATGCATGTTTAGATTTTTATTTTTATTTGCATAACCTCCGTTACATTGATGAGTCCTAAATGATCTTGAAAATGTTTGCATTAAACCGCTGTTAAAGTTATGATTGTCGTCGTAATTACACAAGTTGTGTTGTAGACTATTTTACATCTAAGAAAATGGCTGATATAACGTTTATTAAACGTTATAATGTTGCTCACATAAAAGGGAAAAAACAATTTAACCTACCTTTCTCAAAACAACATTTTTTTTCTCTAAATCTGTATTTTAATTGTCTATTTCCTTTATAATAAATGCTGTCTGCTACAAATATGACTTTCGGCAGTGTCAGCAGCCGCTGATACTGATAAAAAAAAGTATGACAACTTAACTGTAAATAACTGCGTCACTTAAACGGAGGTTAGTTTTATTTACATTATACATGGAAATATATAACAATATTGTTGAGTTGCTTTCTCAAAACTGATTATTGAGAAGCTTTATGGGTGATTTCAATGAAATAATCATCATTTTGATTTGTTTTTGGTTAGTACGTTCCAAAATACGCGTTACGTAGGTTGGATTCTTATATGCGACAATCGAAAAAAAGAGAAAAAGAAGATTTTTTTTGTATTTTTCGTTTCATTGCAATAAAAGATAAAGGCAGGATTTTAAAATTTGATGTATCAAATTTGCTTAAAGTCACTTTGGGCATGATTTCCAATCATATAGATATGTTTTGACTGTACATAAAGATACGTTACGGTAGGTTATACGTTTATCGGCGACATTGGTTTAATGGGTAAATCAAAGTGTATATTATAACTTTTGATTCTAAAATATTTTTGTGGATAAAAATCAATATAGTGTGAAATAAAAGAAGCAAATCTAATCATGATTTATATGAAATAAAGTATTTTAATTCACACCGATATTTGGAGTTTTTCTTGGCGACATTCGGAATTCGTAAGATTTCCGTATATTGAATAGAAAATCACACAAATATATTTAAGATATACATCACAAAAGAAAATAATTTTATTTTAGTATACATATTAATCACTTAGAACACGAAAAAAAATATCTGTGACATATGTTAAGCTTGCATTTTGTGGTTATTTGCCGGCGACACTGTAATTTTGTAATTGTACCCATTTTTGGGAATGACTGTTGAAGGCTATGTCGAACGTTGTCTTTGAATTGTCTCCCTTTACAAATACTTTTACTTGATGTCCCCAAAATTTTTGTAATGTTCATGTTCAACAACCATAACCTTATCGATCGTTGAAATGAAAACACATGACTAACATTTCTAGGTCTTTAAAGTTTTGAAAATTTAAATTTAAATGTCTAACATGTAGGTGTTATTTAAGGATTGCCTAATCGTATATATAGTGAATTCTGACATACTAGTCTAGTTCAAAATGTCGTGGAGGCATACCTATAGTTCTGGGATAGAACCTCGATCTTCAATATTAACAGGTAAGCAACACAATTATCATTGATTGACCAAAAATATGTAGATAGATAATTATATATTGTACTACGGTAATGCATTATCCATTGAAACATGTACTACTGTCAACTTGTTTGTATGTCATTGTACATGTGTTGAAGTATTTTCATTTGATCAATTGTTGATTTGTAAATACTAAATAGAGTTCCTGTTTACACACCCCACTTTGCATAGGAATAAGCTTTTTTGCATTTGAAATGTCCATACTTTCTGTTTTGAACTAAAATTATCATTCTACTTTGATTTCATTGAACGTGCGCCAAATTGAAAGTGGTTCTCGAATTTCTAATATTCATAGTATTATCCGAGAAAAAACACCCGACCAACAAAAACAAGATTTAATCTTATTCTTGCAACCTTTTTACCGAAGTCTTTTCATTGAAATGTTGTCCTTCAACAAAAATTATCGAATACAGCTGTTAAATGAAAATACCTGAACACTGTGTTTGGTGGGATAAAACAAAAATGGACCAAAGCAAAAACAAACAAACTTCTCACACAAAGTTCAAAGCAAAGAGTCTGAGTCTGAAAAAGAGACCATTTATATAACCTAAATACATGACATGAGAATTAGCTACTGGTTAATGACATTTCGGACACGGCGGAGAGGGGAGGGTATATATTCAGAGAAAAGTTGCCTCACGATACATATGAAAGAAAATTACACATCTACTTTTTCTACATAGTCTATATTTGTTCGACACGTCTGTATATGATTGACTACTAGGCTGATATTCAGTTGGACTAGATAAAAAGAAGAGTGTGTGAACGCTATTAGCGAAAATTAAATGAACTTATTTGAAGAAGACATAAACTGTAGATTAGTCAGATGCATCACCGAAATTTATAAAACTGGGACACGATGTATTGTTACAACTGCTATTCTCAACTTCATTCAAGGAATTTCTGCTTGAATGTAATAACTTACAAATCAAACATCCTTATAATGTAGACATAGTTGTTAATGTATGTGTCATTTGGTCTCTTGTGGAGACTTTTCGCACAATATTTGGAGTTCGGTATTTTTTGTGATTTAACTTTATACTGGATATTAAGCATTCCTTGTTGGGTGATGAGTGATTGTAATGTTCTTTACTTTCACAGTCCAAGCATTTACTTTTACGAATATTTTGATATGCACTACTAGTAATATCAACCACATAGTGAAAAAGTGCTAACCACACATCACTCAGAGTATACGTATATAATCACTACGAATCTGCAAAACAACCAATGAAACTGTTATAAATATTTTGTCTATTCCCAAAGTTATATCAGAGATATGGTCGCATAAAACAATTTAAAACCAGACACAAGTTGGTTCCTTTTTCCTTTTTCCTTTTTCGATATTCAAATTTTGAAAAATATTACAAGTCCAAACTAAATTTTTTTTTGCTTCAAAACTTTTTTTCCTCAAAATTTTTTTTTCCTCAAAATTTTTTTTCCTCAAAATTTTTTTTTCCTCAAAATTTTTTTCCTCAAAATTTTTTTTTTCTCAATTTTTTTTTTCCTCAAATTTTTTTTCCTCAAAATTTTTTTTTCCTCAATTTTTTTCCTCAAAATTTTTTTCCTCAAAATTTTTTTTTTCTCAAATTTTTTTTTTCCTCAAATTTTTTTTCCTCAAAATTTTTTTTTTCTCAAATTTTTTTTTCCTCAAATTTTTTTTTCCTCAAATTTTTTTTCCTCAAAATTTTTTTTTCTCAAATTTTTTTTCCTCAAAATTTTTTTTCCTCCAATTTTTTTTCTCAATTTTTTTTTTTCCTCATTTTTTTTCGTTTCCTTATTCAATTTCTTTTTCCTTATTCGATTTTTATTTCCTTTTTCATATTCATTTCCTTTTTCGGTTTCTATACCCTGAATCAGATTCTATTTCCTTATTGGGTTTCTATTTCCTTATTCGGTTTCGATTTCCTTATTCGGTTTCTAGTTCCTTATTCGATTTTCATTTCCTTATTCGGTTTCTTTTTCCTTTTTCAATATTCATTTCCTTTTTCGTTTCTATTTCCTTATTCGGCTTCTGTTTCCTTATTTGATTTCTTTTTCCTTATTCAATTTTCATTTCCTTATTCGGTTTCTATTTCCTTATTGGATTTTCATTTCCTAATTCAATTTCCATTTCCTTATACGGTTTCTTTTTCCTTTTTCAATATTCATTTCCTTTTTCGGTTTCTATTTCCTTATTCGGTTTCTATTTCCTTATTGGATTTTCATTTCCTTATTCGATTTCCATTTCCTTATTCGATTTCCATTTCCTTATTCAGTTTCTTTTTCCTTTTTCAATATTCATTTCCTTTTTCGGTTTCTATTTCCTTATTCGGTTTCTATTTCCTTATTCGGTTTCTATTTCCTTATTCGGTTTCTATTTCCTTATTGGATTTTCATTTCCTTATTCGATTTCCATTTCCTTATTCGATTTCCATTTCCTTATTCGGTTCCTTTTTCCTATTTCGATATTCAATTTTGAAAAATATTACAAGTCCAAACTAAATTTTTTTTTGCCCCAAAATTTTTTTTCCTCGAAATTTTTTTTTCCTCAAAATTTTTTTTCCTCAAAATTTTTTTTTCCTCAAAATTTTTTTCCTCAAATTTTTTTTTTTCTCAAATTTTTTTTCCTCAAATTTTTTTTTCCTCAAATTTTTTTCCTCAAATTTTTGTTTTTCTCAAATTTTTTTTTCCTCAAATTTTTTTTTCCTCAAATTTTTTTTCTCAATTTTTTTTTTTTCCTCATTTTTTTTCGTTTCATTATTCAATTTCTTTTTCCTTATTCGATTTTTATTTCCTTTTTCATATTCATTTCCTTTTTCGGTTTCTATTCCCTGAATCGGATTCTATTTTCATTTCCTTATTCGGTTTCTTTTTCCTTTTTCAATATTCATTTCCTTTTTCGTTTCTATTTCCTTATTCGGCTTCTGTTTCCTTATTTGATTTCTTTTTCCTTATTCAATTTTCATTTCCTTATTCGGTTTCTATTTCCTTATTGGATTTTCATTTCCTAATTCAATTTCCATTTCCTTATACGGTTTCTTTTTCCTTTTTCAATATTCATTTCCTTTTTCGGTTTCTATTTCCTTATTCGGTTTCTATTTCCTTATTGGATTTTCATTTCCTTATTCGATTTCCATTTCCTTATTCGATTTCCATTTCCTTATTCAGTTTCTTTTTCCTTTTTCAATATTCATTTCCTTTTTCGGTTTCTATTTCCTTATTCGGTTTCTATTTCCTTATTCGATTTTCATTTCCTTATTCGATTGCTGTTTCCTTATTCGGTTTCTATTTCCTTATTCGGTTTCTATTTCCTTATTCGGTTTCTATTTCTTTATTCAGTTTCTATTTCCTTATTGGATTTTCATTTCCTTATTCGATTTCCATTTCCTTATTCGGTTCCTTTTTCCTATTTCGATATTCAATTTTGAAAAATATTACAAGTCCAAACTACTAATATTTTTTTGCCCCAAAATTTTTTCCTCAAAATTTTTTTTTCCTCAAATTTTTTTTTCCTCAAAATTTTTTTCCTCAAATTTTTTTTTTTCTCAAATTTTTTTTCCTCATTCGGACTCCTTTTTTTGTTGTTTTTCTCCAAAAATGAACCATAAGAATGGACGACAAATGCGACTATGCATGTCATCTTTAAAACCCAGAGGCATGATGATTAATTTATCATGGAAGGAAGAGAAGCGACACACAAAAGGAGGTTTTCTCGTTTAATAGTATAAAAATACAAATATAGTACTAAACAATACAGTATACATAGCTACAAACACAAATTAGAAACAACAGTTTTTATATATTAGTATATATATCGGAGTAAATTTGTAATTTATATTTAGTAATTAGCAACCTTGTACACGTATGCTTGATAGCCAGTCAAGGTCGTTAAAAACTTCCATTTGTTGTATGCTGATTGCAAATTACTGTATATAGTAAGTAAGTAAATAGTTTATTATAGTGTCACGATCCAATATACATCATCATATACAATATAAAAAAAATCTTTAAAACAATATTAGATCCCTGCCTTTAAGACATATGAGACACTTTCATCCTTTTCAAACTAAAAAATATATACTATAATGTAAAAGAAATATTTAAATAATATATGTGAATATAAATAGTTTCTAAAATTTGGTAATTAAACTAATTGAATTTGAATAAGTATACATAAATATTTGTGTAAACTGATTAATCCATCATCCTTGAATGTGCATGGTGACATTGCACTTTTATGTTCTGTGTAAATACAAAAATGTAACAGTCTCTCATAGTTCTTTTAAGAATGACACATGCATTCTAAATTTTTTATATTATGTACTTTTATTATACTTTCTATGTATGTAGTGAAACTATCCTTGAATCCTTCATTTACATTATGTTTAGATTGTTTTGAACGTTTATATGACATCCATCGTCAATCAATCAATAAACTAGTATGATTTGTGGTACGTGTTGTGAATCTCAAGCAGAATTGCTTTTGATACAGATGTACAATATATAATAATGTAAATTTTTCAGCATCAAATGCGGGCTGTTCATAGCCGTGATCTCCTAGTCGTTGGCATCGTACACAATGTAACAGTGCCAAGTTCAAATCTAGCAGTATGAATGAATCTTTTTATTGTAATTTTTCTCTCGACCAAAATATTGTTTTAAACTTAGTGATAATATATATTTGATTTTTCATATACAATTGATGATTTTGTTTCTGTATTTACATTGAAAGACGTAGTTTGACTGGCAGTGGCGGATCTAGATGGGTCAAATAAGGCGTTGCTTGGACTTTTTTGGGGAAACTGATTAATCAGACAAGTCTTCGAGAACTTTCCCATTTCCCGTGTATTTATTTTTTATGCGACAATTCTTTACTTATAATGATATTTTTTGCTGGTATTTACTGATTATAACAAACTCATGTGATTCGCTATGGCGGAGTTGACCAGTTCGCCGTAAAACGTCACTCAGTCATTTTGAAAATCAAATTTCAGTAACACATAGACTGAGGATAACAATCATGACATCTTCAAAACGAAACAGGATTGAACAAGAACGTATTGACTTGAAGTTCTATTTCACAATTCCACGAGACAGAAAGTTATACTCTATTACACTTTCTTGAAAAAAAGTTCCACAACATTATTACTTACCTACGGAAACCTGTGTAACCCCAAACGCCCCAGCCTATTTTTACTAGAAATAACACAGCTGAATGATGGTCCCCAGTCTAAATAGATTTAAAGTGTAAGGAACGAACCATTTGTTAGAGAAGGCGGTCTAAGATATTTGAAAGAAAAAAAACTGACTTGGGTTTTTGTCTATTAAAAACTAAAATTTTGACCGTATCTGGATTGAAAACAATAATCTTGTCCACTTTTTTGCTATAAGAAACGAAAGTTTCCAACAAAATTATTTAGAATTATATAAACATGATGAACAAAAAAACGGGCGTATTTTTTGGGGGCGGGGGTTTGCATGTGTGACTGGAATGTCTGTTTCGGCGAACTGATACTGCATATTAAATACTTTTTTCAAGACCGAAATGCCACCGGCTGCTGTGTGTGATCCATTTGTCAACCGTCATTCATAAACTCGCTGTCATTTTAGAATTATGTCGTAGCCTTTTGTTAATTTGGAACCCCGCATTTCCATTAAAAAAATTTGGCGAAACATATCAACCGAGCATTTGGATAAAAATTGCTTGTTTGTCTTTCTTCAATCGTGTCGGTCGTATTGTAAATTTCATTGAAGAGCCCGGCGTATATCTGGTTTACAACAAGCAATCTGTGAGGTTGTTCTAACTTAACATACAACAAACAAGAATTGTCCATGTCGAGGTCCTACATGCAATAAAGCAGTAAATAGCTTTGGATCCATACTATTATTTTATATATACAGCATAAAAAAATGTTCAACCCTTACACTTTACAACAACTATAAAATATATATGCCCAAAATAAGGAACCGTTTAAATATGCATTCTACACAAATTTTATGTTTTTTAGCCCCCAAAAAGGTCACAATTTTTTTCGACTCGCTTCGCTCAGCCATCTTTAAAAATGTCGCCCCTTTTCTAAAATCCAGAATCCGCCCATGAAATTCAGTACATGACGTCACAAAGTATATCGGTTTTTAGATATTCTAAAAATAACCGTGCGATATGCTTTTTGCCGGTCAATATGCTTTTTGCTATCCGCCGTTTTTTCTCTACCTTCGAAAATATAGTTTAACATGTGACTATCTCTTAACGAATCAAATATGTTAAAATATACGAATTAATGATATATATATATATATATAGTGTTTGTATGATATTTTATTAGATAACAAGTGTGGACACAGATGAGTGTGGATTTGTTTTTCGTATATTTTTTGTACATAAATAAGGCCGTCAGTTTTCTCGTTTGAATTGTTCTACATTGTCATTTCGGGGCCTTTAATATCTGACTATGCGGTATGGACTTTGCTCATTGTTGAAGGTCGTACTGTAGTTGTTTTAATTTCTGTGTCATTTTGGTCTCATTGGCAATCATACCACATCTTTTTCATATGTATTTGCTTACTATTTGTATGGATCTATATATATTACTTTATGGTGGATCGTCAGTATCATTAGTAAAACTTTTTGTCAAAATGTCGAATTGTTTTTTTTAGTAATGAAAATGCCTGACATGATGCTTGGGGCTAGATGAGCTAGAAAGAGAACTTATGTGTTGTGGTTTTTTCTTCAATTCTTTGATAATATTTCCTCCAAAGCTTGTCAAAGCAAAAAGGAGTTTTTACTAATGTGAAAATGATATCGTGAAAAGATCCTTTGTCAGCATGCTTCAAAGACTCATAACTGTTCTTAGAGTAATCTGGTAGAATTCAAGCATGTAAGGTGGATATTATGAGCATCTAGTTAATGTGTCTAGATATCTAAAAAGTTATAATATTCAATACAAAAATGGTAGTGCAAAATTATTCTCTTTTTATTTTTTGGGTTATAATATATGGACACAAATATAAGTGATACCATTACAGTATTTGTTGTGGTATGAAAGTGTAGTAATTAACATTTACTGTAACAATTGTAGTGAGAGCCGTGGTGTAGTGGTTAGATCATCGAACTACTAACACAAAGGTTCCTGGTTAGATTCCCGTTCGGGATGACAATTTCAGGGACTCAATTTTCTGCTCTCCCTTGACACCATTTGCGAGTATGGTCTTAAGGAAACGATGATAGTCCGTCGCAAGGGGACGATAAATGGCTGACCCGTGATAAGAGAGACACCCTTGTAGATTTCGAAAAAGAGTAGGCTAATGCCGCTACAAGGCAGCACTCTCATCCGCAAAGTGGAAAGGGATTAATATAAGTTGCAAAACTTGTTTCCCAATCCAAACATATGTTAATTCACACAAATTAAGAAATAAACGAATAAATGAAAAAAATGTTGAACAGGTACAATGAAATATAATAGTTTTAGAAATCAATTAGGCCAGATAGGCCTAAATTTGTTCTTCTTCACATAATTGAATGACCATTTACACTCAGGTCCTAGTCTTTAGTAGGCAATACAGATGTATTAAAACAACCTAGCATAATATTGCGTGAAGGGGGAGTAGCATTGTCCGTTTTTTTTTTGGGATACGATTGCTGTCAAGCAATCTGTAGACTTTTACCATTGACCCTATGACACACTCCCTCACGTCATTCGTTTTATTCTAAACATTCGGCAACATCTCAGATTCTTATGATTGTCTTGCTTTAAAAGGTAAAAACAAGCAAAACAATTGAACATAAACAACTTTCCTGTAATGTTTTACTCATAATCTTCATGTGTGATATTTTCCTTGACTTACATGCGTGTTTTTAACAATACGGAAAATCAGAATTAAACAGTATTTATATTTAGTGTTTTTATAAATTTAGAAACACGTCAGAGGGAATTCCCAAATTTTGATAACTTGCGAGAGTACTCTGAAAGCCGATCGATAATTCTATTTCTGTCACAAGAACTGAAGTGGAGTATTTCTATATTTTACCGTTATGAAACTGATATTTGATACTGTACTCTCATAAATAAATGGAGAACCATTCATCATATCATTTAATAAACGTTCTTGTTCCAAATCGCAAGTCGCGGTTTGTTTATGTCTATGCGTGGTCTCACTAATTAGAGACAAAAAGAATTGTAGAGACAAAAAGCGTCAAGAGGCGACAAGAAGAATAATATTAGCAACAAGAAACTATTTAGCGACAAGAAAACATTTTTTAATTTATATTACTTATTCGAAATAAATATTAAAAAAATATGCAAAAGAAAACAATTTCAACGACATGAAAGTTAATTTTGATAGGGGGGAAAATGAAACTTGCAAATCTAATTCAGTTGCTACATTTATTTACATGATATTTTATAAGGTATCACAGGAAGTATATTTTGTCTTTTTATTTGTTTTTAAAACCATTTTTGTACAATATATAATTAACTTGCAAAATGCATTATTTGTGCATAATTGTCCAGAAAATACATACACAAATGGTCCAAGGACACAGTTATCGTCCTTTGGTTTTCGTTGTCTACGAATATAGTCCCTAGTGTAAACAGTGTATAACTTGCATGTTTTATTTAATACACTTTCCCAATTTATTTCTTTATATTAAATGCATGAAATATTAAGTAGGGGGATGTAATTACATGTAAAAAAAAATTGGGTGCTGAAACTTTATGTTAAGTAGTGATTTGGTCCAGTTCTAAAAGGTCAAATTTTATCACGTCTGAAGCTGTCAAACTGAATTTTACACCCCCTTAACACGGAATTGTCAATATTTTGAGTTAGAGCTGGGAGAAGTTTCTATAATTTTGATATTATTTGTCTCACTGGTAGTACACTACACTGTAAAAATATTTTTGAGAAAGAGCAGGTGCGATTTTTTTAATTTGAATTTATTGTCTAAAAGAAATGCACTACGAAATAACTGTGTTCTCGGGCCAAATTGTGAAATACAAATTAAGAACTGAAATCAAACAAGAGGAAAACATAATTAAAAGGTGAATATTTTTTATCATTTTATTTAGTGTATTGTCTCATTTAATCATGTTTATGCATATAGATTGAAGATTAAAGGAAACTGATGACAATCTTGAGTTTTCAACAGGTGTTCACTATTCGGTACAATAATTTTATATTCTGGTGCGTGTAATTGATGAAGGTGTTAATGGATGTTATTGTTGCATTAAAACAAAGGACACGCACCTAGTTAATCTCATTTGTTGCTCTTAATTGTGTATTATCTTAAAGTGAAGCCACAGCTAATGTTGGTCCTATCAGGAAAAATTAATTGTACAGTTAGGAAGGAAATAATATTTTATGTTTTTGTTTTATTAAATCCTTCAAAAGGAAGGTGACAAATCTTTGTTTTTATTTTCATTTTATAGAGTTTACATTTCCTTTGCTCTTACACATGTTTAATTTCTACATCTATCAATATGATAATAAAAAGTACACAATCTCTTCATCGATTTTTTTTTATTTCTTCATCTTTCAATATAATCCTAAAAAATATTTTAATGTATGTGATAACAAAATGTATTCTTGTCGCTAAATAGCTTCTTGTTGCTTTTTGTCACTTATTATTTTTCTTCTTGTCGCTTCTTGACGCTTTTTGTCGCTAATTAGTGAGACCCCACATGCGTGTAGTTTTCCTGATTTCAAGGGGTATCAGATTGAGTGATTCCCCGCTTCATTGATTAATTTGAAACTCATGGGATTCTTTCTATGTCTGTCTGCATATGGAGAGCTATTGTTGTTGCATAATTTTAAATCACATGCATAATTTAAATTAAAATAAATGTTTCACATCGTAAAAATTACCTATAACACCCCTTCAGCAGAAATGGAATCTTCCATGTTATCGTTTCGAGTTGTCTCCCTTTTTCGAAGTATTCGTCAAGAAGAATTAACTCGTTAATGCCGGTAAACGTCGTATTATATTAAGAACGATCTCAATGTAAACAGAGGAATGTGTACGGAAAGGAGTCATGCCCTCTGACCCAAAGGAACTTCAATAATTAAAGAGTAAGAAATGGGGTTCCTCCTAAACTGGTCCGCCGTTCTATATATAGTTTCGCACCGAAGGTCAGTGTAGCGATAAGTGAACACAATAGGGGTCCAGTTTAGGGCTCCTCCTAGAATTACGGTGATAAGATACGGAAGCAAGTTAACTCGTACCACGGCATTGGAACCAAAAAAGTTAACTTGTACTACTGGGAAGTCGTAACATTCAGAAAAATATATAAAAAATATGATGTTTTATGGGTTTCTGTTTGTAAACTTAATAGAAATAAAGTTGAATTACTTGAATTTTACACAGGAGTTAAGTGAAAACTTAGACAAAAATAAAGAATGTTTTAAAGCATTAATGTTTTAACTGATCTTTCAAACTAGAACATAGGCGGATCCAGCCCCCCCCTTTTTTTTGTGGAAAAAATTTGGTTGATAATAAAGGGAATCATTGAAGCATGACTGGAGCGGGTCCCCTCTTAGGTCAGTCAGCGGGCTCCCCCTTAGGAAAAGTTCTGTATCCGCCACTGTAGAACTTAATCCAGAGGAAAGTTAAAACATTGCTTTAACTGTACCTTATTAAAATTGAACATGTTGAATATGTATATATCCAATTTAAGTTAATTAAAGCTGTAATCCATGATCACAAATTGAATGCTATGTTTACAATTGTTGAAAGCCATGTGCTTTTTTGGCGGGGAAAATGCGGACCCCCTTAACAGGAATCAGTTAAATTTCATTGTTACGTTTATTTATAGACAGTAAAAATAATTTTGGCAATCATTTTGACTAACTGCTAAGATTTAATTATTCATGAAAAAATTTCTTCGGGTGAAACTGTATATACCTTAATTATCTACATCTACCACAGTATTTTCTATCCAATATACAAGGAACATAAGCTACAAATTGGTCATTGTACTTTCAAATTATATACATTTTACAGACTTAAGAGGTATTGGGTGAAAGTAACGTATATCATGTATATTCATCATTTAACACCATTTGAATGCATTTAAATAAGTTGGTACGAGTTAGCAATGGTACGAGTTTGCATTGGTACAAGTTTTCTTTTAAATGGTACGAGTTTACAATGGTACAGGATAACTATAATTCGATAAAACACAATAAGTACATGGCTCATACACTTGTAACGGGGATTGGCTATTCTTTAAGTTGAGTGACTATTCAGATTGTTACATTTTGCATGTGCAGTTGAATTAGTTTAGAGAATAATACTATCCAGCTGTACCAGGGTTACCGCCCAGAAATGCTTGAGACTTGCGCATGTCCTTTTTTTTTTTTGCAACAGTATTCTTGGATCTATTTCTTTCCTCTTTGATCTTTTGAATTTTGGCCAAATCTCATGCATTTGTTCAATGAAAATTTGGCAGAACTGCTATACATGTGTCAATGAAAACTATGGCAATCGTATCCCTCAGAGCATTCTGCTCTTTGATTCTTCAATTTGATCAATAGACACATAATGTTTGGTTCGAATCGAAATAAAATGCTTTTTTTTTTATCTCCCTATTACATACTAGTACATTGTACATAGAATGAATACTACTTTGACAAATCCTTGTACATGAGAGTTGTATGTCAAATCTTTATTTCACAAAGAATGAATTGCACAGCAATGAACTCAGCTCAAAGCAAAGCACTTTAATGATACACTTAGACAGAGAGCTCAATCCAGTGATATACTTTGTACTACAGGTTCTTCAGGAACATCATCGACTAAAACCATATCTCACCAACATGACTTACTACATGGTTGGATCTGACAGAAATCCTGAAAAAGAAATGAATTTTATCATCGTATTTTAAGTATATATACACAGATTAAAACTTTCGCATTTGTGGCAAAAACATTCAGTATTTAGCAACTTTCAATCGCTTTATGCACAAATTAATATAGGTTGAGTGCCTCTCTTGTCGGCAATAAGAACATACCTCCACTTAGTTTTAGTCAACTGATGAAGAAACATTCAAAACTATAAAATTTTATTTAAGACTTATCAGTGTCTATTTGCCATCGCCACTGAATCAATGATATATGTACACATCTATACATGTAAGACTAACATTAAAGTATATCCGACTAAAACTGACGTTCGGTCTTTACTTCATCCCAAAAAGCTCGCTATACTTTTCCTTTTTTTGTCTTTTGTTCGAGCCTGTATATTGACCTCTAGATATCTTTCAATTACATCCAGTTTGGTGCGTGTTGATGTTTGATAGTTGTAAATATAAGGAAATAATAACCGAATAAGGAAATGAAAATTGAATAAGGAAAAAGAAATCAAATAAGGAAACAGAAACCGAATAAGGAAAAAGAAACTGAATAAGGAAATAGAAACCGAATAAGGAAAAAGAAACCGAATAAGGAAATGAAAATCGAATAAGGAAATGGAAATCGAATAAGGAAATAGAAACTGTATGAGGAAATGAAAAAGAACGAATAAGGAAATGAAAAAGAACGAATAAGGAAACGAAAAAAAAATTTGAAAAACTTTTTGAGAAAAAAAATTTTGAGGATAAAAAATTTGAGGAAAAAAAAATTTTGAGGAAAAAAAATTTTTGAGGAAAAAAAATTTTGAAGCAAAAAAAAATTTGTTTGGACTTGTAATATTTTCAAAATTGAATATCGAAAGGAAAAAGGAACCGAATAAGGAAATGGAAATCGAATCAGGAAATGGAAATCGAATAAGGAAATGAAAATCCAATAAGGAAATAGAAACCGAATAAGGAAATAGAAACCGAATAAGGAAATAGAAACCGAATAAGGAAATAGAAACCGAAAAAGGAAATGAATATTAAAAAAGGAAAAAGAAACCGAATAAGGAAATGGAAATCGAATAAGGAAATGGAAATCGAATAAGGAAATGAAAATCCAATAAGGAAATAGAAACCGAATAAGGAAATAGAAACCGAATAAGGAAAAAAAAATTTGAGGAAAAAAAAATTTTGAGGAAAAAAAATTTTGAGGAAAAAAAATTTTGAAGCAAAAAAAAATTTAGTTTGGACTTGTAATATTTTTCAAAATTGAATATCGAAATAGGAAAAAGGAACCGAATAAGGAAATGGAAATCGAATAAGGAAATGGAAATCGAATAAGGAAATGTCATCCAATAAGGAAATAGAAACCGAATAAGGAAATAGAACCGAATAAGGAAATAGTAACCGAATAAGGAAACAGCAATCGAATAAGGAAATGAAAATCGAATAAGGAAATAGAAACCGAATAAGGAAATAGAAACTGAAAAAGGAAATGAATATTGAAAAAGGAAAAAGAAACCGAATAAGGAAATGGAAATCGAATAAGGAAATGGAAATCGAATAAGGAAATGAAAATCCAATAAGGAAATAGAAACCGAATAAGGAAATAGAAACCGAAAAAGGAAATGAATATTGAAAAAGGAAAAAGAAACCGAATAAGGAAATGGAAATCGAATAAGGAAATGGAAATCGAATAAGGAAATGAAAATCCAATAAGGAAATAGAAACCGAATAAGGAAATAGAAACCGAAAAAGGAAATGAATATTGAAAAAGGAAAAAGAAACCGAATAAGGAAATGAAAATCGAATAAGGAACTAGAAACCGAATAAGGAAATCGAAACTGAATAAGGAAATAGAAACCCAATAAGGAAATAGAAACTAAATAAGGAAATAGAAACCGAAAAAGGAAATGAATATTGAAAAAGGAAAAAGAAACCGAATAATGAAAAAGAAACCGAATAAGGAAATAGAAACCGAATAAGGAAATAGAAACTGAATAAGGAAATAGAAACCGAAAAAGGAAATGAATATTGAAAAAGGAAAAAGAAACCGAATAAGGAAATAGAAACCGAATAAGGAAATAGAAACTGAATAAGGAAATAGAAACCGAAAAAGGAAATGAATATTGAAAAAGGAAAAAGAAACCGAATAAGGAAATGAAAATCAAATAAGGAACTAGAAACCGAATAAGGAAATGAAAATTGAATAAGGAAATAGAAACGGAAAAGGAAATGAATATTGAAAAAGGAAAAAGAAACGGAAAAGGAAATGAATATTGAAAAAGGAAAAAGAAACCGAATAAGGAAATGAAAATCGAATAAGGAACTAGAAACCGAATAAGGAAATCGAAACCGAATAAGGAAATAGAAACCCAATAAGGAAATAGAATCCGATTCAGGGAATAGAAACCGAAAAAGAAAATGAATATGAAAAAGGAAATAAAAATCGAATCAGGAAAAAGAAATTGAATAAGGAAACGAAAAAAAATGAGGAAAAAAAAAAATTTGAGAAAAAAAATTTTGAGGAAAAGAAATTTTGAGGAAAAAAAAATTTTGAGGAAAAAAAATTTTGGGGCAAAAAAAAATTTAGTTTGGACTCGAATATTTTTCAAAATTGAATATCGAAATAGGAAAAAGGAACCGAATAAGGAAATGGAAATCGAATAAGGAAATGGAAATCGAATAAGGAAATGAAAATCCAATAAGGAATTGAAACCGAATAAGGAAATAGAAACCGAATAAGGAAATAGAAACCGAATAAGGAAACAGCAATCAAATAAGGAAATGAAAATCGAATAAGGAAATAGAAACCGAATAAGGAAATAGAAACCGAAAAAGGAAATGAATATTGAAAAAGGAAAAAGAAACCGAATAAGGAAATGGAAATCGAATAAGGAAATGGAAATCGAATAAGGAAATGAAAATCCAATAAGGAAATAGAAACAGAATAAGGAAATAGAAACCGAAAAAGGAAATGAATATTGAAAAAGGAAAAAGAAACCGAATAAGGAAATGAAAATCGAATAAGGAACTAGAAACCGAATAAGGAAATCGAAACCGAATAAGGAAATAGAAACCGAAAAAGGAAATAGAAACTAAATAAGGAAATGAATATTGAAAAAGGAAAAAGAAACCGAATAAGGAAAAAGAAACCGAATAAGGAAAAAAAAACCAAATAAGGAAATAGAAACTGAATAAGGAAATAGAAACCGAAAAAGGAAATGAATATTGAAAAAGGAAAAAGAAACCGAATAAGGAAAAAGAAACCAAATAAGGAAATAGAAACCGAATAAGGAAATAGAAACTGAATAAGGAAATAGAAACCGAAAAAGGAAATGAATATTGAAAAAGGAAAAAGAAACCGAATAAGGAAATGGAAATCGAATACGGAAATGGAAATCGAATAAGGAAATGAAAATCCAATAAGGAAATAGAAACCGAATAAGGAAATAGAAACCGAAAAAGGAAATGAATATTGAAAAAGGAAAAAGAAACCGAATAAGGAAATGAAAATCGAATAAGGAAATAGAAACCGAATAAGGAAATAGAAACTGAAAAAGGAAATGAATATTGAAAAAGGAAAAAGAAACCGAATAAGGAAATGGAAATCGAATAAGGAAATGGAAATCGAATAAGGAAATGAAAATCCAATAAGGAAATAGAAACCGAATAAGGAAATAGAAACCGAAAAAGGAAATGAATATTGAAAAAGGAAAAAGAAACCGAATAAGGAAATGAAAATCGAATAAGGAACTAGAAACCGAATAAGGAAATCGAAACTGAATAAGGAAATAGAAACCCAATAAGGAAATAGAAACTAAATAAGGAAATAGAAACCGAAAAAGGAAATGAATATTGAAAAAGGAAAAAGAAACCGAATAAGGAAAAAGAAACCGAATAAGGAAATAGAAACCGAATAAGGAAATAGAAACTGAATAAGGAAATAGAAACCGAAAAAGGAAATGAATATTGAAAAAGGAAAAAGAAACCGAATAAGGAAAAAGAAACCGAATAAGGAAATAGAAAACCGAATAAGGAAATAGAAACTGAATAAGGAAATAGAAACCGAAAAAGGAAATGAATATTGAAAAAGGAAAAAGAAACCAAATAAGGAAATGAAAATCGAATAAGGAACTAGAAACCGAATAAGGAAATGAAAATTGAATAAGGAAATAGAAATCAAATAAGGAAACAGAAACCGAATAAGGAAATAGAAACGGAAAAGGAAATGAATATTGAAAAAGGAAAAGAAACCGAATAAGGAAAGAAAATCGAATAAGGAACTAGAAACCGAATAAGGAAATCGAAACCGAATAAGGAAATAGAAACCCAATAAGGAAATAGAAACCCAATAAGGAAATAGAATCCGATTCAGGGAATAGAAACCGAAAAAGGAAATGAATATGAAAAAGGAAATAAAAATCGAATAAGGAAAAAGAAATTGAATAAGGAAACGAAAAAAAATGAGGAAAAAAAAATATTTGAGAAAAAAAATTTTGAGGAAAAAAATTTTTTGAGGAAAAGAAATTTTGAGGAAAAAAAAATTTTGAGGAAAAAAAATTTGGGGGCAAAAAAAAATTTAGTTTGGACTCGAATATTTTTCAAAATTGAATATCGAAATAGGAAAAAGGAACCGAATAAGGAAATGGAAATCGAATAAGGAAATGAATATCCAATAAGGAATTGAAACCGAATAAGGAAATAGAAACCGAATAAGGAAATAGAAACCGAATAAGGAAACAGCAATCAAATAAGGAAATGAAAATCGAATAAGGAAATAGAAACCGAATAAGGAAATAGAAACCGAAAAAGGAAATGAATATTGAAAAAGGAAAAAGAAACCGAATAAGGAAATGGAAATCGAATAAGGAAATGGAAATCGAATAAGGAAATGAAAATCCAATAAGGAAATAGAAACCGAATAAGGAAATAGAAACCGAAAAAGGAAATGAATATTGAAAAAGGAAAAAGAAACCGAATAAGGAAATGAAAATCGAATAAGGAACTAGAAACTGAATAAGGAAATCGAAACCAAATAAGGAAATAGAAACCGAAAAAGGAAATAGAAACTAAATAAGGAAATAGAAACCGAAAAAGGAAATGAATATTGAAAAAGGAAAAAGAAACCGAATAAGGAAAAAGAAACCGAATAAGGAAATAGAAACTGAATAAGGAAATAGAAACCGAAAAAGGAAATGAATATTGAAAAAGGAAAAAGAAACCGAATAAGGAAAAAGAAACCAAATAAGGAAATAGAAACCGAATAAGGAAATAGAAACTGAATAAGGAAATAGAAACCCAATAAGGAAATAGAATCCGATTCAGGGAATAGAAACCGAAAAAGGAAATGAATATGAAAAAGGAAATAAAAATCGAATAAGGAAAAAGAAATTGAATAAGGAAACGAAAAAAAATGAGGAAAAAAAAAAATTTGAGAAAAAAAATTTTGAGGAAAAAAAATTTTGAGGAAAAAAAATTTTTGAGGAAAAGAAATTTTGAGGAAAAAAAAATTTTGAGGAAAAAAAATTTTGGGGCAAAAAAAAATTTAGTTTGGACTCGAATATTTTTCAAAATTGAATATCGAAATAGGAAAAAGGACCCGAATAAGGAAATGGAAATCGAATAAGGAAATGGAAATCGAATAAGGAAATGAAAATCCAATAAGGAATTGAAACCGAATAAGGAAATAGAAACCGAATAAGGAAATAGAAACCGAATAAGGAAACAGCAATCAAATAAGGAAATGAAAATCGAATAAGGAAATAGAAACCGAATAAGGAAATAGAAACCGAAAAAGGAAATGAATATTGAAAAAGGAAAAAGAAACCGAATAAGGAAATGGAAATCGAATAAGGAAATGGAAATCGAATAAGGAAATGAAAATCCAATAAGGAAATAGAAACCGAATAAGGAAATAGAAACCGAAAAAGGAAATGAATATTGAAAAAGGAAAAAGAAACCGAATAAGGAAATGAAAATCGAATAAGGAACTAGAAACCGAATAAGGAAATCGAAACCGAATAAGGAAATAGAAACCGAAAAAGGAAATAGAAACTAAATAAGAAAATAGAAACCGAAAAAGGAAATGAATATTGAAAAAGGAAAAAGAAACCGAATAAGGAAAAAGAAACCGAATAAGGAAATAGAAACTGAATAAGGAAATAGAAACCGAAAAAGGAAATGAATATTGAAAAAGGAAAAAGAAACCGAATAAGGAAAAAGAAACCGAATAAGGAAATAGAAACCGAATAAGGAAATAGAAACTGAATAAGGAAATAGAAACCGAAAAAGGAAATGAATATTGAAAAAGGAAAAAGAAACCGAATAAGGAAATGAAAATCGAATAAGGAACTAGAAACAGAATAAGGAAATGAAAATTGAATAAGGAAATAGAAACGGAATAAGGAAATAGAAACGAAAAAGGAAATGAATATTGTAAAAGGAAAAAGAAACTGAATAGGGAAATGAAAATCGAATAAGGAACTAGAAACCGAATAAGGAAATCGAAACCGAATAAGGAAATAGAAACCCAATAAGGAAATAGAATCCGATTCAGGGAATAGAAACCGAAAAAGGAAATGAATATGAAAAAGGAAATAAAAATCGAATAAGGAAAAAGAAATTGAATAAGGAAACGAAAAAAAATGAGGAAAAAAAAAAATTTGAGGAAAAAAAATTTTGAGGAAAAAAAATTTGAGAAAAAAAAAAATTTGAGGAAAAAAATTTGAGGAAAAAAAAATTTGAGGAAAAAAAAAATTTGAGAAAAAAAAAATTTTGAGGAAAAAAATTTTGAGGAAAAAAAAATTTTGAAGAAAAAAAATTTTGAGGAAAAAAAAATTTGAGGAAAAAAAGTTTTGAAGCAAAAAAAAATTTAGTTTGGACTTGTAATATTTTTCAAAATTTGAATATCGAAAAAGGAAAAAGGAAAAAGGAACCAACTTGTGTCTGGTCAATTTAAAGAGCATGACTAGTTTGAAACACCTTTTCTGGAAAAGGTGGTTTCATAAGAAATCTTCTAACTAAAAGTGTGGTATTCCTGCTATGAAGTCTCGTTAATCAATGAGTATCCATAGAAAGATGTGACAGGTCCATTCTTCAGGAAAAAGCTGAAGACTGATCTATACAACAAAGTCCGGATAAAAGGGACTCGATAACAACCTTTTGTTTCAAGGAGCGAAATTAAAAACTTCCACTATTCAAACTTGTTTAGCAGAGATGAAGAAAGAACATAAATTTCAATACAGGATTCCATTTATTAACCATCAGATCCTATGATATCAGTTCTTCGTTGAATCTTATATTCACCATTCCTGTCAAGTTCAACCAGACAATTGACACCCTACTGTATCCCTTAAACAAGTTTTAATACTTTGCAGTGATTTTGATTTGGACGAAATCATTGGCCTTTGACTATTATTCAAACAAAACAGTAGCTGTTATATTTGACTGCATCTATATGTCTATAATTGTTTTGTTTTTTTTCTTCTCTTTAAATGGTCATTATTTCACCTGAAGCAATTTTTGTTATCCAAAACATTAAAATCATTATAGATATCTATTAAACATAATCTCCGAAAAGTGATTGGTCCCTTCAAATACGTTACATACAAATTTCATGCTCAAATAGTATTTATAGTATTTATAGTTGTTGCTGTGGGGAATAACTTGACATTATAGAGAACGCACAGGATGATGAGTAACTTAATTTACTATAATCTCCATATTCATTTTATAAAACATGTTGTGGGAATATATTAACGGAGAGGTATTTTCATAATAAGAAACAAGTGGAAAACTACTTTTGTTCAGATGAAAACTGTGATTAAGTGTACTGCCATAAAAGAATTGAAACATGGATCATTCATTAATCTTTAATTCGGATAATTATGAAATAAGTACAAAGAGGTGCTTAGGAATGTATTGCTTAAACCTCTTACTTGTGGAAATGTAAGGATTTATAAAGTAAAAATAACAAATAAGTAACTTTAGAATATACTATTGTGAATAAGAAACATAATAAGTAGTGATTTTGTTGAATACATGTTCAATTGGACAAGTTTTAATGTATTTTTCTTTGATGTGATTTACAAGAGCTTTAGGGACATAATTTAACGACCCGATCAAGTGATGCTTTAATTTTGGCTATAATCCATACCTGAACCTGATGATTGAAATTTATGGAGCACGACTTAAAAAAATACATGAAATTCTGTGGCCATTTAAGGTTCACTATAATTTTGAGAGACTGAACTGTTGGCAAAACTTTTAAAGAACAGGATTCTTGTGTGAATAAAGATTTCAAGTGATTTTATTGAAGTATTTAAAGATTTCTTCATCAACAATTTGCAAGGAGAGTTCAACGATGTAGATGACTATAAATAGAAATAGTTTTCTCAACGTGACAAACTTTTCTAGAAATAGAATTGGCTACTGTGTCCAGTTATACAACTTTGCCTTCAGTAATATTGTTGACAGTGATATTTCATTTTCTTAGTGTGAAATTGGAAATCTGAAAAATACAGCGATAACGAAATATTTAATGGCTTATGTAGCCTAAGTTTGTATTTACAATATAGACAGGATTTGTGTGCACAAACATAAAATTTATGGATGTTTTCGATAATATCCCGATTTTTATAGCCAAATAAATGCAAGATGAAATAAACATGACATACTTATATTGTTTTCTCTGATAATGGCCTAACTTTTAAGTTATAAGTGATCTTGACACAATATGGGAGATAACTCACTTGACAGATATCCCCACGAAGGTGACACTTCTGTAAACCAAGATAATTTAGACAACAGTGAGGAAGAGTTTATCATAGAGGAGTACGAAACTTTTTACGTCCCTCAACATTTACTTGACGAAGATCAAACTAACTCTGAAACATGTGACGTGAAATCACCAGCAACTCATCAGGAATATGCTAAACAAAACACATCTGGTTGTGGCTTAAGAAAAGAGAAAGATACTTCAAAAATTAAAACCATTACAAGAATTGATGAAGAAACGGAAAATGTAGTTATCTTAATACGACCAAGAAGAAGATCCGTGTCTCCAACTGAAGACAAAGCCGAAGGTTTAGGAAATATTTCTGAATCTTGTGGATGGACACACAGTGATTTACCGAAAAGTCAAACTTTAAAACGAGATTTAAGTACGAATTCTGCAGGAGAAAATACATGCAGTGTTGAAAACAAGGCAGAAAGTTTAGGAAATATTTCTGAAACTTGTGGATGGACACACAGTCATTTACCAGAAGGTCTAACTTTAAAACGGGATTTAAGCACGAATTCTTCAGCAGAAAATAAATCTGATGTTGAAGATGATAACACAATTTCTTCTGTTACTTTAAACAATTATAAAAATGAGAAAAATTTACAACATGAAACATATAGTGATAGAAGTATAAATATTAATGAAGGAACAACAAGCAGTTTTTCGAATGATAACTCAGGTACACCGGAAAATACCACTTTATCAACATTCGAGGAAAATTTATCTGTGTTCAGTGATTTGAATGGAAATGACATTATTCCAACTGAAGAAAATTCACCTGATGTAGAATTAATATCTAAATATGAGAACCAAGGAGCAAGACCAAAAACTATATCTAACCTGGCGGCTTTAAAAGCTGACAATCTTGTGGTTGGAGAAAAGGAGATACAGTGTACAGTTATGAACAAATTCACTCCAAAACCTGGGATTTCGAAAGAGGCAAATGAAAAGGTGAAAAAGCTTAAAGAAAATGGACACTATGATGTTCTAGTAAAAAACTGTAATGTTACTAGCAAGAAAGGAGTAGTTAATGATATTGTGAATAAATGGAACATTGACAATTCAAATCAAGAAAACGACGAAGACGACGTACTTATATGGGAATTAATGAAATCATTAAAAGAAAGGTCAAACAATAGTGAAAGTAGACATGTTATAAATCAGGAAATAAATCCGTCAGATTCAAGTCCTGAAGATAAATGTGACTGGTCATACGAAAAGGCTACGCTCAGTAAAGACAAATATTTATCAAGGCGTTTACAAACAAAAGAAATTGGACAAGTAAAAGTAATAACTTTTATGTCCCCTGCTAAAGAGAAAGGGCATGTAAAAATAACTCCATTGAAAGTTACAAGGACACTCCCATTAAATGTCAAAAATATTTTTCAGCAAAAAATGGAAGAATTGAAAAATAAAAGACGTGTTTGTTTGACAGGAGGAAAAGAACTTATGTATACTACAATAGATATTGATGACCCTTGTTTAGAGGGGTCAGATGATAAATAACCACAAAATTTAAATGTCTGATTATAAATACAACATTAGATACCTCGGTCGGACTCACAGACAGATGAATTCAATAAATCATCTGAAAAATAGAATTATTCTGTTTATATATATATAAATATATACATTTGGAAACATATCTTTAAATTGATGTTTTGCAAGAACTATGACATAGCCTTGCACGATTACTTAGTAAAGATCGTGGTATCTTTTCTCAAGTTACATTTGAACGCAAGTTGTTGACTTCTTGATATTAAAAGGTGCAGTAAGTTTTTGGACCTAACCTTGGAGGATAACATTGGAATCTTCGCTGGGGGAGTGAGACAAAATTTTGTATCAAGTATTATAATACTCAGCGGCATTCAAAAGTTCCGAAGTTAACACAACTTTGTATTTTTTTGTAAAAAACTGAAATTTGTTTATGATTATCTTGCAGACAGCCATTATAATTGTCAATGTGTGACAGGTACGTTAAGCACACAGAAAATTTAATTACCCAATCAATCAATCACAGTGTTACTGCAATTTTGCGAAACACACTTCAATTGTTTGCCACCACATTAACTTAATAAAACCTTCCCCCAAATTCATCAGCTATTATGAGCTACATTCAAATATGGGGTAGGTAAAGATGAACTGCGTTTATGACATTAATATCACCTTTAGACCACTGAAGTTAGAAACAGCTATGGTTTTTTTTGGAAAAAAAGTTTGTTTCCAGTTTTTGGAGAAAAAAATAATTTGTTTTTGATTTCAAATGAAATGTTTGCTGCCTTATTAGCACAATGTTATCCGAGGTGTTATCTACATTATACATTAAAAATGTTGGACCACTGTTGTGAATAATTATAGAATGATTAAAAGAGCAAATTACATTCAAAGAATTAATTTGCATGCACATCAAAGAAGCAAAGAATCAATAGTGCCCTTTATAGATAATTCAAATTACATAACCATGTGATAAAAAAAAAACTCATAAAAAAACTTAATGACCTTGACAAAATGGAAAGACAATTGATGACATTATTGAAACAAACATCCAAATACATTGCAGAATATGTAAATAATCAGATCTAAGATGTATTCAGGAAACTTAAAGCTAATACTTTATTCACCAATTCCCTATATTTGTGCAACTAGAAAGCAGACGGATCAATAAACTGGAATGTTTTCTGATGGTATTGATTGTACAATGTTTAGAATATTATGGTGGAATACATTAAATTGCATGGACGTTTACAATGGTTTCCTCAACAGAAAATTCAGAGAATTATCTTTGGGATGACAGGCCAAAATGTCTTATGGTCTTGCAAGGTATTGAAGCATTTTCTTGTTTTTTAATACTTTTGGTCATCTTGACCGTGAATATGTCTAATTTGATCAGGGCGTTAGGTTGCATAATATATAATCATTAATTATAGAATTAAGCTACAGATCGCGATCTTTATGAAGTTGCTGAGCTTGCAGTTATATTCAAACAACTATAAATAGTTTAATAAAATGTCAGTTTAAAAAATAAACTTTAAATCAGAAATGATAAAACAGAACAAAATGTATTCTGCAAGTATGCGATTGTACTTATAAAAAAACTTTACAATGGAAACTGCAAAAAAATGCAAAGTTTCTTTGAACTCCAAAATAGTATATATGGCATCTAGTTAAGATATTTTACTATTTTCTATTATCTAATACATGTATTGGTTAGAAAATTGTCTACAATAAACTATTTCTGTATTATGCAGACTTTAAATATGAACAATAAGAGGTGTAGGGTAGGTACATTGAGACAACAGCCATTGGCAAAAAGTCAAAACATCTAAATTTTTAAATATGGTTTAACTGTAGAAATGTCAGGTTATGAATTTCCATGGAAACATTATTTGCTGCTATAACTGTGTCAACATCCATTTATTGACTCTAGGTGATATAATATGCAGAATTATGTTTACTCAGCTCAGCTGCTCTCTTCATATGAAACAGAATAATTCTTGCTGTGTTTAAGACCCATTGGTGGCCTTTAGCTGTTTTCTGCTCTTTGGTCTGGTTGTTGTCTCTTATATATTCACCATTTCCATTCTCAATTTTAACTTTATGGTTAACCTGTTGCAAGATTATATAATGTACACACCCAACATAATCTCATTCTCCTTTACTTGTTAATCATTTCCAGCCTTAAAACTGGCTGATCCTATGCAGAAGGTTTGTCATTGTCTAGAATATGCATGGAATACTTGCTGCTGGATATTAACCAAACTTTGTTAAGAGACACTTCTTTTGTATATCAGTAAAAAGAGGCATACTTTTCACTTGCAATATTACCATAAAATTCAAAAGGTCTGAGAATACCAAACATGGTGTTATAGTAATCTCAGTTTACGTTAACATGTATGTGATGCTAAATAGATTCACTAGACTATCCTATACATGTATTAAGTACTTCAAACTATGCACATTTATCAATGTTATGAATCACATACATGCATTTGTATTATGATGTAAATCATAAGTGATAATAAAATTCTATTTCATTCATAAAGATTAAAAATTGATGTCACATCATTACAAGTATTTAAATCTAACACCTCCGCATACAAGTATCTTTAATGACTGAATAAACTCTTTAAAAAGAGATAAATAAAACATTTCTCTCAACTATTCTAATTAAATGGCCTAAAATTCTCAGGATTAGACTACATGAAATAATTTACTAGCAGCCAGACACTATTGTAATTTAACAGTCTTACAGTTCAGTGGAGTACAACTAATATAAGGCTCTTTATATATAATAAATGTTTCACACAGAAAAGAACCCTTCAAAATAATATAAACAATAGCAAGATACCTGCTTCTCTTGAAAAAAGATTATGTGTTGTAAGAAAGGAAAGACTACACAAAATATGTTGTTCCATATATCACTGGTATCTACCCTGATTATAATTTTAAATTACCCATGACTAAGATAGTACCTTTATTTGGATTGACATCATATTTTTTAGGTTGAGATCTAAACCTTTCATAAACTAAAATTTCTTCATTACACCTCCAATATAAGACTTTAGAATGGCCAAAGTATGTTTAATTCTACTTCTATTGATATACATGTATTGGTAATAAATAAAAAATATATACTAGGTTCTATTCAATCAGCAATTAAAAAAATATTTCTGAAGTTGAAATGAATATTGTTCTCTTTTTACATTGTGGATGTTGGGGCAGACAGGGGGAGATAATCGGTTTAAATCTATTAATATTTTCATGTTGGCCTAATATTTTCTGGTACATGTATTTTTATCTTTTATGAACTAATTTGAAGCACAGTATGTCCTTCATTGAATTGATAAAGTATACAATAAACTAAAGTAAACGTAAACATATTATAATACTGATAGCCTTAAGTCGATTTTGATTAAATTTTTTGAACAAAAAATATGACCTATTTTTGAATTTAGCACACCTGATAAATCTGACCTTAAAATAATTTTATTGGGGTAAACATGCAGGAATCAGGTATGTAAACTAGAGATTGATTTTATGCATAAATGATTGTTTTCTTATATTGTTTTAAGATTGACAAAAATGAAAATCACCCTAATCTGATTTTTCAAGAAAAGTTTTAAAAATAAAAAAGGCAAGTAATTTTTCAGGTAAATCAGTGTTGTCTAGTTAATTATGGCATTGAAGTCGTTCTTGACCTCTTTTCTGAAAAGGATAGAAGAACAATTTACTTATACAATGTAGTATACCAAAAATCCAGAAATCTATTAGAATGAATAAAGAGTATTAAAATACTTTCTTAAGTATGCAAAAATTCACCAGTCAATTTTCTTTATTTTTTTTATGTCTGCATACAACATATATATTGCACTATCCACATTCTTTCATGAACATGTCTCTAGTGACGTTTATATAGAATTTACATGTAAAAGGTAAAAAAAGTTATTCATAACAAGATAAGTATTATCATACACACTAATGTTTACATAAAAGAAAAACGCCTGAAGTGTAACATAACTTAATAATCTATCATTTTTATAACATTATTTCACTTTACAATAGACTTCTTCAGATAATTCATTTCGGGGATAATTATCAGTGGCTGATGGAAAGGGATTGTAGAGGATATATGCCTCTCTCCCCATTTAAGTGGGAGATATATATTTTTGGCATATGATTGTCAAAATTGATTTGCCTTGCTGCAGTCAGTGATAATTTCCCTAAAAACCTTGGATCTGCCCCTGATTATAAACAAAGGACTTTTTTTTTTTAAAGATGATGCCTCCAATTTTCATGTTGAATAACCCACATGTACAAATGTATGAACTATGGTTCTACTAAGACTTAATCAAAACTTCTCCTCTGTTGCTCTTTTCACAACAAAAATTTTACCATTAATACGAAACTAAGAAGATGTGTTATGATTGCCAATGAGACAACTATCCCAACAAAGTTTAAATAAAGTAGATACAAGCAACTATAAGCAATCATACGACCTTCAACCATGAGAGAAAAAAATAATAATAAAAGAATTGGTTAGTGAATTATACCTTAAATATATTCATGACTTTTTCCTGGTAAGGTTTTTTTTTTCTTTGTGAAATTATTTGTTAACACATTATAATTAAGAGCTCTCATGACACTTAACTGGCCCATGTTTCTGTACGAAACGTAACAACATTGTCAACAACAAAACTGTATGACCAATGACATCATAATTTTAAGGGAAATCATCATTTTCAGTATCCTACAATTTGAAAGAAAAAGACATCAATTTATTTTTGTGATGATATGCAAAACAGTCGAAAATAGATACAAGATGAAAATTAAAAACAAATCAAAACATTCACCTTTGTACACTTTCAATGAATACATTTTTTTTGTAGAAATGAACAAAACCATTTTCTGACAAATTAAAACAATCTAAATTTAATTTTTACATGAATCTACAATCTGATTTTATAAGTTAGTAAAACACCACTTCTTATCAATGAACACTGCAGCCATTAATATTGAAAGTAGTTTAACACAATTTACATCTTTGATGTGGATAATATCTCATTAAACTTTGTTTTTGAGGTGAATGGTGTTTTTAATTTTGATCATAAACCAGCGAAAGATGTCATTTAAACAAAGTGATGCAAACATTGAATTATGTACACCTTTAATAAACATTTTGAAATTGAAAAGGCTCAAGCTTTATGACTAGGAAATATAAGCTGGAAAAACAATAAAGCTTGTATCTTTGCAATTGAAAAAAAGTTTACAACATAAAAACTGAGAAAGATGATGTATCTATAGACTGACAAAATTATTTTATTGATAAAAAGCCTTTGGATAGAAGGAATAAAACAATATGTCTCAATATATGCCATAACAGGGGAATACAAAGAGACAACTTGGAATATTGATTTTCTTTTTACTTATTGCTACAATATTGTTTTATCTAATAAAGAGAAATCTTGGTCATTAAGTCCTTTTTTTCAAAGGTCAAACATATTTCTGATATTTAAAATATAACTTTTTTTGTGATAAAATTTCATTATTACAGTTGTAATAAAATTGAGAATGGAAATGGGGAATGTGTCAAAGAGACAACAACCCGACCATAGAAAAAACAACAGTAGAAGGCCACCAACAGGTCTTCAATGTAGCGAGAGATTCCGGCACCAGGAGGCGTCCTTCAGCTGGCCCCTAAACAAATATATACTATTTCAGTGATAATGAACACCATACTTATTTCCAAATTGTACACAAGAAACTAAAATTTAAATAATACAAGACTAACAAAGGCCAGAGGCTCCTGACTTCGGACAGTTGTTTAGATCACATCTTACAGATGTAGATTTTAGCTTGATTTCACAGTAAAGAAAGATGTCATTAATTGGTTTTTGTTTCCATTGCTTAAAGTTAGATTTTGTATTCTATAACTTATCTGCAATCTTGCATTATACAGCTGAATATTGTATTGGTTTTACTCATTATTGAAGGCCAGACAGTGACTTATAGCTGTTAATTTCTGTGTCATTTGGTTTGGCCATCATACCACATTTTCTTACTTTAATAATTACCTTAGTGTCTATCAGTTTGCCCCCTGGTCTGTGAATCTAAGCCAGTGCAATTATTCAATGAGAGCTTATAACAAATGTACAGTTGCAGTTGTTACAGACTGGTCCTTTAGGTCTAAAAATTAATATTAGAACAAAAACTGTGATCCCACAATAACAAGATTTCACTAGAGATAATCAATACTGAATGAAAAATATATACATAGCATGTTGTTCGGTGTGAGATAGGCTCCGTGTTGAAGGCCGTACCTTGACCTATAATGGGTTACTTTTATCAATTGTTATTTGAATGGAGAGTTGTCTCATTGCCACTCATACCACATCTTCCTATATCTATTTACATGTTGACTTTTACTTTTACAGATGTCCCCCTTCACGAACCAAAGACATACCAGATGTCATCTACCAATGTGGTCTTACCAAGACATGATTTGATTGGTTCATCTAAGTCTTCCTCATCCAGTAGTAGTTCTACTATTGGCTCATACAGATCATCCTCCAGCTCAGGCTCATACAAGTCTTCATTAAGTAGTGGTTCCTTATTAGGCTCGTCTAAATCTTCCTCCACCGATGACGGATCTGTGACTTATAAACTATCTGGAAGTGATTCCACTGTAGACAATGACAGCAAAGAATTTGATACAAATGCTAATCTAAAGGACAGCGATGTAAGTATAATCTTATGTTTACACATATAAGCTTATAATCATAAACTTTATGAAATATGAAGAACCTTAAAAAATGTATATGTTCCAACAAGAATGCTGTCACCTGAATCCAAGGGCAATAACTCCATCATAAGTATATAATATAGCGTTATTGCATGAATATTGGGAAATATTGTCCCAAGTAGAATTTAATATTGCACAAGCCCAATATTTCTTAACATTTTAACAATCAAAATAAAAAAATATCAAAGCATACAGAACATTTTCTTAATAACTATAAATTGAAAATAATCAAAATAAGTATCTTAATACTCATGGGAAAAGCTGAAATGTTTTGATTAAATGAAATAAACAGATCTAAACGTTTTTGGATAATGAAATCTATTTCTGTCATTTGATATTTACTCCAATAATGTTGAGGGGGGATAGGACCTTTATCAGGACTCCAGGATCTGGTGCTTTTAAGCTCGGGATTTCCGGATTGACCCTTTCGGGATTCAGGAATTCTTTTTTTTTCAGATTATGGGACCTCAGGATTTCTTATTTTTTATGCCAGGATTTCGGGATTTCGTGTTTTTAAACCCGGGATTTCGGGATCAGGACCCCTCCAATCCCCCCTCAATGTTAATGGTCTATTTAATTCTAAATAAATATTTAACTTTTAAAGTTAATTATACCTATACAATTCTATATAAAAGAAATAAAAATAAGTCTTGTCATTTGATGCCCTATTTTATCTGTTGTTGTACATTTAAAATAGATTGAGCTTTTTCATTACTAAATATTTAAACGTATAATAACAAAATTAAAAGGATCTAAAAGCAGCCCAACAAACAACAAATCCAAATAAAAAGAAATGCACAAGTGTCTTTGCATGAATAATTTCAAACTTTTTAATGAAAAAAAGTATCATACATTTTAAAGTTCACAATACATTCAACTATTTTTCAGTGAGTTAAAAATTGTGTCTTGATATTTGCTTAAGGACTTTAAACTTGTTGCATCAAAGCAAATTTGCAAATTAACCTTACTTTGAGACCTTATTAATTATACTTAGATTTAAGTCAAAACCTCACCCCAAAAGATTTGACTACAAGATATCTTACACAAAGATGTTAATGTTGAAATATATCTTTCGGGTAAGGTTGTGGCTCATTTCTAATTTGATCAAAACTATTAAAAAAGACAAATTTTGGCCAAATGTGTCAATTTTGACATGTTAATGACATTATATCATTCTTCTTATTTATCAATAAATTTACATAACTTTGATCTTTTTTTTTTTTTTTTTTATATAATTACAAACTCTAAGCAGCCCATGCAACACACATCACTTAGACATATACTACTGTTTTATTAAGATGAATGTTTTACATCAGTAACTTATGGTGATTATTGCATTTTTTTGGCAAATTGGTACATTGTACAGCATTTTCAGTAATAGTTAATTATATAATACTATACTCCAAGATGACACCTTTATCAACTGACAGCAGAAAACAAGCAAAATTATGTCTAAAAGATTCAATTTTGTCTAACTTAAAAGCCATTACTTGTTGGTTATAAAATAAGTATTGATTCATGAGGACTTGCACCTTAATACATGTACCACCCAAGAAATTTGAGTTTAAAAGTATAAATGGTTTGAAAAAAAGCCGTACGTAAATCTGACCATTTATAAGAAAACTATTATTAGACATTTAGAAATTTTGTATTAAAACAAAAATGGTTCACTTAATAGATGATAAACACATAATTTCTTTGTTTTTCAGATGGTTGAGCAGACAAGTCAAAATGAGTCCACCACATCTAGTGGAAGTTTGTCTGACTCCTATGATACTGCTGTCAAAATGCTTAGCTCATCACAGATTGATGAGGCAGAGAAGCAATTTCTTTTTCTCTATCAACAAATGCAAGAGAAATCAGAAGATACAACCCAGATTCTTGTTCAAACATTGAATGGGCTTGCTGATGTCTGTACGAGGAGAAGTCGTATGTGCCGATCCAACCCAATGGAATGGCAGTGGCTTTGTATGCATGCTATTGCTCTTCTTCAATATACAATGGAAATTTGTGATTCTGAATTAGAAACAGAAATGGAAAATGATACTATTGAATGGTACACAGAACAGAAGCAAGCTCTAGAACAGAAATGTAAACCTTTAGAAGACAGTCTAAATAGAGCTTTATACAATTGTATGAAACATGAAGCAAGAAAATATTTAGACCCTTTTCGTTCATTTTCTCTCCCGAATACTCCTGGAACACCATCAAGAAGTATGTTTCCTTTATCTACTGGAAACAAATTCAATCTATATTCAACCATGCATTCTCAAATTATTAGTAAAACCAATGAAAACCAAAGTGCTGATGATAGCCATACTGGCTTGTCATGGCTAT
Organism: Mytilus trossulus; assembly: GCF_036588685.1. NCBI lineage: Eukaryota > Metazoa > Mollusca > Bivalvia > Mytilida > Mytilidae > Mytilus > Mytilus trossulus. The sequence goes on from NC_086376.1 coordinate 61,028,464, forward strand.
CCAAATTCCACCAGTATTGTAACGACAGACTTCAAACCAAAAATATTGGGACTATTTTCAATAGACTATTTCTGAAAAAGGAGGTTCATTCAAAGCATGATAATGATGATGCAGAAAGTGCAGTATCAGGAGGTTCATTAGATTGGGATCACAGTGATTTAGATAGGGAAATTTGTAATGGCCAACCTGTGGAAGAAGAAAAAGAGTCCCCCGTCAAAGAACATTCACTTGGTTTCGAACTTGCTGCAAGTGACATAAACAATGAAGGATGGGATTTCTTTTTAGGGGATCGCAAGAATTGTACATTTGAAAGTGTAGTACAAGTGGCATCAAATCCACATCATACAAATGGGCCTTCGAAAAATGACGTTATTGACATTCAAAGAAGAGAAAGCATTAAGGAAAAAGAAGTTGTCTCCCCCTTACATGATCATAGTATTAAACTGACTTTGACAAAATGTTATGCTAAGTTAGCAGATAAACTAATGACAGAGGAAGACTATGCAAATGCAGAAGTCATCTATGAACAAGTGTTAGAAATTGTAGATGAAATCCAAGATGGTACTGCTGGCATGCTAAGGTTTCATGCTAGACTTCTAAAGAATTGTGGAACTGCAAAATCAAAACAAGGAAAAATGTCTCAGGGATTGAAATTACTTAACAAAGCACTTGAGACTTATCGTGACTTACAAGATGATGAGGCTAATTTTGAAATAGCTCTAGCATTATTGGAACTAGGAAATGGTTATGTTACTGGTCGAGATAAAGACAATGCTGTGTTTAGCTATGCCATAGGTGCCATTTGTGAATTCTTTGAAAAAGATGGTTCTGATGATATTACAAGTTCTACATCAAGTTCAAAATCTGAGTTTTCCTCACCAGAGAAAATTGAGGAAGAGCAGAACATTGATGATGCAATACAGTGTTATAAAGAGGCTCTACACCTCCTACGTAATCATGAGAGTCAAAGGGAGGATAAACAATCAGACTTGGTAGCACGATCTACTAGAAGATTAGCGGATTGTTACTTTATGCAAAAGGAATATGATAAGGCACTTGAATGCTATGAGAAATCTTTGTCCATGTTAAGGAATACTCCATCAGTAGGACGTGATCTTGTACTAGAAAATGCTCATGTGCTGTGTATGCTAGGTGTCTCTAGTTTTATGCTACTTATGTTTCCAAGAGCTGCATCAACATTTGAACTGGCTTTACATATGGTGAAATATGCCTTTTCACTTAAAAGTACATTCTTCCATGGACTTTTACTGGCCTTAATGGGAATAACATTCTATAAAATGAGAAATTATCATCGCTGTGTATCGATGTGTTATCAGGCTTTTGAAATATTTTGTGCCCTGCATGGTGATAAATTACCAGAACTACCAAAGCATAAATTCTGGCTGGTGTGCCAAGTTCTCTATGTCATGGGGAATTCTTACAACAATTTGAACTTACATCAGAAAGCAATCAAATATCTTTCAGTGGCAAGATCAGTATTAATGGCGTCCAGACATCGAGATCGTCGACAGTTCATGAGAGTATTACAAATTTTAGGAGATTGTTATTTTGCTCAGTACGATTATAAATCAGCTTTACAATTCTACAATGAAGCACTAGAATATGGAGATTGTGAAAGTCAGATTTCTTTCAATGAAGTTTTTGATGCAAATGCCAATTCTGATGAAATGTCAATGCACAATCAGCTCGTTAGCAAATCTGCAGAGGCTCACATTAGCATGCAACAATATCAAAATGCAGTTCATTATCTAGAGCAAGCTCATGACATGCAGGAAACTATGGGAGATGATATTAAAGGAGACTTAGCCGCTACTCTTCATTCTCTTGGACAAATGTACTGCGGAGCAGGAGATGTAGATAAAGCAATTGATTCGTATAATGAAAGCTTAGAGGTCTATAGAGAAATTCATAATGGAAACTTAGGGCCTGAAGTTGTCTCCACATTGGGAGATCTTGCAGCAATGTGTTATGTTAAAGCTTGTCTTTGTGATGACGTCGATAGTGAGTTGGAAATGATTGTGGCCACTGAAAAATACTTCCAGGAAGCTCTAGCTCTGGGGAAAAACCCAGTAATCACTATTCGTTATGCAAACTTTTTATTTAGCCAAAATAATTATGTTGATGCTGTTAAACATTTGAAAAGTGTTCTAGAAATAGAGGACATTGAAACAGCACCAGATTTGGTTTATGGTGGTTTAGAAAAAGTCACTCTGCCAGATGTCCTACAAGATGAAGTCGACTGTCAAGAAGAAGTTGTACTTCCACCATCATCCCTTGCAAGATATTTATTGATATTATCTCATATAAACTTAGGTCATACAAAACTTGCCGAGGACAATCTAATTGACCTCCTTATGGAAACATTAGATTATGATATTCCAATTTTATACTCAGTGCTTGGATATTCAATGATGGAAATGGGAGTAATTGAAGAGGCAATTTGGTGCTTTGGAACAGCAGTATCTCTAGAGAATGACTATAGACTTGCAATAGATAATTTCTGTACATGTGTCTGTATTTGGGTTCTACAAACTTTAGAAAGAGCTGTTGGAGTTATATGTACTTATTATGGAATATATGTTAGTCCCATGTACTTGTCTACTACAAGTGAGAGCATTTTTTCTTATTCAACTTACCTTATCTAATAAATTCAAGAATATTTGATCTTTAAAATTCAGAAACTCTTTGGGAAAGTGGTGGTGTAACTATTTAAAAAGCCTATGTTAAAGATTTTCTTTAATCTAACAACCAAAAAGTTAGTGTTGCAAACATAATTTTGGTATTAAAGATAGCATTCAAATGTTTTTTTTTACTGAAATCAAGTTAAGATCTTTTGAGAGCTGAAAAATCACAAGGTTAAAATTTCAGGTCAAAATTATATACTTGTAGATTTTTTGGCAGGTTTGTATGATTTTTATCCACTGTACACATGCTCAAACTATTCTGATAAAGACAATCAGTTAGGTGGCGAAAGGGAGATTACTCTATATTTATCATTTACATTTTTGTAGCATTCAAAACGCAGTTAAATGTGAATAAACTGCATATAAATGTATATTCTATAACAGTCACTTTTAAATCTTTTTTTTTACATTTTAAGAACAATGAATTCTAAAATACAATAATGTAAGGCAAAAATAAAATACCTTCTCAAATTATATAATACAAGATATTTTGGCATCACATTATAAAATAAATAATTTAAATGGCTAAGACTTCAATTACTGAATCAAAATAACCAAATCAAAATAAGTAACATGAAATCACATCTGATGTTTTGTAAACAATAAAAAATCTCATTTCTAGATACAATATTTTTATATTGCTTGTACAATATGCATAAAAAAAATACATGTATTATATTGTATAGTATACTCAGTAATAAGTGCAAGTGTGAATATAATTATTCCTATAATCATATAGTGTAATGGCTATTCTATTTACTTCAATTTGTCCAGGAAAAGGCTGAGGCTTTCATTAAGTTTTGTTTCTTATTAAAATTAGTAGATACAAATATTTAAAAAGGCGATTTTTTTTTTCATTATAATAATGCAGTCTGTTCCAGTCTGCACTGTTAGCCAAAACATTGTTTAGAACTGGTAAAAATTTTCAAAATTTATATATTCATATAGGACCATGTTTTGAATTTTAGTAAAAGTGTTTGGAACAGACTGCCTACTTTTCTTGTTTTCTAGTATTATTGAGAGGCTTGTAAATCCTTCGTTTGATATTAAACTCATTTCTGTATGCAAGCGATGTATATTTGATTGTAACTATACTTACATTGATATATTTATAATCATGAAGATGTTTGAGTGCATTTGCTATCTGTGATTTTTTTAATTCTGAAAACAATAGAGAGTTTTCCAGCTTATACATCACCAAATGATGATAGCCTTGGATTTACCATAAATAATCTATTAATTAATATTTCCCTAAGCATTATCGAAAACTAGACATATGACCGTGACATCATCTTCTGGCCATTGAAATCTAGAATTTAGTGTAATGTTTGTATTACTGTGAAAAATGCAACATTATTAGTTTTACAAAATAAATACCTGCATTCATAATTTTATGAGGGATTTTTGGAGATGCACTAATTAGATTTTGCAGAAGTCAATGATTTTCAAAAATAAATGCACACATTAATTTCTAAATTAGCTACAGTGAAAAAAATGTTCTCAGTCCAGTAGCTAGATATAAAGTATTGTCATTCAGGCCTTATTGTCATATCATAGCATGGCTAGTAAATAAGCTGTGTTCATAAACCAAATGTATTGATATTAATATGCTATTTCAAGTGCCATTATTTGTGGTTTTTATTGTTAAACACATACAGACAAACAAATCTTGTTCTTTCCATATTTTGAGTATTTTTTTCTGTTTTCTCATTCTCTTTGATTTGTGTTGTTACATTTTTTTACTGACCATTTCTGTCAATGATGTTTTGTGTGTAGTGTGTGTAATTTACTAATTACTTATGAACAACTTTTTTTATTACTTTGCTGTCCTTCATAAGAAAATGAACTTTTTTTATAAAATGCTGGTTAATATAAAGCTTAAACAATTCAGGAAAAAAACATAAAGCATAATAATTATAAAGTAAAAAATTCCAATGTGTATCTGCAAATTTCAGTCAAGATGATATACTGTGGATTCATTTATTTTCGTGGGTACCAATTTTCGTGGTTTGAGGAAAACTTATATATTTGTGGATATTTAATTTCGTGGTTTTGGCAAAGTCTACACTCATTCCTCTAGAAAATTAGTAATTCATTTAACATTTGAATTCGTGGTTCTCTTGTACCCACGAAATTCACGAAAATTAGTATACAACGAATATTAATGAATCCACAGTAATATGAAAAGAACAAGATTTGTCTGTGTTATCCACTATATAATTGTAATTTGTTACTTTTTTTAGTTTATAGTACTTTGTTAATTATTTCACAATATTAAAATGTTATAAAACATTTTGGATTTACATTTCCTATGATATCAAATCCTTGTTTTAGATGGACAAAATAAAAGTTGGCCTTTTAACAGTGGCAACTATTTGAGACATAATTGGGAGAACAAAGTTTGAAAGTAACATCAATAGGTTTCAGAGCTGACTACATGGTACTGTTTTTTTCTCATTGTTGAAGACTGTAAAGTGACCTATAAACTGATTTTATCTACCGGTACATCATTTGAACTCTGCTTGATAAGTGTCATAAGATGTGGTATGATTGCCAACAAGACAGTCTTGTTGGCAATCATACCACATCTTATTACAAAATCAACTGTTTGTCAACTTGACCTTGAAGACAGTTAGTACAGCCTTATTTCAACATACATCTATAATTCACAACAATAACACAAAACCAGAAGCTCTGTCAATAGGAAACCATGCTCTGTTCACATTATATTCCCTTCTTCAGTGTACAATATGGTTGTCAAAGTTAAAATCATAATGAACATGTTTGCACCTGTCCTAAGTCAGGAATCTGATGTACATTAGTTGTCGTTTGTTAATGTAATTTATACATGTTTCTCGGTTTTTGTTTTTTATATAGATCAGACCGTTGGTTTTCCTGTTTGAATGGTTTTACACTTGTAATTTTTGGGCCCTTTATAGCTAGTTGTTGGGTGTGAGCAGAGGCTCCATGGTGAAGGCTGTACATTGACCTATAATGGTTTACTTTTATAAATTGTTATTTGGATGGAGAGTTGTCTCATTGGCACTCACACTACATCTTCCTATATCTATGTGTACTCAGTTTCAAGACTTCATGGTTAACTTTCTGACCAAAAACCTCAACCTGATACAATATGAATGAACAAACTGACACACACACACACGGGAAAACAAAATTTTGTCAATTATCCTTGGCAGGGTATTAAAAGAAAAAAAAATAAGGTCATTTTAAAGCCATCAAAACAGTCTGAGCTAGGAACAATAGAGACAACAGCTTCCTTTTATTTTTTCTGGCTGCTTCTATATTTGAGGACATTTTAACACTATTTGAATATCATTCCTTTGCATTATGTTTGACTGTTTATAAATAATTATACAAATTTCAGTGTTGTTTGTTTAAGGATAAAATACTGGAATAAGATTTACACAACAAATCAAAGAAATTAAAGTCTTTTATTTCATTTTGAAAAATCTAAAAAAAAGCATAAGCATGAATTCAATTTTACTTCAGTCTTTTTTCTTCAAAGTAAAGTTACAATAAAAGTAAAGTTGCCAAATCAAATATAAGTAAATGAACAAGCCCAAGTCTTCACAGATACATTGATTGTACAAGTATTGTATTCATAAACTAGTGCATTTGTGCTTATAAGTAATAAACTGAAAATATTGTGAAAAATACATTCAACTCTGAAACAGATCTACCGGTAAAATAAATAGAGAATGTGACCATGGAACACAAATGATACCCCTCTTGCATTTAATGTTTTAAAGGGACATAACTCAAGATAGTAAAAAGGATGCCATCCACATTTGAACTTGATCTATAAATGTTTTGTGGAAATAAGCATTTTCATAAAATTTGGTTGTGGCAAACAAGTAAAGTTTGAGAAAGGAAACCAATTTAAGGACATATGTACAGACTTATAGAAAAAACGAAGATACATACGTACAGACATACTTATAGGAAGTGTTACACTTAATGCCACCTTTGCTTCTGTGAAGGCAAAACAATAATGAAAAAAGAAATTAGGCAGCTGTATTGCTTATAAGGTTGCCAAAATATTGTACACACACACAAACTAAAATGGTCCATTTTCTGGAATAAAAAACTTCCAATAACTCTGACATTGTAATTGGTAATTAAACATTAAACATAAAGAGAGATTGTATTCATGAACTACAACTTTGTGTGCAGAAATTTCAAAAAGGTCTGTTCTATTTATGAAAAGACATGATCCTAACATTAACTCATCAGTCATCACAGCACTCCAATGTCTAAAACCAAAACTAAGGGCAGTAACCATATATACATATTTTCGCTCTTTTAAACTTTAAAAAAGTATCCTCCCAGGAATATGTGACAGTACAGAAAGATGACAACATTTTCTGACTAAAATTTGTGCTATTCAATACAATCCTCTGTATTCTTTTCATACATCTCTGTTTACGAAAAACTGATGATTAGCATTCAAAATTGCTGAATTTTTCAGTTAAAATTTCACTAAAGTAAGTTACATTTTGTTTCATGACTTTGACACTACTTCAAATCCATTTTGTCCAGGTATGAGATCTTCCATTTCACTTGTGACTTTTGGTAAATCATCAATGCAAAAGAAATCTGAAAAAAAACCACAACAAACTTTATTTCACTTACATGAAATTCAAATATCAATATATTATTTTATATTGTAAATGTCAAAATGTTCTTTATATTTGCTGAAATAAAAGATAAAAATGCATAAAAATCTCCTACAAAAATAGTTTTATCACCAATATGTTAACTTATCCTAATGTGAAACATTTATGCCTGGGAATTTAAAAAATAACACCCCTAAAAATATCCATGCTCACAGTAGGCCAACTGCCTCATGATTAGTATCTTTCTTTTTCAAGCTTATGTTTTAGTCATGTCTTTTTTTTGTCTTCTGCTAAATTTTGTACCAACTATTAAGTATAATAAGAAAACATCAAAGTTAAAAACTAATTAAAAGTGTATTTACATGTAACCATAAGGTCTTCAACAATTAGCTGTAGGAACTATAGAAAACTGTTTTGAGACAAATATTTATTTTTGTATGGTTATATCATTAGTCAGTGTTTAATTCTTACATTTACTCAGACACACTGCAAAGGACACAATAGTATATTAAAGATATTTTAGCATTCAATGTCACACTATATCTTTGAAAATTTATTTTGTATTACCACTTGAAGAAAGTAAAGAAAGAATACCTTGATTATGTTGACCCTTTGTCTGACTAGAATGTCCATTTGTTTTGACATGTGAGTCTGTGGTTGATTTATCAGAGTTATCTAGTACGATATCACCAACATCAATATTTTGCAAATCACTGTAGTTTTTGGGAGTCCTTTTGCGGAAACTGTAATTTTGCACATCCTCATTTGATTTTCTTTTATCACTATTTGATTGTGGTTTATGTACAATAGAATCATCATGTCTTTTTGATTTTCCCTCTGGTGAATTTGCTAACATTGAGGCATTCTGTCTTTTTTTAGATGGTGTTGCCTTAGGTTCTGTCTTTTTATCAAGTCTTTGTCCATCACTTTTCCTTATATAATTGTCTTTCTTAGATATAAAGTCTGTATTCTGTATATCTTCACCAATATGAACACCAATTGCTTTTCCGTCATCCTATAAATAAGTAAAAGTAAAGCTATAAAGCTGAAACTTAAAAGTTATCAACTAGTTCATTCAATATTGAGTTTCATAAATGGTAATCTTTTGTCATATACATTTTCTAAAAGGTCTTTGTTATTTAGAAGAAACTGATGTTGATGGCAGGTATTTGGTAGACACTGTAAATCGTTTAGCTTTTTATGAAGCAATTTTGAGCTTGCTATTGTATAGCCAAGTTATCTATTTTTAAAGACCTCTTGGTTAAAAATTTGCAATTTTAGTTTGCTGTCTCATTGAACACTTTTTTTTATCACATCTTTCTCCTTATGGTCTAAAACAGAACTGAACAACAAAATGTATGTCTTTCATAGAAAGGTTGAATCTTTGACACTAAACAATGCACTTCTGCTACAATTATTTGAAAAATAAAATTGAGAATGGAAATGGGGAATGTGTCAAAGAGACAACAACCTGACAATAGAAAAAAACAGCAACAGAAGGTCACCAATGGGTCTTCAATGTAGCGAGAAATTCCCACACTTGTAGGCGTCTTTCAGCTGGCCCCTAAAAAAATATTTGAACAAACCTCCTCCTCACTGGATACTCCACTGTCTGTATCATCCCAGATGTACTTCATCTGTCTTCTTACCACTGAAAATAAAGAATTCACTTTATCTGGCATAAAAATCATGTTCTCACCTAGAGCATCAAATTATGTAGTTTTTGTGGGAGTAGCTGAGGCCTAAATTCAAATTCTGATGAGAATTATGTTGTATTGACATCACATAAGCTGTTTTTGTTTTTGTATTATACTGGATGACTAAATAATCCAAATTCCTGTAAACTTCCTTAAGACTTTAAAGTGATTGTTTTATCATTATCTGTGACATCTGTTTTGTATAAATGTGTTTTGATGTGCTGTCATAAAGTACAGAAAGGAATGGACATAACATGAAAGAGTTTATCTAGATGCAACTTCACTCACATTCCAAAACAAATGTAGGGATGGCAATGCATTTAACATGTATATTGTTTAATCTTTTCGCCGCAAAATTTTGATGTGAATCCCATTGTACAATCCTTGTTCCCTGTGAAATGTTTTATGAACTGAAGTTTTTGTATATTTTTTTGTTGGTGCCATCTTTTTTTATCTGTCCTAATAGTACACAAGAGTGTGGAGTGGAAGAACTATCAAACTTAATCATGTGTTTCTGTAAAATTTACCTGAATTCAAAACCAGTCACTATACACATGAAACGTGGATAAGTGATACACCACTGTTGCTGAATTGTTAGTGTAAAGTTGTAATTTCTCAGTGATGCATTGCTTATCACAGCTTAAAAAAAATACTAGAAAAAATATAAATTATAATTTTTATGGCCCTGCAAAGAAGTTAATTGTTGGTGCCATATAGTTTTACCCTTGTCTGAAATTCCGTCATTCCGCAACAAACTATTATACAGAGGTTTTTTTAAACGCCTTCAGATATTGGGCTGATTTTTGGTATGTGAGTTAATTATGATGAGTTAAAGATCAAATTTTTACCGAAATTATGGGCTTTGGACTTTGATAAATTGTTGAAAAGCACAGTAATACGGACTTTTTGTCTTAACGCTTTCAGATATTTGTATAATTTTTGGCATGTGAGTTAAACAAGATGAGTTACAGATCAAGTTTAAGTTTTTTTCTGCTTGGCTAATTTTTACGGAAATTAAAAGCAATGGAGTTTGATAAATTGTTGAAAATCACAGTTACAAGGACTTTTTTTCTAAACTCTTTCAGATATTGGGCTGATTTTTGGTATGCCAGTTACTTATGATGAGTTACAGATCAATTGTAAGTTTTTTTTCACTCAGCTAATTTTTGCTGTAATTTTGGGCTTTGGACTTTTTTGGATTTTTGAAAAATCCCATTTATACAGACTTTTTTTCTAAATGCTTTCAGATATTGATTTTTGGTATGTGAGCTATTAAACTATGATGAGTTGCAGATTAGTTTAAATTTCGTTTTAGTCCGCTAATTTTTGCCAAAATTAAGGGTTAACAACTATGAAAATTGGTGAAATTCACAGTTATACAGCCATTTTTCTATACGCCTCCAATTTTTGAGCTGATTTTTGAATTGTGATACTACCATTATGTTTGTGTCCACATGTGTTATTGAAATTGCAGATTTTTCAACATTCTGAGACCGGGCCATTCTTGTCGCTTTGACACATCTAGTTCTAATATGTTTAAGTAAATAAGTTATGGCCATGATCCTCCCAAAATTTTGATTACTGATTTCTGTGTAAAAAATATTCTATCAAAAGATTATTAAAATGTCTGTTTTTATATATTATTTCATTTTGTGCCATATTCAACACAAACAAGTCCCTTTATACAGTAGTAATTAATCTCGATTTTAAATGCTATAAAATAAAAGTGTTGAGTGGAAGAACTAGCTAATCATCTTGTATTTCTGTGCCATATTCAACACAAACAAGTCCCTTTTCAGCAGGAGAGTTAAGTTAATCTTGTTTTTAACTGCTATAAATAATACATTACAGTATTGTATTTCTTTTGGAGGTAAGAAGTATTTTCCAACTGCTATTTTCTGTGATGGCACTTTTGTAGAATCAGAAATATACTTTGCATGAAATACTGCTAGATGTTCATCTCTATAGGCACCACTTTGAAATATTCTAAAATAAAAAAACAAATAGTCAATTATTGGATACTTGAAATCTTTCATCAATCTTCATAGAAACAAACTGTCAGAAAAACTAATTGTCAAAAAAAGCATCTAGAATAAATGATTTTTGTACCATATGACAAAGTAACAACTTCTAAAGGTGATAAATAAAATTTGTAATGAAAAACAAATGTTTATTTTTTTTCTGAAATTTTAAGACCCTCGAATCTCCTTAATATGATTGTAAGCTGACTTATTAAAAATATAACTTCAAATATATCAATATTTAACAATATTTTAATTTATGTCAACAAAATGACTGGTAAATAATACAATTTATTTATGTGAAACACAAGCTTTATATCAATCAACAAGCATCAAATGAGATTTAGGACAGAGATCTGACAAGGGTAATTCTACTATAATTTATGACTCAATGATAGCTATAGATATGTTCAGCAAATAAGGAGAATAATGTGCCCATGTGACACAGAAGCTCTACTTGTACAAATCAATTTTTCTTTCAAAAATGAACATACTCAAAAACTGTGGCAGAAATGCAACCCAAATTTAACATTGTTTTTTTAAGTGATAATAAAAATTGTGTATACATTTCATAACGTTTGGTTAATGCAAAGTAAAGCGAGAGTGTGTAAGCCTAAAATTCTGCAATTTTTCAATTTATAAATGAAAATAACTTCAGAAGGTAAAAGAGACACCACCCAAATTTGAAGTTGATCTATTTTTGGTGGTTAAAAGCAGTTTGTAATTGTCATAACATTTGGTTGAGGCAAAGTAAATTTAGAGGGTGCAAACAGTAATTTTTCCATTTAAAAAAGGGATCTAACTAGAGAATGGTGAAAGTAACACAACCAAATTCAAACTTGATCAGTGTTAGGACGTAATATGAATTCTGTAAAAGTTTAACTCTGATTGAGACAAACTATAAATACAGAACATAAACCCAGGACAAGGGTAAAACTTAATGCCCCTGGCAGTTGCCTAGTGGCAGGGGCATACAAATGAAATTTGTGGCATACAAATATAATTTGTAACATGAATAATCATGGTTACGGGTAAAATTTTTGCAATTTTAAAGGAATTACAGAATTTGACATTTCATTGATACATGTAATGATTTAGTGGATTGAGGAAAGCTTATAATTCCATGGGTATTTGAATAACTAGTCACATGAAAAAATGAATAAAAAAAATCTTCCATCCAAGTTTTGAAAAATTCTGTGGAGGTTTGACAAAGTTACAAATGTATGAAAAACTTTATCTTAAAGTTTGAATCTTCATGAAAACTACAAAGATAATTTAAAAAAATTAATAAAAAACAGAACTTTTAACTACTAACTGAACTTATATATTGATGACGTAGGCAATAACAAAATGTACGATTGCTATGTTTTGCTTCCACAACATAATGTATCAGGCTGCGGCTGAGGCTAGACATAAAATGCCTTCCGACACATCCCTGATTCATCAACCATAATAATTTCTTGAATAGCCCTTACAGTTTTCTAATGCAATTTTAAAAGAACTTACTGTTTTGTATCTTGACTGTCTGCATTTTCACTAAATATAAATTGTGCAGAGTCAAAATCAGCTTGTTTTCCTCCTTTTTCCTCTAAAACAAAAACAAATATGACTACTTAAAAGAAATTAAATCCTCTAAAAATAAATGATTACTTTCAATAATAGAAATATTCTTGATAGTAAAAAGTGAAACTGTGAGCTTCTGATGATGTGGTTCCTGAGGCAGATGCGACAAAAAATATTCATAGGAAGAATGGACTGACTGATGGATGGACAAACAGAGGTATAACAGTATACCACCTCTATTTTTTTAAGCAGGGGTATAAAAATCATGTGTTTTACTAGGCATATTCCCACTAATAATTTAATGTATTGTAAAACTGGAAAAAGCTGTTTGACAGATTCCAGAAGGGCACATACATTAAAGTGATTTTCCTTGTGCTTAGGGGAAGGGGCTCAGGGTCCATGCAATTGGGAATAAATGTTTTCGTGACATATTGGCTTTTGAGGAAATACATTTGTCCCTTTGAACAAAGGATCAACCATGTGAAACACGCTAGGAGGTTTGGGGACATGCCCCCTAAGGTAATTTTGAAAAAATAGGTACAAAGTTCTGCATTCCGAGAAGAAATAACTGCATGGATTGCAAATAATTCAAGAGATTTGTAAACAAAAACCATGATAAGACACCAACAAAATTGCAATGATGTCTATATACTATTTGGAATTCTAGGCTGAAAGTTGGGAAAAAAAGAGCATATTCTATGAGGGAGGTCCAAATTTGGACCTAAAATAAGGATTGGAATCACTGCATTATAAAATGTTCTTGTTGATCATGTGAACAAAATTGAAATGATTCGGTTCAGTAGTAATGAAGACCTGTGAAAAAAAAAAATCATATAACAGGTGCCTCAGTGCCTAAGAGGTGTAAGCCTTTCATCTCCTTTATCACTAGCCAGTCAACACTGAAGTTTTAATTAAATGTGGCAGGTGAATTTGACTCCTATCTATACAGACAATCATTGTCATCTTTCCTGCCAAAGTTGGTGGTTTTCTCTGGCTTCCTCCACCAATAAAAACTGATAACTATGATATAGCCTATAATACTGAAAGTGGATTAAAGCACCAAAAATAAATCAATCATTTAACATATTAAAAAAGTCAAAGAATCCACAAACAGAAAGTAGGTATCTAAAAGATCTGAAAAACCCTCACATATTACAACACCTATTCATGTCATGCTGACTAAACATGGAAGTCCATCTGTCATACAAACAATGTAGATGCAATTTAGCCCATAGGACTAGGAGTAGGTGTATAATATGATTCTTTTAATAGAAGTATTATTAGCAATAGTTGTTGTACTTTGTTTTCTGTGTTGATCTTTTATCACTCACAGTTGTTAAATATATATGGACATTGGGAAAGCTATATTTCACACATTTTACGCCCAGGACAGACTAATAATAACAGTGTAATAAGTATCGATACATGTGCCTGGATAAGCAAACCATCTTTATGGGAGTTGCACCGTGAGTATCCCATGAGGTGCAGGATCTGCCTTCTGTATTTTATCTTTTGATCATTCTTAGCCATGGAGTTGTAAGTTAGTTTTGATTTATGGGTTCTTTTGGTATCGTTTGCCTCCCTTTTGGAAACTTTGTGTTAATCAGTCACATTGATTGCATAAGGCCCTACTGAAAGTTATATTGTTAATCCTCACTCCATTTTCTTTGTCTTTCAGTGGAAACACTATCAGAAAACCATGCAGTCAGACCTTCAAATATTTGCAGATTTTCTGACATCATTCAGCTTCTGAAAAAACACCAAAGGGATTTATTTCTACAAACATGTAATATAAGATGATGTACACAATACTATAATTATCTCCTTGGTGGAAGACGGGTGTACACTGTGTGCCGCTTATTTTATTTGCATTGTGATTTTCAAATTCTTAATTTGCATGCTCGCTATTTTATCAAATGAAATTCAAACACTTGGCAGGGATGGTCATGTGATGGTCAAGAAAAAATGGATTCATCTGTCTGACATATACATGTATTTGTTTTTCATTTTTGTTTGTTATAAATTTGGCTGTTTGTTTCCTCAATTGAACCAATTGTTTCATATTTTTGCTGTTAGGACATTCAACAGCCAACTATCATGACTATAGTGGTATGGTTTTTTTTCATTGTTGAAGGCTGTACTGTGAGCTGCCTTTAATTGCTAACATCCACTTTATTTGAACTTTGGTGGAAATTGTTCTCATTTGCATTCATACCCAATATCTGAATTTTTATATAAATTTTTGTTTTAAGATTTATAACGCGATTCTTGCAAAGGCCTATGCTGTTCCTTATCAATATTGGAGCTAATCCAAGTTTCTTTAAGTGCAAGCATCCTCCTTTAAACACCCTCTTAGATTAGACCATCATCTGCAAAGAAATACTGGCTTCACAAGAGATGAATTCAGCATCCAAGTTGTGAACTTTCCATTTCCAAATGTATGTAGCAACATTCCAGCATAATACATGGCTTGTATGTGTAACAGACCCCACCATGAGTTGCTTGAGCATAATGGAATGTACATTTCATTGATGATAGCAGATCATACCCGTAGCCAGGGGGGGGGGGGTTCGAACCCCCCCTTGAAAACAAATAAGCACTGTTAAAGTCAATGTTCTGTTCGAAATTGTGACTGTTAAAGTTGAGTTTGTGAGTCCAACGAACCCCCCTATGGAAATTCCTGGCTACGGGCCTGCAGATATCTTCCTAATTTGTAAATACAGTTCCATCCCTTAAATTCCAAAATTATTATAGTGACCTATTCCCCATTTCCATTCTCAATTTTATTGAAACTAAAATATCTGCTATATACTAAACATGACTGTAAGGCATCAAAGCAACAAAATATACAAGACCCACTATCAACATATATTTACGACTGAAGACCTACTATTAACATATTTTTATGAGTCTTAAATATACGTTGATAGTGGGTCTTACCATGGTCATGGATAGAAACAAGTGCCTGTGCTTTCAGCTAAGACGTCATAACTATTTGGACTACCCAAGGTTTTGTTGGGTTTCGTGTTGCTTTGTCAATAGTTTTCTATGTTGTGCTTTGTGTACTTTTGTATGACTTTTGGTTGGTTTCATTTTTAATAGTTGTGTTCTCAGTCATTCAGTTTTTTTTGTTTATTTCATCAAGTTGGAAACAAACTCCCTGTATGGTGATTATACCTGTATAGAGGGATAATCCTTCTATAGAGGGATGAATTTATCCCTCTGTAGAAGGGTATTTTTGTTTAGGGAGTATTAGCCTGGATTTAAATCAAAATAGGGCAGAATAGCATTTTCTTGTTATATTGGCTATAATCTTTGTAATAATTTTATCCCTCTAAAGAAGAATTATCCCTAGATATATTATATTCACCTTACAGGGGGTTTGTTCCCAACCTGTTCATCAAGTTTGAAATTATTATGTCTCTCTTATCTAAGACCTGATCCATTGTTTGATTGATTAAACAAACAGGTTCGTGTACTCTGTGACTGTCTGATACTTAGCGGGACATTGGGATGCTTATATCTTACATTAAAAATACACACAAAGGCAAAAATGCCAAGTTGTAATTTCCCGGACTTTTCGTCTGCAAGAAATTTTAAATATTCCTACACGTTGTTTATAAAAAACAACTCTATGTTTATACTACAATAAAAATATATATACATTTCCTGACACAATCCAATTATTTTCACCTTTAGTACAATATAAATTGATTTTAATGAGGAAAAGTTTGATGAAATGTATTGTACTTTTATGCGCGAATATAACCTGTTCAGTAATTTGGTTTACTTCCGGTTCCCATCTTGAAAGCATCTTATCTTTTTTTTAAAGAATGGAACTAAAACGACAGTCAGACTGTCCATCCTTACCCCCTGGTTGGAGAAGAGAAGAAGTCGTTAGACAATCTGGTCTATCTGCAGGCAAAACAGATGTGTATTACTATAGGTACAAAATTACGTTGATAGATTTTCAGTCGCCGGTTTGAGATCACAGTACTGTCATCAGACACTTGTTTCTATACAGAATACAGAATCTATCCATGGGTAGACCCACTATCAACGTATAATATATATATATATATATATGAATATACGTATATTAGGTAGCACTCCACAGTTAGATGTGTAGTTTCGCATTTTGGCCCCTGTGAATTTTTCAAATATGAGAGCTAGTGTGCAATAAAATTCATTTTTGGATAGCTGAGTATTAAAATAACCTTTGTATTGGGTTTATATGAACATCAAGGTTATTTAATGTATGTAATATAGGCGGTTTTCTGTATGACAGTCCGTATTTGCATGTCCCTACCATACACTGGTCCGGCAATTATTGCAATGTTTTTTTCCAACTTTTTATTGCACAAACTTTGTGATTGGATTTTACGAAAAAATGAGGCGGAAGACACCCATTTTTTATTTGATCATTAGGAAGATTTTGTACAACACAAACAGTTAAGTTAATGTATTAGAAATCCAGGAATAGGAGATGATAAAACATTTTGTGGCTCATTTTTAATTTTATTTTCTAACTGTGGAGTGCTACCTTATGGCACATCAGAAAGTATAGAAATGCACTTTTAAAGATAAAAATTACCACAAATCTTTAGTCTGTTATGTTCTTGTTTTAGTTCTGAAGGTAAAAAATCTGCTAGGGAAGCAATTTATGTTTATTTTATTGTTTACTCTCCTTAGCAACCAAATATACACATTTTGACACTTAGATATATTGCGGTCTTAAATTTGTACTCCATTAGCTTTGCCCTTGTAACCAAAGATTGCGCTTTATATGATATCCTCAGAATGTATCTCTTTATATTTTTGAATGCGAATAAGTCAAATAAACATTTTTAGCAGGATTTTATATAATAATTTGGCATTAATTACATTTAATGATGCCAGTATGGCTAGAAATTTATACCCTGCTTGAGAGCTTCTAAACCAAGGTTAGGTATGCTATTTACAGCAAAATTGACCTATAAGTACTTTTAAATACCTAAAAATTGTACAATATGTCCTCTTTTAAGGTAATTTTATGATTTTAAATAAGATAAAGGGAAAGTTTTTAGAAATTTACCCCAAAATTGAGACAGACTTGCAGTTTTTCACTATGATCCATCATTTATTTTTAAATAACTTTTTGTCGCGTTTCAACATCAACTGCTTACCTTCATAAAATCTTTATTACTGAACCAATTTTAAAAACTAAGGTACCATTTTCATCGTAACAGCTAGTAGAACACAGAAAATAGAACAAAAATTGAGGCATGAGGGGAAAAATTTCACCTTAAGGTAGCACTCCACAGTTAGATGTGTAGTTTCGCATTTTGGCCCCTGTGAATTTTTCAAATATGAGATCTAGAGCTAGTGTGCAATAAAATTCATTTTTGGATAGCTGAGTATTAAAATAACCTTTGTATTGGGTTTATATGAACATCAAGGTTATGTAATGTATGCAATATACAATGTAGGCGGTTTTCTGTATGACAGTCCGTATTTGCATGTCCCTATCATACACTGGTCCGGCAATTATTGCAATGTTTTTTTCCAACTTTTTATTGCACGAACTTTGTGATTGGATTTTACGAAAAAATGAGGCGAAAGACACCCATTTTTTATTTGATCATTAGGAAGATTTAGGGAAACAGTTTCTGAAAAGGTATTACTCAAAGGCAATGAAATTCTAGTTTGATCCAAATTTTTGGGTGAAATGTGACATGTTCACCCCCCTTTTTGCAATATTTTATTGGAAATAAATGCAGAATGTTGCCATGGATACACATAAAAGGAATTAATTTTCACCCTTTTCACTTTTGAAAGTCAAATCTATGGAAGATACTGATTACATACATATGCACCTGTACAACACAAACAGTTAAGTTAATGTATTAGAAATCCAGGAATAGGAGATGATAAAACATTTTGTGGCTCATTTTTTATTTTATTTTCTAACTGTGGAGTGCTACCTTAAGTGGATCTTCCCATGGACCGAAACAAGTGACTGTTAGTATCAAGAAATTCCATAGTCAAATTGACACCTAGTCCAAATAATTATGACATTTTTTTCTTTGACACCTTGCGTCGAAGTAAGGCATCAAAGAAAAAAATTATAATAGCCCTTTCAAGACGTCATAATTATTTGGACTAATCGACACCCGGAAGGCAGTATAGTCAAATCACAGGGGGTTGTTACAATTGCCAGGTTTACTATCCATACACACAAAAAATACAAGGGAGGAAGCTAATTTGCGACAATGCTTCAAATTATTGTTGTAATTTTTTTGTAATACTTACACTTACTTTGTGACCTGAATAAATATGTTCCCACTTGAATTATCTCTCCAATGACATATATTTGTTACCTTAAATAACCTCTATAACTATTGTAATCCATAAAACAAACTTGACATTTTTTAAATAGAACGAATCAAGGCCCTACATTCGAAAATGAAAGTACTAAAGCGATATCTATCGGAAAATATATTTTCGGCACTCTCGGGTGTTTACCATAAATGTTTTGGAAGTCTACAGTATTTTTGATTTCAATAATGTAAAATTTGGCGGGAATAATTAGGAAAATACTGTCTTTCGTCCTCATATTTCGGTAAACTCCTGAGAAAGCTGAAAATATATTTTCCGGTAGGTGTCGCTTTAGTACTTTCATTTTCAAATGTAGGGCCTTGATTCGTTCTATTTCAGAAATGTCGAATTTGTATTAATTTTATCAAAACCTCCTATTTTATGTTTACAAAAAAAAATTATAATCGCTCGCCTTTACTTTTCAAGCTAAGCCTCAAAAATTTGCAAATTAAATATTTTTTTATTAAAATTTTCAAATCGCTCGCTCGCCCCAAATTTTGGAGTCCAAAAATCCATAGAACAAGAAATTAAATTGGTGTGGCCTAATTGATTGTTTGTTGATTGTATTTGTTTCTTGGAATAAACTATAATCAATCTAAAAAGAAGAAAAAAAATAATGGATTTAAGTTAACAAATGTATGTCTTACTTTAGTTAGGCTTTAAAAGCAGGCACACTGATGCTTTGTCATCACAATCAATGAAGAAAGGCATGAATTTATGTCATGCTATTTTGCTAATTTAGTTATAAAATCTAGACAAATTATTGTCATATTTCTCAAATGTTATGCACAAACATTAATCTGAAAAGTTGAAAACCAATAAGATTTTCTTATACCGGTAATTCATTGTTCGGAACTACATAATTATATTATCAAAATGAAGTAGAATACAAATAAACAATGAAATAGTACCTTAACCATATCATATGCATGTTAACTGTCATGACTGTATTTTGGTGAATTACTTATGCTTTAAAGTATTAAGGCATTGCGAAAAACAACTATTTCATCAAATAGATTTAAGTCAGATATTCCTATAATATTCCTTTTCATATTGGATACAAATTTTATTAAGTCAACTGCAGACAATTTGTAGTCAAAGTGTTTCAACTGAGGTACTACACATGCGTCAAAAGGCGTCATTATGGAGTATGGGGGGTGCCGTCAAAAGGCGTCATTATGGAGGAAAGGGTTAAATTAACATGAAATATTTTTTTTGTAGCCCTGATGGCAAGAAGGTTAGAAGCAAACCAATGATGGCAAGGTATCTAGGAGAAGGGTTTGATTTAGCGACCTTTGATTTTCGCACTGGTAAAATAAATCATTCATCAATCAGAAAAAGTAAGCGTCCAAACAGTGGTCCTTATGACTTTGCTAGAGGTTTGTCATTTTCTGTTTTCAACTTTGATTTTCATCGGTGAAGGCACATTCATTTACAAATGTTTGATCATTTTTTATAGTAGATAGATCAAAGTTTAAAAAACTGGGGGGGGGGGGGGGGGGGGGGGGGGGAGTTTTTGGATCTATAAAGTAAAAGGTCCATACAGTGTAAAAGATTTCTGAAACCAAAGAAGGGTATACTAAAAGACATTGGAAAATTTTATTTTGTATCTTCTAAAAAAAGTTACATGAAAATACGTATTGGGACAAATATCTGGTTTGATATATATATATGACTTCAAAATTTGTTAAAATGGTAGTTTAAATGCTTATTTCTAAATATTTCTAGCTGAATTTGGAATAGTTTTATTATTTGATCCAAGATCAGTTTAAAATGTGAAATCGTACAGTATTCTAGCTGTGGTGTAAATTGTTGGTGATATATGCAAAGCAGATCACACCTGTGTTTAATAAATAGTTCAGATAAATAGATAACATCTGGCAGATTATTTTCAAGTGTGTGCTTCTCCATGGCTGTTTTTAAAATGATCAAACATTTGTAGACTGAAAACAGTTTTAGATCCAGTTATTACAAATTAACCCATCATAACCTGATAATATCCTTGGTCACTCTAGCTATTAACTTCATGTATATACGTATATACAGATACATATGAAACTTATACATGAATTCACTGTTTCAGAATCTATTGATTTATTGGTCAAATGAAATGATAAAAATCACCAAATACATTGTGATAAATTCATAACATTGTCAAAAGCATTAATGGCATATTTTAAATCTTATAGGCAAAGTTCTTTACATTCTCTGAAACAACAAATTGTGATTTGCATGGTACATAAATGTATGGATCCTTGTCAACTCAATACACCTTATCGCTTTTTATCCGCCATTACTGGATATCACACAGGTTCCCATAAAATTTTACGCCATATAACAAAATATCTGACGCCACAATGGAAAAGTTTGTTGAATGTGTCAAAGTTGAAGTGGCCTGGTCAGATGGGATTAGCAATAAGGTGTATGACAATGTAGACTGTAAATGTAACCATAGATTCTTGTATTATGTAAATGTAGTGATTTCCATGGTTTTTTATTTTTTCATCTTAGAAATATTCTTTCTAGACTAGTACGGTGCATAGGGATCTTGAAAAATTTCTTAAAAATGTGAAATATATTTTTGTGACACAAGGGAAATATTCTACTAAAAACATTAGTAGTTGTCACATTTACTAATGTCACATTATTGTCTTCTTTTAAAGATGTGCAAAAAGAAATCCACACAATTGGTTTAAAATTTGCAGTTATTAATTCTACATTTTTTTGTACCTAGAAATCTGACCTAATGATAGTTGAGTAATTCCAGCTGTCAACCATATCAGATGGCACTCTTCTTTAATTTAAATTACTTAAATCTGTTGTAGTCAAAATGATACCAATAATATTATGGGAAATGGGAATTAATTCTCCCTAATAAGCAACAAACAGTTTACATATGTATGTAAATCTTAAACTAATTTCAAATTTAGCAAATACTGTAAAATACATGTACATACAAAAAATGGCTACCACCATGTTGTTTCTTAAAAAATGTAATTAGTGTGTAGTAAATATCAAAAGCTGGAGTTCTATGAGTGATCCAGTGGTTTGATTTGATACCCTGACAAAGATAATGTTTTTTATGAAACTGTTTTATAGGAATAAGACAAGATTCCAGTTTATCATTACCTATCAGACAGACAGCTTCAATCTTCAAACAGCCAGTCACAGTAAAGAGAATCAGAGAGGACACAGACAGTAAAACAAAAACAGATTTAAAACATGGTCCACAGGATCCTCCTAAACAGGTCTGTACAATGTCAATGTATCAAGTATGTAAGACCAGACTTCATAAATTTCTAGCGAATTTGGGGTATGCACAGGTCATAGAATCCTTGAAAAGCAATGGATATTTATTTTGAATAAAAATAATGAAAAGCATTTAGCATGTTTAGAGTTAAATCCAATGTTATATTTGTTTCTTCAAAATTGTTTGTAAAAACATTCATGAGCCTGAATCTGGTTTTGTACTCTGTTCGAGCTTATTCATCCACTACCGACGGTTTTATCACAAGTTACAGATCATGTTCGAAATATGTTCTGGTCTTATGATTTTGTGCAGAATTATAGTCCTTTGACTTAGAAATCAACTAAATTAATCAGTTATCAGCACTTTTCTTTGTTTTACTTAAAGATATTGATATTGAAAATTGGTTTATAATTTTATTGTGACAAATTACAGATCAAGTTTAAGTTTTGTTAGCTATATATATAGGTTCTAATTATTTTGTGCAGAGTAATGGTCCTTGGATTTAGAAAGTTCACTTGATTAATCAGTGTTCAACACTTTTTTGTCATGACTGAAAGTATTGACTTGATATTTATTATATAGTAAAAACAATGAGGTGTTATAGATCAAGTTAGAATTGTGTTCCAATTCAATTATTTTATTTACTGATAGGGGACTATGTATTGCCATGCAATACTCACAAATTGCTCTTTGTTAAGAAACCAGCTAGGGGACATGCAGGAATATTGGAAAATTTGCTTTGAATGCTGAATATGAAAAGCAACTGCCAATGACCAAAATCCCCAATTACAAAAAAATGGCTAGTACATAGTAACAACTCAACACAATTCCTCAGATAAAATCAGGTTTATGTTTATTATTTTACAGTTATTTTGGGAGAAACGTCTTCAAGGTTTCCATGCAGTTGACAGTAGTGAAGACATCCTAAAGGCTTTAGATTTACCAAGAAATGTACAAGGTATTTGATGGCTGCACAACAACTAATGCATAACAAATTTGGGAAAAAATGCTTTATATTATTTATTGAACTTAAATTACTGGCATCTGTTTTGGATGCTTTGTCCATATTGTGAGATGTTTGAATGCTTATAATGTTGCAATATACGATAGATATATCTGTTTTTATATGACCCACATATTATAATACAGTTTATTTGTATATCTGTGTCATACAATAATTTAAAGTATGTCCAGAATTACTATTTTTTGTCTAATCTAGAGAGTTGAATAATCAAGACTTAAAAGCATACTGTGTCGTGCAAGGCTGACATCAACTACATTGTAGTTGTATAAAAATTTACATTTCTCTTATTACAGAATTTATATTTTCCTGCCCTTTCAATCAATCATAATACATTGAACTTGATTGCTGCATACTTTACATGTTAAAGTTCATAATTTGGTAAAGTTGAAACATTTCTCTTACATAATATTTGGCTTAACAAATACAAACCCGTTTGATTTTGATAATTTTTAGATTTTCTTTTAGAATCATGTGTTTTAAAGTTGTTAAAAATTGGAAACCTCAGTTACAAAATGAAACAAAAAACCTTCTATAAAATGATTTTCAGTTTGAAAAAAAGGAATGACAAATCTCTGTATACCAGTAATTATTTGAATTTTGATTTTGTTTTAGGTGTTGGACCAGAACTTAGCACAGAGAACATTCTACAAAGTATATCAGCAGCGTTACACATGAACAATGGTCCAGTTATGGGACAAGGAAATAATAAACAAGCTCTGTCTAAAAATCCTGGTGCTAATATAGATGCAAATCAACCTCACATTCAAGTAAGAATTATATTTCATTTCTAATTGGTTTATAAATATAAATGGCCAGCAGATAATATAAAAAATACTGAATCACAATACAAACAGAATAGTTTAAAATGTCTAAGCAACATACCAGACATGTTGATGTGATTAAGAGGATAAATAAGTTATACATCAATTATAGGGCAATCCTACAACAAAATAAACCACTAGACATCTAGAAAGCACAACCACAAATATCTGTCATAACAATATGTTCAGCTTTTAATCATCAAAAAGTTGAGATGAAAATCAACAATAAAAAATGGCATTGTTACCAACTTGCACATGAAGATGTGGCAGATTTAGATTAGTTTTGTTGCATTTAGTCAGGCATATGTCTGTTGTTCATTACCTCGTTTAAAATAGATTAAAATATTGCACTGATGAAATATATTGTTTCATGTGATTTTGAGCAACACCTGGTATTTCTTTTAAATCAGCTCTTTATTAAATTTAAATAGAATTGCCAAGTTGCAATATGAGTAAATATTTAAGTTAAGGTAAAATATTGTAGAAACCAGATAATACAAATGAAAACTTATTCAGTATCCAAACTAAAAATATTCATCATTTGATAACCATTTTCCAAATCCCTTTAAACATTGTTGTAAAATACTTATTATGGCTCGAAACAATTTCATAGATCATTATGACTTTACTATTTAATGCATTCAAATTTAATTTTTATAACAACAATATCTTCCCTTTTTTTTTTTAGCAAACAATGATTACAGAAGAAGATATTAAACGACAAGAGATGAAAGTCATAGAGGCCAGAAGACGATTAGAAGAAGCTATGAAAGGATTATTATGATGAACAATATTCAATCAAAACTCATTTTGTTGCATGCAGCTAGGTTTATCCTAAGTAGAGTAATGAACTTGACCTGCCCAATAAAACATGTTTTTATTACATCAGTCACAGTCCCATTGTGGAGAAATGGGCAGTGGAAGAATTATGACGTGTGATTTTAATTGCAATATGTACATATTTCCAAATTATTTTCTTTTCAGTTAATAATGGCAGCTTCCAAGGTTGGCAAAAAAGCGGTCAATACTAGTATTGACCATGCCAGTGGTAAATACCGGTATTTACCGGGAAATACTGGCAAATACCGGCAAATACTGGTCGATTGAAATTTTTAGTGGTCATTACTATAAAAACCACTAGATCTACTTGGTCAATTTTATCGACTATGACGAGGGATTCGACCTAGACGATCCCAAGTTGCTCCGGACAACACCACCTCACACATCGCCACTAGTGATGCCATCTCCAGAGGCAGTTACATCAGCTCTTTTGATCCTAGAACGGCCAGATACGCCTTATCACACACCTAGAAGTAAAGTAAAGGCAAAACGGTCAACAGAACCAGACACTAAGTAGAAAGTCCGCAATACCCAAACAGGATAGTCGGACAGAAAAAACCCATACATCATCATCATGGTCAATTTTAATTACAATTAATAACTAGTTTATAAAGAAAGTGTTCAAATCATTTTAAATGCTTTCATTTCTAATTCTATTGTAAATTCAAACAGGGATCTACATTGATTAATGTGTACATAATATTATAGTAAAAGATAAAAACTTTTTGTCCCTACTTCAAATTTCCATTTCCAGCATGAAGAAGGTTTTTATCTCACAGTTGAATAGCTCCAGACAGGAAATAATTTATTGTTTAAGGGAGTCTTCATATATCAATTTTATTACTTTCAACCCATGTACTGTCAACTTTTATTGGGGGCTGTTGTTTTAGTAATTAAATTTTCACACCCAGCAATGCCTGGTGATAGGTAAAAAGACCCATGAAACTTCATTTACCTGTAGTTTTATTTATCTTTAATTGTAATTACCTGTTAAATTATACATTTTGAAGAAAAATATATAGATTTAAACATGTTGAAATAAAATATAAATTTGTATATATATATATCTTAGGTATGCCATATCATAATTCATAAAAACTGAATTTTAAATCAGTAAAAATAAGTGTTATAAATGAATAAAACACATTATATTTGACCTTTTATCAAGATTTTACTTCAATTAATAGTAGAAACAACCATGAAAATTTCAATTGACCAAGTATTTGCCAGTATTGACCACTTGGGGAGTATTGTCCGGGGCGGTAAATAATGGTAAATACCAGGGGTGGTATTTACCGCCCAACCTTGGCAGCTTCTGATGATTTGTTTTTTTATTGAGAAAAATTGTTTATGATTTATACATCTTATGATAAGATCAATGACTTTTTATAGATTGATGAAAACAAATAAATAAGCATAATTGTCAAATGCATGAAGACTGAAGGTACACTTTCAAATTTTATGCCCGACCTACAATAGTAGAGGGGCATTATGTTTTCTGGTTTGTAAGTCCATTTGTCCATCTGTTCGTTGGTTCATCTGTTCATTCTTACATGTGCCCTATGATATGATTTTTCTAATTTTATGAGATTACTTGTGAGTTATAACTGTCCAAAATCCATCATGGATTCTTACCTCATAGGACATTATGGTAGAAAGCATAAACTTCCTCTGATACATTTTCATCAGTGTGATATCCAAACTTGAGCATTAAAGACCTTTATAAAGTTGCTCTTCTGAGAACATGTCGGTTTTTGACAATGCAAGCAAGATAAACAATAGGCAAAGGAGCCTCTAATGTTTTATTTTCACAAAAACTTTTAAGTACATTAAAGTGAATTGATACATAGCTTCATTAACAACTAATTGGGTCAAATTCTCTGTGACAGTAAAACAGAATCTGCTCTCTTATTTACATGAAGAATTTGAACATGAATCAGGATTTTTTTATACAAATTGTATATATTATAACATGCATTCTGTCATTTTTGTATAAAATAAAAACTTTACAATGCATTTTTTTATTTCTGACATATCTTTTCTAGGCGGTTGAAGGAATCAAGTTTGTAAAAGAGGGACGAAAGATACCACAGGGACAGTCAAACTCATAAATCTAAAACAAACTGACAACGCCATAGCTAAAAATGAAAAAGACAAACAGACAAACAATAGTACACATGACACAACATAGAAAACCAAAGAATAAACAAAAACTAGGGGTGATCTCAGGTGCTCCAGAAGGGTAAGCAGATCCTGCTCCACATGTGGCACCCGTCGTGTTGCTTATGTGATATCAATTTATACAGTTGTACCTTCATCATGGGATAATGTTGTTGATTTTAAATTTCTTTCTCAGAAAATGGACATATCTTCACCCATGTTTGTCTATCCATCTTGCCTGGACTTTTTGAGTTTTAGTCTTCTCGTCACAGTACTCGAGGCATAGGTATCACTTCCTGCTGATGGCGTTAACTATTTGTTTGAAGCTTTATATTTCAGGAGGTAGAAAGAAGACCTTGATGCGTCATACCTTGTATGCAGATATCACATTTTATAAAGTTTTGTTCATATGTTCTTTACCTCATTTTCATGGCTCAGTGACTGCTTGACAGTTGTTTTGTAATACTGACTCATTTTGAGATATAGGATAATATATTTGGTATATGGGTTTCTTGCAATGTCTACATGTCTGTCAGGTAGGCTTCACCTGACCTTGACTTAAATCCATGGAAAAAGTAATGTGATCAATTCCATTTCAAAGACCTTGTAAGCAATTGTCAACTATATTTGGTGTATGAAATGATTGTAAGGTGTAAGTGTCTGACTGATTCATGTGACCTTGGCCTCATTTTCTGTGTTCTTTTGTGGTTTTTGATTCCCTTGTTGCACTCTTGATATTAGTCCCCTACCGAAGAAGTCAAAGTGGACTCTTAGGCTGTTTGTCTGTCCATTAATCAGTCAAGCAGTTTGCCACTTTTTTTCTTCGTGCTTGAAGATATTGATTAGATATTTGGTATAGTTAAATCATGACTAATTAAATCTTTTTAAGTCTGATAATTTGTGCAGAGTTATGGTTCTTGAATTTTAAAATTCACTCAAATAATCAGTTATCCCCTTTTATCGTCATGCGTGAATATATTGATTTGGTAGTTGGTGTATAGTTTATCATGAAAAATTACAGACCAAGCTCAAATTTTGTTTCGGTCTAATGATTTTGTGTATAGTTATGGTCCTTGGATTCACTTAAATAATCAGTTTTCGACAACACATTTTTTTTCATCATGCTTGAAACAAACACTGCAGATAAAATTATATTATGAAGGCACTTATCATTGTGCGAGTGTTCAATGTGGGAATCTCATTAAGGTAACGACTCTTACCTCATTTTCATGTTTTATTGCTCAACATAGTCATAGTTTAGTGACTTTAGTCAGTTTCTCAGTCTACTATGTTGGTGGATGTATTCATGTTAATCTGGCAGTGTTGTTCTGACCTTGGCCTCATTTTTATAGTTCATTGCTTGGCTTTATTTTTGATGCAAGATCTTTATCCAATACTATGGGCAGAAGGTCATTTTTATTTGGTGTATGGATTGATTGTAAGGTGTACTAGCCTGTCTGATAGTTTTCATTGATTTTTACATCATATACATGGTTAATTGGTCTGATTTGCAGATACTAAATTATAAGCAAAAGGCCAACTTCAGGTATGTGTTATCCTGTGGATCAGTTAAGTAATAACGAAAAAAGAAAACTGATCCCATTCAAACACACTCAGTATGCAGGCTAGATATTTAAGCATAGGCACTGCTTTAAATGTTTAGTTTGTATTCTTGTTTAAAATAGCATTTTCAATATGTTGAATGTAATTAAATTATAATCCTGGTACCTTTCCGTAAAAAGTGCTTTAATATATTATAAATGCCTTCAGGGATGGGTAGCAGCATCTTCGCTAGCCTAGGGTTCTGATCCACTCCCGCTCTCTTCACCCTTGGCGGATTGAGTTAAAATTTCGGAGACACAAGGTAAGGATTTGTATTGATTGCAGTCAAAACTCGCTGCATCCAATGAAAAAGCGCCTATAACATGATCACGTGTAAATGTATAAAGTGTTTGTAAACAATTACCACGTATTTATTGTGCAACAAGTCTTTACATCCCTAAACATACTATATTTAGTGACAACTTGAAGGTTTTTAATCAACCAATAGAAGTTCCTGTGTATGTTTCATGCACAAATGCATGAATGTTGACGTATATTTTCATTTCCGGCTTTACCAAGTGTGTAGAATCTAGACGCTACCATGTTTTTACCTCCAAATTGAAGAGTTCAAGTGCTACCATTGGTCAAGAATAATGTATTCAGAATGGGCGTGATTTTTATCTTCCGATAGATGACACAACATTGTTATCACAAATGTTGGCTTAATCCGCCAAGGGTGAAGAGAGCGGGAGTGGATCGTAACCCTTGGCTAGCGAAGATGGGGTAGCAGGTGTGATATTACAATGTTTCTCCATCATCAAGTACAATGCATGAATTATCCCAACTCCTAAACGATGGGTTGTCTTGTTTCAGTATGTTATTTATCATGGTTAAGTTCTTTTGTAAATGGTACTTTTGAGTAAAACAGTTGTAATACTAGTATTGCAAAACCTCACAGAAATCAAGATGTGATATAGATCAGAAGGCTTGTCTATTAGTGATTATGATGAGAATGTGAATAATTAAGTAAGAAGTAAGTTTGGTAAATTGACATCTAAAAAGTGTTAAAAGAGTGTTTTGCCGATTGAAGGCAATGCACTGGGTTCACCTAATTCTGCAATGAAATATTTCCATGTCCAGTCATCAAATGCAACAACCAAAACTTGTCACAAGTAACACTGCTGATGGTGGAAAACTACAACAAATGGAAGTTACGAACTTGACTGGCTATACAGCACTTGCATGGTTGGTAATGATGGAGCACTTCAGTCCACTTCCAGTTTTTATAGGATTTGTTTAACTTTGTTATGCTCAAACTATAATATTATGAGTATGGTAGTATTTTGTGGAATTTCTCGTCAAGGTCATGTTTTCACTGAATATGAAGCTTTAACACTAAATCCATTGGATGTTGGATATGTACTTTTTGATATTTTTGTTTTCGATACAAATTATTTTGTCTAGTTGCTTTTTGCTTCTAGTTAGATTTTAGTAACTGCAAGTACTCTCAGATCTGTACCTTTTGCTTTGTATTGATCTCATAAGTTTTTCAACTTATTCATATCGTTTGTTTTCATGTTGTTTTGTTTCAGTGTCCCAGGTTAGGAGGAGGATTGACACAATTATGTTTAACCCACTTAATTATGTGCCTGTCCCATATCAGTAACCTGTAATCAGTGGTTGTCATAAGTTGCGGTACATCATATTTGTTTTTTGTTTACTGTTTTGTACATTAATCTGCCCATTAGCTTTCTCGTTTTAATTGTTTTACTTTTGTCATTTCTAGGCCTTTTCAAGTTTACTATGACACATGGGTTTTGCTCATTGTTGAAGCCATACAGTTTTATCAAAGAGGAACAAGAATTTCATCGTGTTATTGAACTTGAATAAAAGACAACTGTATAAATATGTAATAAACTTTTATTTCCACCTTTCATAAATACACTATTCAATGGACCCAATACATGCGTACTTCTAACAATTGACAACTTGTCTGCATCAATGCACCAATATATATATATATATTCTTAACATTCAATAACAAAAAAACTGATAAAAATATTCAGTAAGGTTTGATTATTCTTGTGGAAGAGCTGATATTTATTCATACATCCATACCCTCAAAAGGGGGCATGTGTAAAACCAATGGAGAATTTAGAACTGTTATTGTAAAAGGAAAGAAATTTGTAGATAATAGCAGAATAAATGTTTAAATACAATTACTGATTAGCTATCAAAAACTAAATAATAAAGTTTGTATTTAGCAATAACATGTATGCAGACTTAGGAAAAATTAAAATTTGATCTGTAAACATGATCTTCAATATCGGTCTAATTTTCATACAGTCTTAGGGTATCAAATGTGTGCCTGAAAATACTTTTACATGCATGTAATTATACAGTTGTCAACCAATCAGTTCCAACAGAATTACACCTATAGTTCTGTCAATCATCATATCAACATCATACCTGTTCTAGCATGAATCAAACAATAAATTATAAATCACAGCTTTAGTTTATTTGGTGTAAAAGTAGAGCGAACTAAGTAGAAAAAGAATATACCATTAATGAGATGTTCCCACAAAAATGATGAGTTAAAATATACAATTTACAAGACAAAAAACAGTTATTCTGAACCATTCACAAGTCCATTCAGTCACTCAGACATCAGCACTAACACACCATAACAGGTTTACAATTCGGTTTTAGATTTCTTTGACTTCTTTTTCTTCTCTCCTTCATATTTAAGACCATCTGTAGATTCTTTTTTCAAATATTCTAGAAAATCGGCAACCTCTCGTCCACCCTGAAAAATATTTTTACGATAGGATTAATCAGTTTCTCAAAAAGATGGGTAATTTGTTTTCCATTGCATGATATTTTTTCTTACTTTTTTATAAGGATGTGTTAAGAATGTTATATAAATAGTAGTGATTGATGTCTGCTTAACATCTAGTTGTAAATAATAAATGAATATTCAGGATAACAAAACCCGGCTTTGCACTGAACTAAAAAGTGGCGTTATTTGGTCAGATCTGGTGTCATTCCATTCTTATTTGGACTGTTACAACATAGTGCCAGATTACAGTAGGGGAAGGATTGAGTGCTTGCAGATATGTTTTTACATTATTTACATGCCTGTACCAAGTCAGGAGGAGCTTGTACATGTAATTCAAAGTCTGCCATTTGTTGCTGTATGTTATATGTGTGTTTTTGTTGTTCAT
Organism: Mytilus trossulus; assembly: GCF_036588685.1. NCBI lineage: Eukaryota > Metazoa > Mollusca > Bivalvia > Mytilida > Mytilidae > Mytilus > Mytilus trossulus. Next base: position 61,060,305 of record NC_086376.1, read on the forward strand.
ACTTTAGGGGTTTAGTTTTTTTCATCTAAATTGTTTAATATTTTGCCATGTCAGAGTCTATTATTGCTGACTACATGTATGGGTTTTGATCATTATCAAAAGCTATATATATGGTGATTTATAATTGCATAAATCCACATTATTTGGACTGTCTTTGATAGTGGTCTCTTTGGCAATCATGCCACATCATTTTTTTTTACTGTGAGAACAGGTCTTTTATCCAACCATAAATTAATACTTGTGAAGCAGATGTACATGCTGAAAGATTTTCTCAAATCATCCCCACTTTTCAAATTTGAACTAAAATGCTACTAAATACTGGTACTTACGTTATATTTTTTAGGATTATTTTTGGAATTCTTTGGTTTATAATAAATAGTTGGGAATCTGAAAGTAGAAATAATAAAACAATAAGGTACAACAAACCACTATAGTATAATAGTCATAAGTTATCTATATCTCGACCTTTACTATTCTTATTAATATTTATCTATTTTCTATCTGTTTTCTATTAGATAGTCTTTGCTATTTACTATTTAACTATTATTTTGAAATAATCTAATCAAAATTGCTCCTGATATTTTATATTTCTTTCAACAACTTACTTCTCAGTAAAAAAAACCTGTTCTTTGAAAACTTTTGTTATTAATGCCACTAACATGGGAAAGGATTTAAATGGTTTAATAATGATGAGGGGAGAAGCATGTTAACTCAAAGTTAATTTCATAATTAATTTGATATGCATGAATGGAAATTAAAATGAAGGCTTAAAGGCAAAAGAGTCTTGATGTAATTTTTTTTTTTAAAACTTACAATGCATTTGATTCAAACATAATGTCAAAGTTAACATTGTTTCATGCTTGAATTGAATACTAACAAGACTTAAATTTACTTACCCGCTAACTTCATATGGTTTAGGTACATCATTAGCTGTAGCATCCATTTTAGCTATAGTGATGCTAGTTTCTTCACCCAACTGTTAACAAAACATAACAGATTAAACATTGTTCATACCTTTGGTCAGAAGTAAGAAAATCAACTCAAAGTGAATGATTAATTTATTTTGTGGAGCAATCACATTATTTATAACAATTTTGATAAATATCAATCAAAATTATTTTATTTATAAATTATAGTCTTAACATGTAGATCAACTTCACATGTGAGCTGACCTACTTTCAACAAAAGTCATGGATGCTTATTATTTTTCAAATGAAGATGTAAACTTACAACACAACCAATGTAGATTAATCATACAAAAATCAAATCTGTGACCAGCATTATTATGTGACACTAGTTTTTCATGTGCATCCTTTATAAGCCTGCGTAGGATTGTGTCTTTTTTGTTTAAATATACAGTTATTTGCTTAAGACTTGATAAGCTGTGGTACAATATCAGCGTTCAGTTCCAACAAGTTTCAGGTTTAACTTTTAAGCAAGCAGGGGTTGAAATTAGCGCTGGTCCGGTGGTGCAAGACCAGTAGAATTTGCGTCGGACCAGTAGAAATTTTCCAATAAAAATCACTGATTGCTTCGCAATCTCGGTTTGTTTACAAAACAATTTACCTGCGACATCAATTACGGGGGATACTTAGTATTACAGTTGATAAAGTTGTCAAATGCATGTCATTTTTGTAGGACCAGTAGATTTGGAGCTGGACCAGTAGATTTTTAGTCTACTGCTCCGGCTGACCAGTACACAAAAAAGCTTAAATTTGACCCCTGAGCACAAGTAAACATTTCTAAACTGAAGTAAAAGTATTTACCTTTTCTCCTAATTCTGCAAATTTAGGCTCCAATGTTTTACAATGTCCACACCATGGAGCATAAAATTCTATCAATACGTCTTTACTGTCATCATTTACGATCTCATCAAAATTCTTAGCAACAACAGTCTGAAAAATTAAAATAAAGACAATTGATTATTGTGTCTTTTATGTATATATAATCAATTTTAAATAATTCATAGCAATTCAATATTCTTCATTACAAATAATTTCAAAAGTATGAGTACAATAAATGTAACAGATTAGACCAAGAACACATAGAAATCTCTTCTGCAATGCTACATCTGTTCTATGGGATAAAACAGTACTACATGAAACCCCCTTTGTATTTTTATTACTTGTTTTCTATGTAAAAGGTTCATGCTATAAGGGACAACATCAAAAGTTCAATGTAGGATAAAACACTTAATTCAGATAGTTTTTTTAATTACCCCCTCTTAACTTAACCTGGGAAAAATTTATTAACCCATATGGATATATGTAAAATCGATGTAGGATAAACAAAACTTGCAGTAAGTTTAACCCCCCACCCCCAAACTATTTGAATTAAGTTTTTTATCCTTCATTGATCTTTTGATGTCGTCCCTAACCTTAGTTTATTACATTTAGGAAAAATGTAAAACTTTGGACAATTTTGCCAATTGATGAGACCTGTAGGCCACATGAGCTAAAATGTACGTAAATATGCTCTTTGTATCTTATCTTATTTAAACCCTAATGTAACCTTTCACTCAATCATTTTACAGAATTTCTCCCATACTTTATTCTGTATAATGATCAATATTTTATATCTATAATATTAATTACCTTAACTCCTCCACTGTTATCTTCAGGTACAGGTTCTGATTTCAGGTATGGTTCTAATTTATCAGTTAATAAATCGTTAACAAACTTTTCTAAATTATCCATACTGAAATAAAAACATAAATTCATAATTTACTAAACATTGAATTTTGAACATTTTGTTAATTTCATGGTTATCAAATCTTAAAAAAAGCCCTTGGATAAATTTGACAAAGGGAAAATCAAGGATTAGGTTTATAACAAAAACATGAAAATAAAATCTAGTGAAGAGGCTTGGCCCTAGAAATCATTAAATTTTAATTTGATAAAAGTGAAGGCTAAAACCAATGTATAGTATTGTATAAACATTCAATTAATATGTTTACTGTATAATTTAACCAAACACAGGATTAAAAATGAATTAAAGAATAAAATCAAACTTCATCTTACAATAATTTAATTTTGGATCTAACACTTCGTCTGATTGGCTAACATTATTTTGTTATCAGTACATATACATAATTTAGTCATGTGACCGTGACGTCATCAACGTTTTTTCATGGTTTTCTACGGTTTACAATGGAATTTAGAATTAAATTATAAGAAATGACTGTAATATTTGTTCTGTCTATTAGAAATAACCCAAAAATGTGGTGCACACTGTTTAATAACCTGCTACGCGCGTTATTCAGTGTGCACCAAATTTTTTTATGTTATTTCTTCATAGACAGAAAAAATAATAGTCATTCCTTAAATAAGTAGTATGCTACAAACCTAAAATCACCAGACATAATATATTTCATATCTCTATCATCTCTGGCACAAATTATTGGCTTATCTCCCTTGACATCATTCAGTCCAAATTCTCCCAACTCAAAACTGAAGTCTTTATGATTGCTAACAGAAAAGTAAATATCTTTTCCTTCTCCTTGTAATTTCTTTCCTACTTTCATAACTCTGAAAAATCAATAATATTTGCATTAGTTAAATAAATATCAAAATGATTCACTGTGTAATAATTTCTATTGTACTATTTGATCAATTAATTCATCAAATTTATACGTATTTTTGTTATTAATACAATTTTTGGTGAAATTTACCTGTTTCTCCAATAGTTTGTTCCCTTCTCATTTTTCTCATAATCAACATCATAATAAGCAATAATAAGTGGTTTCTTAAATTTGTCAGCATTGGCTTGTGTTCTGTGTCCACATAAACCAGTTCTGCAAAAAAGATAAATAATCATTACTCTGAAGTTAGTCAGAAGAATAAAAATAAAAATAAACTTTGGCCTCAATCCTATGGTTCATCATTAATATCCCGTTAGCACAATAAAGTATTTGATTTTGACTAAGATAGTCTAGCAAAACCTTATACAGATTTGGATGGTTTGTTCATTGTTCATTGTGTGTTAGAACTCCATTCTAATTCAAGTGTTATGTAAACAAAACAAAATTTATAAATTCTCACAAAAACACATATTAAACTAAACTTTTACCTCAGTCCTATCATTTACTTGATAGGAAAATAATTTGTTTATCAATGATATATCCGCTATGAGGTTCGTCATAGATCAAAATCAAATAATACTGAAAGTCATAATTCCATATTGTAATTATTTAGTTCATTTATAAATAAATCTGCTCTTTTACATCAATTCAATCTTAATTTAGACCTAAGACTTGATTTGAGGATGTAACAGGATACTGTTTATTCAGAAATTATTGCATGCATTGATTATTGCGAGTTTGTCAATTATGTTATTTATGACTAAGATGTGATTTAAATTTTTATATATTGAGAAAAATTCTGTTTATTTCAAAAAAAATAAATAATACAAGTTTATATTATTGTGATTACAAATGTATAATACTCTAGCATTTTTCACAATAATAAAAACATTGATATAATTTCTGAATTAAAAGTCCTATAATTAGTATAATTGGTTGTATAACATAAATATTATACTTACAATGATGATGACAACCAGTTCTTTATCTTATCGACATTGCTGCTTCCACCATATTTCTGTTGGGCATCTTCAAATTTACTTCTTAAATGTTTAGGTTGGAAAAGAATGATTTTGCTGTAAAAAAAAAGAAATTAGCAAATTGAATTACCATAATGTTAAAATAAAATAACCTTTTAGGAAAAATTAATTCAAACTGAGAGATTGTACATTTATTCTTATTTCTTAACAACTAATATAAAGTAAGCAGTCTGCACCAAAATCTTTTTCCACTACTAGCAATGACTAGCCTGAAAACCAATATTCTGAATTTTTTTTTATTTGTCCCAACAAAGCTTTGCAAAATCTTACTAGTCTGAATAAAATTTTACCAGTCTGGGGCATCGGACTAGTGGCTAACCGTGCAGACTGAGTAAGCAAATGCTTGTATAGAACTGTCCATTTACTATGGATTCATTTATTATCTAGGTTTATCAGTTTTCATGGATTAAATAACTTGCATTTTCTTGGATACTTGAATTCCAATTGTAAATCTCTGCGTACAAAGCCTATGGCAAATTGGTGATTTGTTAAATATTGAAATTATCGGTTCACAGATGCCAATGAAACCCACGAAAAATTGATATACAACGAATAATGTCATTATAATGATGAATCCAAAGTACGATGTAATTCTCCATTGATTAACAGTCAGATGGATTAATATTTGTCCTCTTAGAAAACATAATTTATTGACATGTACATGTATGTGGATGTTTATTTTACCTCATTGACAAACAAAACCCTACTTAGTGTATCCATATCAGAGGCGGATTAAGAGGTTTTTTCAGGGGGCCCGGGCAGCAGGCCCCCTCTTTGGCAGTCAGTTGGCCCCACTTATGAAAAGTCTAGATCCGCCACTGCATATGTTTTAAGACTTCTTTGACTCAGCTTGAGATCAAAGTGACAACCCTCTATCTGAATGAGAAATAAAAACCTACTCAGTGTATCCATATTTATCAAGTACAGCTTTGGCTGTTGTATGACCAAACTTGACATCAGTACTCATAGCATCAGCTGCTTTCTGGAAAGCTTTGGCTAGTTCACTCTCCTTATCAGAAAAGAAACCTAAAATACAATGTACATAAAGTTTAGATCAGTAATAACCTGTTAATCAAACTATTATCAGGAGAAAAATATAGACATGTAGCGTATATTTCATTCATGTTAATAAATATTTGTAAAAGAATCTTATATCTTAGCCATACTGTACTTTTTTTTATGAGAAGTCAAGTAATAATACTAACAACTTCTCTAAAAATTCAAATATGAAAAAAATATTCATCTAACATGTCTAACAAGAAAACAGTTCGGATAACTTCTGGGATAAACATTCTTGAATTCAAGAGTTTTTCTGTCAGTATTTTTTCTATATTTGAATGTTTGGATTAGTTATCAATAATTATCAGTAATGAATATCTGTACACTTTGATTTGAAAGACAAAATAAACTTTAGTAACTGATTTATTATTTTTGTCAACATTGTTTAAAATTAACAAGAGCACATACACTGTAAGGCTAGCAAAACATGTATCATACATTTCTCCCCTTATGTCAGTGAAAATATTTCTAATGCTTTTTATGTCTCTGGTTTCATATTTTGAAATTCAGGTTTGAGATTACATTCTTCTTGCAGGATATAGTGGTATATTCTTAAATCTTTATGCATACTACTAATACATAAAGAATGCAACCACACAATATTTAAAACCTACCAGCTACAACATAATCTTTTTTAGCCAGGAATTTCTCAGCATCAGCTACTGATGTTAATTCTTTAGAGGATGGTCCAGCTTTGGATGCCATAAGACTGACAATACCATCTGTAATCAAATATATTTACAATCAATAAAACATCATAAAAATTAGATCAGATACACACAAACATTTACAACCATGTCTCTTGATTTTGTAATTTCTTATGAATAATTAAAATCTTCCAATGTGCACTAACTTTACCCGGAATCTTTTTTCCTTTTTAATTTTGAAAATCAAAAAGTAAGCAAAACAAATACTACATCAGTTGCAAATACATCTTAATTGAATATATGAATATTTGAAAAAAAAGTTACATGCATATAATTTTTTTTTTAAATCTGCAATCTAATTTTTTTCCCATTTTGTCAAAGCATTCAAATTGCTAAATTTCTTTTATAATTTAAGGGTGTTCTTTTTGTATAAGTTTCATAAATTTGTAAATGTATATGTAAACAAATTTTGTATACATACCAGCTTCTCTTGGACCACTGTATTCTTCAGCAAATTCACCATTACGGAAGATTTTAAGAGTTGGGTAACCACTTACTCCATACTTGGAACAAACTTCAGTACTTGCTGTACAATCAACCTAAAAAATAGTAAAAAATAGATTTAGAAATGTTGTTCAGACTTTTGAGTATAGCAATCAATTATTATTCAGTTGCAAGCAAAATGTTATCAAATAGAACTAATTTAGGGTGAAAGGATCTAATGTTTGATGTCATGCAAATTCAAAGTCGCGTTCACACTTAACTGTTCATGTTCATCTACTGTAATCTAAGGTTGGTCCTTTTATCAATAATAAAAACATTAGTTTCCATGTGTCTATATCATCTCAAATCTTATACATTTGATAGTATCAATATAGTATATTTTTTACATATAAAAATAAGATATAATACATGTACGCACAAGTTCATATACCTAGTTCGATTAAATTGTCAAAATTCAAATAGTAACAATGTTTATACATGTGTATATATTTTTACATCAATAAATTTTTCATACTTTAGCCAATGCTACTGGTGGGTCATTATCCAATAGTCTTGTAGCTGCTTTTTCATATTCAGGGATTAATTTTTTACAATGTCCACACCTACAAAATAAACATGTGTCATATTAATTACTTTTTATTTATCAATGCTACCATTTAAACAATTCTTCAACTTTAGTTGAAATCAGTTTATTGAAAACTGTACTGACGCAATCACAAGTTTGTTGACTTTTATTGAACTTATGCGATGTCCTGTAATAGAAGACAAATAGCGATAAGATGTATTTGCAAATCTGCACTGCTTGGCTAGAGAATCACAGCTTGTACATGTACTATGACATCATACAATAATCACTTTTCCATTGTGCTGTTTATCTTGAGGAGCCAATAATTTACGAGGACATGTGTTATGTCCAGTACTAGTAAATACTAAATATGCTGACAAATGAAATGGTGATTTAAATATGGTGTATAGTAAACGTCTTTACATTTTTGGGTGTTCAGCTAAATTTAGCCTCTGAATAAGCTTCTGATTAATAGTAATGTCAAATGTTTTGAATTGTGATGTCAAACTTTATGGGAACCTGTGTGATTTTACGTAATCATTAATGGCAGACAAATTTGCATATAAGGGTAAATTTACCTCTATTTATTTGAACTACACTTTTGTGCATTGTTGTGGAAATTATGAACAGAATCAAATTTTACAAACAACTGTTATTATTGTAGTGTAATGAAGCTAAGAGAAAGAAACACAATTAATTACAATTTTACAAAATATTTACCAAAATTAAGAAAAAAGGGGGGTCCATTCCCAAAAGACTGGGAATTATCTATTAAAACACCTAAAAAAATAATTGTACAAACATATTCACAAAGCAAGTTAACAACCATAGTTATGAGCAACCCTTACTTAATAACTGGCAATGATTTATCAGTATCAAAATACATAAATATACACAAAAAAGGGGGGTGGGCCGGACACCGGTCTTACCAAGGAGCGAAAAATTCCACCAAAATCAAATCATGCTGTGCTGCTTTTGTTGCAAAGTCTGAATCTGTGAATTCCAGCACATCACTTGCTAAAGCTATAGCTGTCAAGGATAAAATACACAGAATGGTCTTCATTGTTACTCTATACAAAACACCGGTTATGTGTGTGAGTACTTCTAAATAAAACGTGTAGTAGAGTTCGTGTGCTGTCGAGCATTGATTGGTCCAGATATACACTTCCGAATGACGGAAAATGTCGGAACCTGACGAGTTTTATCGAAATCTTCCGGACCAAGAATTTACAGACACGTCAAGATGAAGCGATTTTAATTAATACTATCTGACAAAGTTAGATAAAGCACACTCAGAACTTATGTGGTGACAAAGATAGATATATGCAACGAAGTAGATGAATAAAAGAAAGGTAGCATAAATGTTATATTATTTGCTACTCTGTTTTTCGTATCTATATGTTCTTAGTTTTTCCAGGGACGTATATATAAGTCCTTGGGTTTTCTAAGAAATCAGTCTGTATTGTATGACAAAACTTTTATTTTAAAATATTTTCAATGGAATCCTCGACTGTGGTCTCATATCACAGGGTTTCGCCTAGTTGCAAATTTCTTTTATTATCTGTGCAAAAAGATATGTAACTGGTGACATAAATATTAGCGAAACCAAGGATTTGTATAGTAACTATACAAATCCTTGGCGAAACTCACAGGCAATTACTCCTACTAGAGAACAATTGTCGATTACGGCATTTTTGTCTTATTTGTAGATTTGATTTTGCTGGTCATTTTGCTATCAGATTTTCTCTGCATTTTTAACGATATTCAAGATAGTAAAACCAGTGAAATTTGCTTTTTATGTAATAGACATTTCACGAGAAATGACTCTAAAATGGGTTATAATTTGTAAACTTTACATTGGCCTACGGAACATCCATGTCAAGTTTCGAGTAAAATTCGGCCATGTAGGTTAAGCGAAGGTTTTTTCATAGAGTTTAACAAGAGAGAGACGACGACAAATACCAAATGTTGGCAATAACAGACGCATTTCTCTAAGGTCAATTTAAGGGCCAGGTAAGCCCGAGGTATTAACAACCTCTCTACAAATTGAGCAACAAATAGCCATTCAATGGACATGTCAATAACAGATCATAGTATTTATACCCTCCGCTCGTTTGTTAGAACATTATATACAAATCAATAGGACATAACAAATCTTTTGTTAACTAATAATTGAATTTATGTAAGTCTTTGTTTTACTAAATCAATGACTGTGTAACAGATGTTCTGTGTCTTCTGAAGTCGTTACGTTCTGGATAGGGGTTCTTCATTTTTATGCTAATTAATTTTCTCTATTCTCAGTTTAATTCGCTAATATTTATTTTTGTTGCCTATTTTTATAATTCGCTATATTGTTTGTCCTTTACTCTGCCATTTCTTAGTGAACATTATTCTCTATTATGTATACCTTGTCTATACCCTCAGTCATGATGTTACATTATTTGAAGAAGAAAACTTTCAACTGAAAATAATAATGAAGAAAAAACTGTCTGACACCTAAAAATAAAAAAAATATGTTTAACCTGTACAAGCTGTGACCAGTATAGATTGACGTATTAGTCCAACGTTCATGCTTTTCATAAACAGGCGCGGATCCAGAGGGGGTTCCGGGGGGTTGGAACCCCCCTTTTTGTGACGATCAATGCATTTGAATAGGGACATGTAATTGGAACCCCAATTTTGTTCTGGTTTAGGATCACCCCCCCCCCCCCCCTTTTTTTTAAATAGCTGGATCCGCCCCTGATAAAGCTAAAACCCAATAATAGTAGAATATAAAAACAAAGCATAAGTTGCCCAAATTAATGGTATATATAAAAACAAGAAGATGTGGTATGATTGCCAATGAGACAAATCTCCACAAGAAGCCAAAATGACTGGACGCAATACGTTGTAGGTCACCTAACTGCTTTAACAATGAGCAAAACCCACACCGCACAGTCAGATATATAAATGTCCCAAAATGACAAAGGTAAAACAATTCCAAAAAGGAAACGAGAAATCTAATGGCATGGTTTATGTAAAAAAAACAATAAACAAAAGATATGATATAATGCAACAAACGACAACCACTGATTTACATGCTGAGTTGCCTGAGACGGGCGCTTACAGAATGTGGCGGGGTTAAACATGTTTTAAGTTGTTTGCTTCATATTGTACAGAATACGTAAGATCTTCTACACTAAAGCGGAGAAAAAAAAATTTAATTACGAATTCCCATAGTAATAATGAAAGCCGTTTGATTGTAATGCCGGTGCTCGTACAGAAATCAGGTTGTTTGACTAATTAAAATTAAGATCTCTGATTTTGAAAAAAAAATGGGACCTTTTTTTGGGCTTAAAAACATGAAATAAGTGTAACATGCACCTTTTAAACGGTTCGTGCATGGTGTGGAGCATGCATATTCTATAGTTGCTGTAAGGTGTAAGGGTTGCCCATTTTTTTTTATGAGAGATTGTATTGCATAAATTAATACTAAATATAATAATTTTGGACCCCGATTTGCACCAACATGTAAACTGGGCCCATAATCAAACATCTAATTACATATTTAGATTCAACAAATCAATTTATTTTTTGTTAAAATCAAGCTAAGTTAAATTTTGGACCCTTTTGGCCTTATTGTAGACCAATTTGAAAACACGACCACAAGTTAAGAATCTGAATACTCGGTTAGATTTGGCATATCAAAGATCCCCAATAATTCATTTTTTTTATGAAACTCAAGCAAAGTTTAATTTTGGACACTAATTCGTTGGGACCAAAACTCCCAAAATCAATCCAAACCTTCCTTTTGTGGTCATAAACCTTGTGTTAAAATTTTATAGATTTCTTTCAACTTATACGAAAGTTATTGTGCAAAAACCAAGAAAAAAATGCTTATTTGGGACCTGTTTTTGGCACCTAATTCCGAAACTGTTTGGACTCAAGTTAAACTCCGAAAATCAATCCCAACCTTCCTTTTATGGTCATAAACCTTGTGTTTAAATTTAATAGATTTCTATTAATTTTTACTAGAGTTAGAGTGCGAAAACCAAATGTCTTCGGACGACGACGACGCCAACGTGATACCAAGATAAGACCAAACATTTTTGCGGTCGTATAATTAGCAAACAGAACCTACAATGTACATGTTTAGCTGCTGATTTAAAAAAATAATATAATGGATAAATGATTGACTGTGTTACAATAAAACCAAGATAACTCAGTGAAGCTATTTATGAAAATTTAAAAAGTTTGTGTTGACTGCAATTTCAAAAGCTAAATGTTTCAGAAAATAGAAGACCTGGATACTACATGTACAAACATTGTTTATAAATGCCATTTGTAGAGCAGGATCTGCTTACCCATCCAGAGCACCTGAGATCACCCCCTGGGCCCAAGTTTTGGTGGGGTTCGTGTTGCACAGTCTTTAGTTTTCTATGTTGTTTCTAGTGTACATTTATTTGTCTGGATGTCTTTTTCAGTTTTAGTCATGGAATTGTAAGTTTATTTTCGATTTACAAGTTTGCTGTTCATCTGGTATATTTAGCCCCAATATTCCAATTTATCTGTTTTAATATGATTGTCTTGAACCTCTTTTTCATAGTTCAGTGAGTGACTTTATAGCGACTCGAAGAATTGTTTGCTATGTTGATTCTCTATTATAAGTTATATGCTAACGATTTTTGTATGTGTGTTCAACAGTTCTCATTTGACCACGTAACCATTGATAATTCACAAAATTAAGTTTTCTAGTTCAAGTCAGTATCTCAGATATGATAGCAAATTATAGTATTTGTACTATATTGTAAGGTGAACATATCTGTCTGGCAGGTATAATATAAACACCTGTCAATTATAAAAAAATCAACATAACTTGAGGTCCTCTGATTTTCAGTACTTCAGTACTTTGATTAGCCATGGCGTTGTCAGTTTATTTTAGATTTATGAATTTGACTGTCCCTTTGGTATCTATCGTCCCTCTTTTTTAACGTACAGTGGCAAATGTTTCATGCATGTTTCAGACAATTATTACTACATGAGTTTAATGTTTACAGCACAATTTTAATTTAAGCAAAGACATAGCAATAACACGTATAAATAACAATAAAAAGATGGCCATTATAGTAACTCCATTCTTTTTTTATGACATCAACGAATGAGACTTTTAAATGGATTTTTTAAATGATTAACACGATGAGTGCCACTTGCGGAACAAGACCTGCTTACGTTTCGTCAGCTCTGTTTTTGATGGAGTACATGTTGGGCATTCTTTAATTACCTGTGTGGTGGTTTATCATATGAACTGTTTATATATATATTCGTCTTAAAAATGTATATTGGTAGCAGCATTGCTTATTGGTTCATGGTAGAGGGGTTATCAAGTTTTGAAAGAGGGTCATGAAAGTTTGGAAGTTGAATTCGACCTAAACGTTTTTTTTTATAATGTTAAAAAAAAATTGGCGCTATGTTTGATGGTTTTCTTATGCTGCTCAGATTCAGTGTATTGTATAGTATATATAGTATTGGTGGTTTGAGTTAGGTTTACCAAAAGTACCATAAATGCATTAGAAGATCAAAATTAATTCTATTTCTTTCGTCAGAAGATATTTTACGGATCTGTAAAATATTTGCTTTAAATAGGATAGCTTGAGAGCAATTGATCCTTACAAATGTTTTAAAATACTGGTATTCCGAAATGATTTAAACAAAGGCTGCTATGTTGGTTCAATTATATAATAGTCCCAGCTTGGACGGAGAGCCGTCTCATCAACACTCATCCCACAAAATAAAATTTAAAAAAACATACAAGACCAACAAAGGTCAGAGGCTCCTGACATGGGACAGTCGCAAAACAATGCGTTAGGAATACACGTTTAGTGAGATCTCAACCCTCCCCTATACATCTTGCCAATGTAGGATAAACAAAAACTCAGCAATGCACATTTTAAGAATTGATAGATTATGTCTTCATCGTATGTAAATCAAGCTCATTCCGTCCAGTAAGGGATTAGTATCATACTATGTAAATCAAGCACATTCCGTCCAGTAAGGGATTAGTATCATACCACAACCTCATAAGTCGAAAACAAACAGACAGTGACATGGCAAAAGATCGAAGTGAAATATTGTAAACCTTTTATCGTGCGGGAGTTAACAACATTGATAAAGCTATTTGTAGAAACTGGTGAATTTCCTGATAGACTCAATCAGGTTCAAGTAACAGCACTGCAAAAAAACAAAACAAAACAACAACAACAACAACAACAAACAACAACAACCAACTTGACAAAGTCAATAATAGGCCTGTCAGCGTTCTTCCATTTTTTCCCCTTTAAAATTTATGAAAATGTGTTTGAAATTCAATGTGATAATTTTTTTGGAAACTGGTATTTTTCATCCCGCTTATCTGTGTGCTTTTATACTTGGCCATTGATGTCAGACAACACTGCTACGACTGTTAGAAGGTAAGCGTGCAACATTAGATAACAACCAGTTCAAAGAAGTTTGATTGCCTACCACATGAAATTCTGCTTGATGAATTATCAGCATATATACGGTGTCTTTTTCCATTCTATTTCACTTCTTAAATCTTATTTCACAAATAGGAAATAACAAATTAAAATAAATATAAAAAAGAAGATGTGCCACGGTATGATTGCCAATGGGACAACTCTTCAAAAGAGATCAAAATCAATGACACAGAAATTAACAACTATAGGTAACCGTACGGTCTTCAACCATGTGCAAACCCATACCGCATAGTCAGCTATAAAAGGCACCGAAATAAACAATTCAAAAATGAAAACTAAAATTGAGAATGTAAATGGGGAATGTGTCAAAGAGACGACAACCCAACCATAGAACAGACAACAGCAGGTCACCAGCAGGTCTTCAATGCAGCGAGAATTTCCCGCACTCGGAGGCGTCCTTCAGCTTCTTAGCAGTTAGATTTACATTCATAAAGGGGTTCTTTGTGGTTAAAAGGAAGTAAATATAGATCGCTGGCGCCACCTAGATTTTACATCCAAGATAATAGGTAGAAGTAAATTTATTTTCTGCTGCCTTGGTAATTAGAAATTAAAATTGAAATAGTGAGAAATGAGTGTTGGCCATTGGTGTAGAAATAGCGAGAAATTTAGAGAAAACTCTCTAAGACTAGCAAGATTTTCTGTGCCAAATTAAGCATGGGGTGTTCTTCATTCATACTATTTCGAAAATTCCGGAACCGTTGAGTACCCTTAAAAAATGCCATTTTTCTATCAAAAAAGCTGCGGCACCATATGTGTTTGACCATTGCAATTACACCCAAAGGTGTTGATAATTCAGAATTCGAATCTTTTTTTAATGGATCTTTGATAGTGAAAAGGCAGGACCAAATAAGGTTACCATTGTCGCCTATGTAAATAATTACTTCCTTGTAACCTAAAGCAAAATGACGATTTCTGGCGCATCACTGTATTTTTCGAGATATTTTAGAAATTGGATCGGTAAATTAATAAGGTACTAAGTGATTAACTATATCAGAAGAAAATTGCTGATCGCCGTGAAACTATAGTCTATATCAAATTTTTACTGTTTTTTTGTTCTTCTGTCTCAGGGGTAGGGTTCATCGAGCTACTGTAAAAACGAGAATTCTGTCAAGGACTCTGTCTTTAATAATTTCTCCTCATCCTCGATAACACTGAATGTATTTATGCATATCTAAAAAAAGGGGGGCTTATTTTTGCTCACATTAGCGATTTTTTTGTATTTTTAATGGCTAAAATGTGCCAAAATGACCGTAAAATATTAAAAATTAGGTAAAAAATCAAAGGCTATACATGTTTCTCCTTAGTATCGTCGAATTGAATATTCTGAACACAATTCATATAAAACACATAACAGCAATGATGAATTCTTAGTTTCAGCATTTTTATAGTCTGTTTCATAAAATATTTTGACTCTTATGCAACGGTGTCCATATATTCGCGATAAAGACATATAATTTGGACACAGTTATTAAATTATCAGCCTAAAGTCTTTAATAGACCCCAATCGAACTTCATTAATCAAAAACCGCGTTTTAAATATAACCAAACAGTCAAAATGAGCTGGTCAATTGTCCCAAGTCTGTAAAAAGTAACGTTTTCTGTAAAGGGGGTACCTGTAAAGAAAGTCATTTTAAATGGTGAATAATTGTCTCTTTAATCCAAAATTTTGAACTTAAGCAGCAGTAGTATATAGTAATCGACTAACGTAAAGGTTGTCCGATTTTATTTCAATATGTGTCAGTATAGGTTAAAAGGAAGTAAATATAGATCGCTGGCGCCACCTAGATTTTACATCCAAGATAATAGGTAGAAGTAAATTTATTTTCTGCTGCCTTGGTAATTAGAAATTAAAATTGAAATAGTGAGAAATGAGTGTTGGCCATTGGTGTAGAAATAGCGAGAAATTTAGAGAAAACTCTCTAAGACTAGCAAGATTTTCTGTGCCAAATTAAGCATGGGGTGTTCTTCATTCATACTATTTCGAAAATTCCGGAACCGTTGAGTACCCTTAAAAAATGCCATTTTTCTATCAAAAAAGCTGCGGCACCATATGTGTTTGACCATTGCAATTACACCCAAAGGTGTTGATAATTCAGAATTCGAATCTTTTTTTAATGGATCTTTGATAGTGAAAAGGCAGGACCAAATAAGGTTACCATTGTCGCCTATGTAAATAATTACTTCCTTGTAACCTAAAGCAAAATGACGATTTCTGGCGCATCACTGTATTTTTCGAGATATTTTAGAAATTGGATCGGTAAATTAATAAGGTACTAAGTGATTAACTATATCAGAAGAAAATTGCTGATCGCCGTGAAACTATAGTCTATATCAAATTTTTACTGTTTTTTTGTTCTTCTGTCTCAGGGGTAGGGTTCATCGAGCTACTGTAAAAACGAGAATTCTGTCAAGGACTCTGTCTTTAATAATTTCTCCTCATCCTCGATAACACTGAATGTATTTATGCATATCTAAAAAAAGGGGGGCTTATTTTTGCTCACATTAGCGATTTTTTTGTATTTTTAATGGCTAAAATGTGCCAAAATGACCGTAAAATATTAAAAATTAGGTAAAAAATCAAAGGCTATACATGTTTCTCCTTAGTATCGTCGAATTGAATATTCTGAACACAATTCATATAAAACACATAACAGCAATGATGAATTCTTAGTTTCAGCATTTTTATAGTCTGTTTCATAAAATATTTTGACTCTTATGCAACGGTGTCCATATATTCGCGATAAAGACATATAATTTGGACACAGTTATTAAATTATCAGCCTAAAGTCTTTAATAGACCCCAATCGAACTTCATTAATCAAAAACCGCGTTTTAAATATAACCAAACAGTCAAAATGAGCTGGTCAATTGTCCCAAGTCTGTAAAAAGTAACGTTTTCTGTAAAGGGGGTACCTGTAAAGAAAGTCATTTTAAATGGTGAATAATTGTCTCTTTAATCCAAAATTTTGAACTTAAGCAGCAGTAGTATATAGTAATCGACTAACGTAAAGGTTGTCCGATTTTATTTCAATATGTGTCAGTATAGGTTAAAAGGAAGTAAATATAGATCGCTGGCGCCACCTAGATTTTACATCCAAGATAATAGGTAGAAGTAAATTTATTTTCTGCTGCCTTGGTAATTAGAAATTAAAATTGAAATAGTGAGAAATGAGTGTTGGCCATTGGTGTAGAAATAGCGAGAAATTTAGAGAAAACTCTCTAAGACTAGCAAGATTTTCTGTGCCAAATTAAGCATGGGGTGTTCTTCATTCATACTATTTCGAAAATTCCGGAACCGTTGAGTACCCTTAAAAAATGCCATTTTTCTATCAAAAAAGCTGCGGCACCATATGTGTTTGACCATTGCAATTACACCCAAAGGTGTTGATAATTCAGAATTCGAATCTTTTTTTAATGGATCTTTGATAGTGAAAAGGCAGGACCAAATAAGGTTACCATTGTCGCCTATGTAAATAATTACTTCCTTGTAACCTAAAGCAAAATGACGATTTCTGGCGCATCACTGTATTTTTCGAGATATTTTAGAAATTGGATCGGTAAATTAATAAGGTACTAAGTGATTAACTATATCAGAAGAAAATTGCTGATCGCCGTGAAACTATAGTCTATATCAAATTTTTACTGTTTTTTTGTTCTTCTGTCTCAGGGGTAGGGTTCATCGAGCTACTGTAAAAACGAGAATTCTGTCAAGGACTCTGTCTTTAATAATTTCTCCTCATCCTCGATAACACTGAATGTATTTATGCATATCTAAAAAAAGGGGGGCTTATTTTTGCTCACATTAGCGATTTTTTTGTATTTTTAATGGCTAAAATGTGCCAAAATGACCGTAAAATATTAAAAATTAGGTAAAAAATCAAAGGCTATACATGTTTCTCCTTAGTATCGTCGAATTGAATATTCTGAACACAATTCATATAAAACACATAACAGCAATGATGAATTCTTAGTTTCAGCATTTTTATAGTCTGTTTCATAAAATATTTTGACTCTTATGCAACGGTGTCCATATATTCGCGATAAAGACATATAATTTGGACACAGTTATTAAATTATCAGCCTAAAGTCTTTAATAGACCCCAATCGAACTTCATTAATCAAAAACCGCGTTTTAAATATAACCAAACAGTCAAAATGAGCTGGTCAATTGTCCCAAGTCTGTAAAAAGTAACGTTTTCTGTAAAGGGGGTACCTGTAAAGAAAGTCATTTTAAATGGTGAATAATTGTCTCTTTAATCCAAAATTTTGAACTTAAGCAGCAGTAGTATATAGTAATCGACTAACGTAAAGGTTGTCCGATTTTATTTCAATATGTGTCAGTATAGGTTAAAAGGAAGTAAATATAGATCGCTGGCGCCACCTAGATTTTACATCCAAGATAATAGGTAGAAGTAAATTTATTTTCTGCTGCCTTGGTAATTAGAAATTAAAATTGAAATAGTGAGAAATGAGTGTTGGCCATTGGTGTAGAAATAGCGAGAAATTTAGAGAAAACTCTCTAAGACTAGCAAGATTTTCTGTGCCAAATTAAGCATGGGGTGTTCTTCATTCATACTATTTCGAAAATTCCGGAACCGTTGAGTACCCTTAAAAAATGCCATTTTTCTATCAAAAAAGCTGCGGCACCATATGTGTTTGACCATTGCAATTACACCCAAAGGTGTTGATAATTCAGAATTCGAATCTTTTTTTAATGGATCTTTGATAGTGAAAAGGCAGGACCAAATAAGGTTACCATTGTCGCCTATGTAAATAATTACTTCCTTGTAACCTAAAGCAAAATGACGATTTCTGGCGCATCACTGTATTTTTCGAGATATTTTAGAAATTGGATCGGTAAATTAATAAGGTACTAAGTGATTAACTATATCAGAAGAAAATTGCTGATCGCCGTGAAACTATAGTCTATATCAAATTTTTACTGTTTTTTTGTTCTTCTGTCTCAGGGGTAGGGTTCATCGAGCTACTGTAAAAACGAGAATTCTGTCAAGGACTCTGTCTTTAATAATTTCTCCTCATCCTCGATAACACTGAATGTATTTATGCATATCTAAAAAAAGGGGGGCTTATTTTTGCTCACATTAGCGATTTTTTTGTATTTTTAATGGCTAAAATGTGCCAAAATGACCGTAAAATATTAAAAATTAGGTAAAAAATCAAAGGCTATACATGTTTCTCCTTAGTATCGTCGAATTGAATATTCTGAACACAATTCATATAAAACACATAACAGCAATGATGAATTCTTAGTTTCAGCATTTTTATAGTCTGTTTCATAAAATATTTTGACTCTTATGCAACGGTGTCCATATATTCGCGATAAAGACATATAATTTGGACACAGTTATTAAATTATCAGCCTAAAGTCTTTAATAGACCCCAATCGAACTTCATTAATCAAAAACCGCGTTTTAAATATAACCAAACAGTCAAAATGAGCTGGTCAATTGTCCCAAGTCTGTAAAAAGTAACGTTTTCTGTAAAGGGGGTACCTGTAAAGAAAGTCATTTTAAATGGTGAATAATTGTCTCTTTAATCCAAAATTTTGAACTTAAGCAGCAGTAGTATATAGTAATCGACTAACGTAAAGGTTGTCCGATTTTATTTCAATATGTGTCAGTATAGGTTAAAAGGAAGTAAATATAGATCGCTGGCGCCACCTAGATTTTACATCCAAGATAATAGGTAGAAGTAAATTTATTTTCTGCTGCCTTGGTAATTAGAAATTAAAATTGAAATAGTGAGAAATGAGTGTTGGCCATTGGTGTAGAAATAGCGAGAAATTTAGAGAAAACTCTCTAAGACTAGCAAGATTTTCTGTGCCAAATTAAGCATGGGGTGTTCTTCATTCATACTATTTCGAAAATTCCGGAACCGTTGAGTACCCTTAAAAAATGCCATTTTTCTATCAAAAAAGCTGCGGCACCATATGTGTTTGACCATTGCAATTACACCCAAAGGTGTTGATAATTCAGAATTCGAATCTTTTTTTAATGGATCTTTGATAGTGAAAAGGCAGGACCAAATAAGGTTACCATTGTCGCCTATGTAAATAATTACTTCCTTGTAACCTAAAGCAAAATGACGATTTCTGGCGCATCACTGTATTTTTCGAGATATTTTAGAAATTGGATCGGTAAATTAATAAGGTACTAAGTGATTAACTATATCAGAAGAAAATTGCTGATCGCCGTGAAACTATAGTCTATATCAAATTTTTACTGTTTTTTTGTTCTTCTGTCTCAGGGGTAGGGTTCATCGAGCTACTGTAAAAACGAGAATTCTGTCAAGGACTCTGTCTTTAATAATTTCTCCTCATCCTCGATAACACTGAATGTATTTATGCATATCTAAAAAAAGGGGGGCTTATTTTTGCTCACATTAGCGATTTTTTTGTATTTTTAATGGCTAAAATGTGCCAAAATGACCGTAAAATATTAAAAATTAGGTAAAAAATCAAAGGCTATACATGTTTCTCCTTAGTATCGTCGAATTGAATATTCTGAACACAATTCATATAAAACACATAACAGCAATGATGAATTCTTAGTTTCAGCATTTTTATAGTCTGTTTCATAAAATATTTTGACTCTTATGCAACGGTGTCCATATATTCGCGATAAAGACATATAATTTGGACACAGTTATTAAATTATCAGCCTAAAGTCTTTAATAGACCCCAATCGAACTTCATTAATCAAAAACCGCGTTTTAAATATAACCAAACAGTCAAAATGAGCTGGTCAATTGTCCCAAGTCTGTAAAAAGTAACGTTTTCTGTAAAGGGGGTACCTGTAAAGAAAGTCATTTTAAATGGTGAATAATTGTCTCTTTAATCCAAAATTTTGAACTTAAGCAGCAGTAGTATATAGTAATCGACTAACGTAAAGGTTGTCCGATTTTATTTCAATATGTGTCAGTATAGGTTAAAAGGAAGTAAATATAGATCGCTGGCGCCACCTAGATTTTACATCCAAGATAATAGGTAGAAGTAAATTTATTTTCTGCTGCCTTGGTAATTAGAAATTAAAATTGAAATAGTGAGAAATGAGTGTTGGCCATTGGTGTAGAAATAGCGAGAAATTTAGAGAAAACTCTCTAAGACTAGCAAGATTTTCTGTGCCAAATTAAGCATGGGGTGTTCTTCATTCATACTATTTCGAAAATTCCGGAACCGTTGAGTACCCTTAAAAAATGCCATTTTTCTATCAAAAAAGCTGCGGCACCATATGTGTTTGACCATTGCAATTACACCCAAAGGTGTTGATAATTCAGAATTCGAATCTTTTTTTAATGGATCTTTGATAGTGAAAAGGCAGGACCAAATAAGGTTACCATTGTCGCCTATGTAAATAATTACTTCCTTGTAACCTAAAGCAAAATGACGATTTCTGGCGCATCACTGTATTTTTCGAGATATTTTAGAAATTGGATCGGTAAATTAATAAGGTACTAAGTGATTAACTATATCAGAAGAAAATTGCTGATCGCCGTGAAACTATAGTCTATATCAAATTTTTACTGTTTTTTTGTTCTTCTGTCTCAGGGGTAGGGTTCATCGAGCTACTGTAAAAACGAGAATTCTGTCAAGGACTCTGTCTTTAATAATTTCTCCTCATCCTCGATAACACTGAATGTATTTATGCATATCTAAAAAAAGGGGGGCTTATTTTTGCTCACATTAGCGATTTTTTTGTATTTTTAATGGCTAAAATGTGCCAAAATGACCGTAAAATATTAAAAATTAGGTAAAAAATCAAAGGCTATACATGTTTCTCCTTAGTATCGTCGAATTGAATATTCTGAACACAATTCATATAAAACACATAACAGCAATGATGAATTCTTAGTTTCAGCATTTTTATAGTCTGTTTCATAAAATATTTTGACTCTTATGCAACGGTGTCCATATATTCGCGATAAAGACATATAATTTGGACACAGTTATTAAATTATCAGCCTAAAGTCTTTAATAGACCCCAATCGAACTTCATTAATCAAAAACCGCGTTTTAAATATAACCAAACAGTCAAAATGAGCTGGTCAATTGTCCCAAGTCTGTAAAAAGTAACGTTTTCTGTAAAGGGGGTACCTGTAAAGAAAGTCATTTTAAATGGTGAATAATTGTCTCTTTAATCCAAAATTTTGAACTTAAGCAGCAGTAGTATATAGTAATCGACTAACGTAAAGGTTGTCCGATTTTATTTCAATATGTGTCAGTATAGGTTAAAAGGAAGTAAATATAGATCGCTGGCGCCACCTAGATTTTACATCCAAGATAATAGGTAGAAGTAAATTTATTTTCTGCTGCCTTGGTAATTAGAAATTAAAATTGAAATAGTGAGAAATGAGTGTTGGCCATTGGTGTAGAAATAGCGAGAAATTTAGAGAAAACTCTCTAAGACTAGCAAGATTTTCTGTGCCAAATTAAGCATGGGGTGTTCTTCATTCATACTATTTCGAAAATTCCGGAACCGTTGAGTACCCTTAAAAAATGCCATTTTTCTATCAAAAAAGCTGCGGCACCATATGTGTTTGACCATTGCAATTACACCCAAAGGTGTTGATAATTCAGAATTCGAATCTTTTTTTAATGGATCTTTGATAGTGAAAAGGCAGGACCAAATAAGGTTACCATTGTCGCCTATGTAAATAATTACTTCCTTGTAACCTAAAGCAAAATGACGATTTCTGGCGCATCACTGTATTTTTCGAGATATTTTAGAAATTGGATCGGTAAATTAATAAGGTACTAAGTGATTAACTATATCAGAAGAAAATTGCTGATCGCCGTGAAACTATAGTCTATATCAAATTTTTACTGTTTTTTTGTTCTTCTGTCTCAGGGGTAGGGTTCATCGAGCTACTGTAAAAACGAGAATTCTGTCAAGGACTCTGTCTTTAATAATTTCTCCTCATCCTCGATAACACTGAATGTATTTATGCATATCTAAAAAAAGGGGGGCTTATTTTTGCTCACATTAGCGATTTTTTTGTATTTTTAATGGCTAAAATGTGCCAAAATGACCGTAAAATATTAAAAATTAGGTAAAAAATCAAAGGCTATACATGTTTCTCCTTAGTATCGTCGAATTGAATATTCTGAACACAATTCATATAAAACACATAACAGCAATGATGAATTCTTAGTTTCAGCATTTTTATAGTCTGTTTCATAAAATATTTTGACTCTTATGCAACGGTGTCCATATATTCGCGATAAAGACATATAATTTGGACACAGTTATTAAATTATCAGCCTAAAGTCTTTAATAGACCCCAATCGAACTTCATTAATCAAAAACCGCGTTTTAAATATAACCAAACAGTCAAAATGAGCTGGTCAATTGTCCCAAGTCTGTAAAAAGTAACGTTTTCTGTAAAGGGGGTACCTGTAAAGAAAGTCATTTTAAATGGTGAATAATTGTCTCTTTAATCCAAAATTTTGAACTTAAGCAGCAGTAGTATATAGTAATCGACTAACGTAAAGGTTGTCCGATTTTATTTCAATATGTGTCAGTATAGGTTAAAAGGAAGTAAATATAGATCGCTGGCGCCACCTAGATTTTACATCCAAGATAATAGGTAGAAGTAAATTTATTTTCTGCTGCCTTGGTAATTAGAAATTAAAATTGAAATAGTGAGAAATGAGTGTTGGCCATTGGTGTAGAAATAGCGAGAAATTTAGAGAAAACTCTCTAAGACTAGCAAGATTTTCTGTGCCAAATTAAGCATGGGGTGTTCTTCATTCATACTATTTCGAAAATTCCGGAACCGTTGAGTACCCTTAAAAAATGCCATTTTTCTATCAAAAAAGCTGCGGCACCATATGTGTTTGACCATTGCAATTACACCCAAAGGTGTTGATAATTCAGAATTCGAATCTTTTTTTAATGGATCTTTGATAGTGAAAAGGCAGGACCAAATAAGGTTACCATTGTCGCCTATGTAAATAATTACTTCCTTGTAACCTAAAGCAAAATGACGATTTCTGGCGCATCACTGTATTTTTCGAGATATTTTAGAAATTGGATCGGTAAATTAATAAGGTACTAAGTGATTAACTATATCAGAAGAAAATTGCTGATCGCCGTGAAACTATAGTCTATATCAAATTTTTACTGTTTTTTTGTTCTTCTGTCTCAGGGGTAGGGTTCATCGAGCTACTGTAAAAACGAGAATTCTGTCAAGGACTCTGTCTTTAATAATTTCTCCTCATCCTCGATAACACTGAATGTATTTATGCATATCTAAAAAAAGGGGGGCTTATTTTTGCTCACATTAGCGATTTTTTTGTATTTTTAATGGCTAAAATGTGCCAAAATGACCGTAAAATATTAAAAATTAGGTAAAAAATCAAAGGCTATACATGTTTCTCCTTAGTATCGTCGAATTGAATATTCTGAACACAATTCATATAAAACACATAACAGCAATGATGAATTCTTAGTTTCAGCATTTTTATAGTCTGTTTCATAAAATATTTTGACTCTTATGCAACGGTGTCCATATATTCGCGATAAAGACATATAATTTGGACACAGTTATTAAATTATCAGCCTAAAGTCTTTAATAGACCCCAATCGAACTTCATTAATCAAAAACCGCGTTTTAAATATAACCAAACAGTCAAAATGAGCTGGTCAATTGTCCCAAGTCTGTAAAAAGTAACGTTTTCTGTAAAGGGGGTACCTGTAAAGAAAGTCATTTTAAATGGTGAATAATTGTCTCTTTAATCCAAAATTTTGAACTTAAGCAGCAGTAGTATATAGTAATCGACTAACGTAAAGGTTGTCCGATTTTATTTCAATATGTGTCAGTATAGGTTAAAAGGAAGTAAATATAGATCGCTGGCGCCACCTAGATTTTACATCCAAGATAATAGGTAGAAGTAAATTTATTTTCTGCTGCCTTGGTAATTAGAAATTAAAATTGAAATAGTGAGAAATGAGTGTTGGCCATTGGTGTAGAAATAGCGAGAAATTTAGAGAAAACTCTCTAAGACTAGCAAGATTTTCTGTGCCAAATTAAGCATGGGGTGTTCTTCATTCATACTATTTCGAAAATTCCGGAACCGTTGAGACCCTTAAAAAATGCCATTTTTCTATCAAAAAAGCTGCGGCACCATATGTGTTTGACCATTGCAATTACACCCAAAGGTGTTGATAATTCAGAATTCGAATCTTTTTTAATGGATCTTTGATAGTGAAAAGGCAGGACCAAATAAGGTTACCATTGTCGCCTATGTAAATAATTACTTCCTTGTAACCTAAAGCAAAATGACGATTTCTGGCGGCATCACTGTATTTTTCGAGATATTTTAGAAATTGGATCGGTAAATTAATAAGGTACTAAGTGATTAACTATATCAGAAGAAAATTGCTGATCGCCGTGAAACTATAGTCTATATCAAATTTTTACTGTTTTTTTGTTCTTCTGTCTCAGGGGTAGGGTTCATCGAGCTACTGTAAAAACGAGAATTCTGTCAAGGACTCTGTCTTTAATAATTTCTCCTCATCCTCGATAACACTGAATGTATTTATGCATATCTAAAAAAAGGGGGGCTTATTTTTGCTCACATTAGCGATTTTTTTGTATTTTTAATGGCTAAAATGTGCCAAAATGACCGTAAAATATTAAAAATTAGGTAAAAAATCAAAGGCTATACATGTTTCTCCTTAGTATCGTCGAATTGAATATTCTGAACACAATTCATATAAAACACATAACAGCAATGATGAATTCTTAGTTTCAGCATTTTTATAGTCTGTTTCATAAAATATTTTGACTCTTATGCAACGGTGTCCATATATTCGCGATAAAGACATATAATTTGGACACAGTTATTAAATTATCAGCCTAAAGTCTTTAATAGACCCCAATCGAACTTCATTAATCAAAAACCGCGTTTTAAATATAACCAAACAGTCAAAATGAGCTGGTCAATTGTCCCAAGTCTGTAAAAAGTAACGTTTTCTGTAAAGGGGGTACCTGTAAAGAAAGTCATTTTAAATGGTGAATAATTGTCTCTTTAATCCAAAATTTTGAACTTAAGCAGCAGTAGTATATAGTAATCGACTAACGTAAAGGTTGTCCGATTTTATTTCAATATGTGTCAGTATAGGTTAAAAGGAAGTAAATATAGATCGCTGGCGCCACCTAGATTTTACATCAAGATAATAGGTAGAAGTAAATTTATTTTCTGCTGCCTTGGTAATTAGAAATTAAAATTGAAATAGTGAGAAATG